>NC_090649.1:402118489-402435307 GCF_040937935.1 Hyperolius riggenbachi
GTGACCATAAATACACATTACAGCAGTACTAATTAGAAGCTAGGAAATCTAACAAAGAAGAAAAAAAAGTGTTCAAATTGGCCTGGAACACTTGCAAGCCTCTAAATAAATTGGCTGCTAAAGGGTTAATTTGTATTCTTAAAACAGAAGGTATGTGTGATAATGCAGCTTTAAAGGGAAACTGAAGCCATAAAAAGTGCCCTTAGGGGGTACTTACCTCAGGAGGGGGAAGCCTTTGGATCCCGGGAAAGCCTTTGGATCACGGGTTACAGAAGTAGGACCCCAAAAAATCTGCTTGTCGATATAGGTCTGCACCTCCTGCATGTGCACTAGCTCCATCCCGCTTGGCACTGTACCAGGAGTTGCACGGACCCAATCAGGTTGGCTATTTGCATCGGAGTCCAAGCAGTGCATGCGCATGGAGGTCACACTTCTGAGGTCCCAGCAGTGGAAGAGGTCTGCGGAAAATGACGGGGAAGCCTGCTAAGGATGCAGAGGCTTCCCCCTACCACAGTAAGCTTCAGTAAATATCAGTAAATATGCATAGCAAACCACCTGTGTTTGCTTTAGGTCAGCAACTCCTGAATATGCAAACTATCTCTGTATGCATTTTCAGGAGTGATGCATCATGGGAAGCACAGTTGCTCACTTAAAGCTGAATTACCACAAATATCTTCTGTTTTAACCACTTGCCGACCGCCCACTACCTATGGGCGTCGGCAAAGTGGCACCCCCAGGACCGCGTAACGCCGATCGGCGACGGTACCTGGGGGACTGTATAGCCGGGGATCACGCGCATCCGCCGGCATTAGGCTCCGCCCAGCCGCGACGTCAACCCGCTGGCCAATTAGCAGCGCCGGTGGGTTGTTAACCCCCGATCTGCCGCGTTCAAAGCGTATAATACGCTTTGTAATGTATACAAAGCGTATTATACAGGCTGCCTCCTGCCCTGGTGGTCCCAGTGATCGAGGGACCACCAGAGCAGGAGGCAGCCCCCCTAGTAAGCACAAACACACTGATCCTGCCCCCCCCCCCCCTGCCCCCTGATCGCCCACAGCACCCCTCAGACCCCCCCCCCCCCCTGATCACCCCCTCATACCACTGTTTGCACCCAATCACCCCCCAATTACCCATCAATCACCCCCTGTCACTATCTGTCAACGTTAACATTTTGATTAGGTCCTAAACTGCCCCCTGGGGGCTCCTGATCACCCCCCACACCCTCAGATCCTCCCCAGATCCCCCAGACCCCCCCCCCCCATCCCGTGTACTGTATACATCTATTATCCCCTGTAATCACCCACTGATCACCTGTCAATCACCCATCAATCACCCCCTGTCACTGCTACCCATCAGATCAGACCCTAACCTGCCCCTTGCGGGCACCTCATCACCCGCCCACACCCTCAGATCGCCCGCAGACCCGCCCTTAGATCACCTCCCAAGTGCATTGTTTACATCTGTTCTCCCCTCTAATCACCCACTGATCATCCATCAATCACCCCCTGTCACTGCTACCCATCAGATCAGACCCTAATCTGCCCCTTGTGTGCACCTAATTACCCGCCCACACCCTCACATCGCCCTCCGACTCCCCCCCAATCACCTCGCCAGTGCATTGCTTGCATCTATTATCCCCTCTAATGACACCCTGATCACCTATCAATCACCTCGTCATCCCCTGTCACCACCTGTCACTGCTACCCATCAGATCAGACCCTAACCTGCCCCTTGTGGGCACCCAAACACCCGCCCACACCCTCAGATCGCCCTCAGACCACCCCTGATCACCTCCCCAGTGCATTATTTACATCTGTTCTCCCCTCTAATCACCCACTGATCACCCATCAATCACCAGTAGCAAACAAAGAAATGACTGGGTCTCCACCTGGATAAATGCAGTTATAGCAATGATTTATTGCCACATAGTGAAAAGAAAACTCGACGTTTCGGCCAGCAGGCCTTTATCAAGTGATAAAGGCCTGCTGGCCAAAACATCGTGTTTTCCTGTCACTATGGTGCAATAAATCAATGCTATAACTGGTGGAGACCCAGTCATTTCTTTGTTTGGTACTGTGGATCGTTACATCTTGAGGGATCCGGGTGTGAACTGGTTGACTCCCTGGCTTACACCAATATATTCACACAGTTGAGCTCCTGGGACTGCTGTTTTTCTCACCCATCAATCACCCCCTGTCACTGCTACCCATCAGATCCTCATCTGTGCCTTGCGGGCACCCAATCACCCGCCCACACCCTCAGACCGCCCTCAGACCCCCCCTGATCACCTCGCCAGTGCATTGCTTGCATCTATTCTCCCCTCTAATCACACCTTGATCACCTATCAATCACCCCATCACCCCCTGTCACCACCTGTCACTGCTACCCATCAGATCAGACCCTAATCTGCCCCTTGCGGGTACCCAATTACCCGCCCACACCCTCAGATCGCCCTCAGACCCCCCCTGATCACCTCCCCAGTGCATTGCTTGCATCTATTCCCCCCTAATCACACCCTGAGACACCCATCAATCACCTCCTGTCACCCCCTAGCACACCTACCCATCAGATCAGGCCCTAATTTGCCCCATGAGGGCTCCTGATCACTCGGCCAAACCCTCAGTCCCCCCTCAAACCCCCTTCTGATCACCTCCCCAGTGCATTGATTGCATCTATTCTCCCCTCTAATCACCCCCTGAGACACTCATCAATCACCTCATTTCACCCCCTAGCACTCCTATCCATCAGATAAGGCCCTAATCTGCCCCCTGCGGACTTCTGATCACCCGGCCAAACCCTCACCTGCCCCACCGCAGTGACAGAAATTTTTTTTTTCTGATCACTGCTGGTCTCTATGACTTAATTGTGGCTGAGACCAACCGTTATGCCACACAATACGCAACCGCCAATCCAAGAAGCTACCATACTCAGCCTTTTAGGTGGAAACCACTTCAAGTTTCCGAACGTAACATTTTTTTGGGGCCTTCTCCTTAACATGGTGTCACAGGGCCCCTAGTGGCCGGACCGCAAAGCACACAGACCATGCAAGCTGTGGTCGCAATCGGTGCGCAGAAACCGCTGGAATTTTGGCAGCAGACCGACTAGAAGGGAACCTGTGAGTTACGGTAATTACCAATTACACACTATTTCAGGGTATAACTGCCACCACCTCTGTTACCATGGGACAGAGGAGCCCACTGACTGGCTGATTTTAGACCTGCAAATAAAAACGGTTAAACACACTCTATTCTGTCTAGCTAGCAACAATAGTAGCGACTCTTAGGAAGGCAGGGTTCAGTTTGTGCGGCTGAATAGCAGGGTAGCTAACTAAATAAAGGACGTTTAGTGTCGTTTATTAAAAATGCAACATAAATAATTAATATATACAGAAAATCTTTAAAATAAACAATTATAGAGACATTAATAGCACAGTATAAAAAATAAAAGGGAGGAAAAACGGATACTTAAAGTTTGTGGAAATATGTCCATTCTGGGAAAACTTGTAAAGTTCCTTTGTTTCAGTTCAAGAGCAAAGTTCAGACAAGATGGCCGCTAACCGCATGGTCCTCTGGCTAGCAGCAGGTTCTCGTGACAATGGAATTTGGAGGACTAAGGTCCGTCTGCTGGCAATGTGCTTTTGATGAAGCTGGTTTGGGGGTGTGGCAACGCCTGCCCCCTCTGAATTACAAACCAATCACAGTGCATTCCCTCTGAGAGAGATTTAGGTTTAAACGTATAAAACACTGTAATTCAAAACAGATAAATGCCACATTTGCGCTGATAACAGATTAATATTCCTCAGATGATGACAATTCCTATGACATCAGACTTGATAAAGGAAAGGGGTACAGTTCCTGAGAAGTTTAATAACTTGGTTGTAGAGGGCCCCTTGCCCCTCTAGACTGGTATCAAAAGATTCAGCACGACTCTACAAATCCAATGATACTGCTCTCATAACTATCCTATTTAGGGTGTTCTGTAAATATGCAAAAATCATATACCACATGCATCTTAATCTGCCCCTAGTGGTGCCAGCCAGTCTGCCTTCATGCTGTGACTAGCTTCCTTTGGCTCTCCAAATGGTGGAGCAATTGACACCTATCTGAGGTCCTGCCAGAGTGCAGGCAGACCCTTTGTCCTGAGGTAATTAAAAGTAAACACTAGCCTCTTGGACACAAGAGTTGTTCCTGTTCATTAGCAAATCAAAAGACATCCTGCACCTAAGTTACTGCTATTTCTCTGCTGAGAGAAAGAGAGAGCCCAGATTGACTGCAGATAGCCACAGACAGACAATCTATATCGGGCAACGCAACGACAATCGGGCAGTAAACCGATTGCGATTGCATTCTATTTTCTCACGGCTCGTCCGTGACACATGGGTCTAGTCAAAAAGAATGTATTGCGGTCTTATTGGTCTATGCACCCAATACATCACATGCCCATGTTCTCTGCTGCCATGTCCAGGTCACGATTTGAGAACATCCTGCGCTTCAGTGCCAATACAACCTGTCATCTAAGAGGCCACCCTGCTTATGACCGGTTCCACAAAATTTGCCCCCTCATAGACCACCTGTCATCAAAATTTGCAGATGCTTATACCCCTGAACAGTCATTTTGAGGCATTTGGTTTCCAGACTACTTCTCACGGTTTTGGGCCCCTACAATGCCAGGGAAGTATAGAAACCCCACAAGTGACCCCATTTTAGAAAGAAGACACCCCAAGGTATTCCGTTAGGTGAATGGTGAGTTCATAGATTTTATTTTTTTGCCACAAGTTAGTAGAAAATGACACTTTGTGAAAAAAAAAACAATAAAAATCAATTTCCGCTAACTTGTGACAAAAAAAAAAATCTTCTATGAACTCACCATACTCCTAACGGAATACCTTGGGGTGTCTTCTTTCTAAAATGGGGTCACTTGTGGGGTTCCTATACTGCCCTGGCATTTTAGGGGCCCTAAACCGTGAGGAGTAGTCTAGAAACCAAATGCCTCAAAATGACCTGTGCCCCTTAGCGCACCTAGGCTGCAAAAAAGTGTCACACATTGGTATCGCCGTACTCAGGAGAAGTAGTATAATGTGTTTTGGGGTGTATTTTTACACATACCCATGCTGGGTGGGAGAAATATTTCTGTAAATGGACAATTGTATGTAAACAAATCAAAAAAATCTCATTTACAGAGATATGTCTCCCACCCAGCATGGGTATGTGTAAAAATACACCCCAAAACACATTATACTACTTCTCCTGAGTACTGCGATACCACATGTGTGACACTTTTTTGCAGCCTAGGTGCGCTCAGGGGCCCAAAGTCCTATGAGCACCTTTAGGCTTTACAGGGGTGCTTACAATTTAGCACCCTCCAAAATACCAGGACAGTAAACACACCCCACAAATGACCCTATTTTGGAAAGTAGACACCCCAAAGTATTCAGAGAGGGGCATAGTGAGTCCGTGGCAGACTTCATTTTTTTTTTTTGCCACAAGTTAGCAGAAATGAAAACTTTTTTTATTTTATTTTTTTGTCACAAAGTGTCATTTTCCGCTAACTTGTGACAAAAAATAAAATCTTCTATGAACTCACCATGCCTCTTAGTAAATACTTTGGGATGTCTTCTTTCCAAAATGGGGTCATTTGGGGGGTATTTATACTATCCTGGAATTCTAGCACCTCATGAAACATGACAGGTGCTCAGAAAAGTCAGAAATGCTTCAAAATGGGAAAATTAACTTTTTGCACCATAGTTTGTAAACGCTATAACTTTTACCCAATCCAATAAATATACACTGAATGTTTTTTTTTTTATCAAAGACATGTAGCAGAATAACTTTCGCACTCAAATGTATAGGAAATTTTACTTTATTTGAAAAATGTCAGCACAGAAAGTTAAAAAAAATTTTTTTTGACAAAACTCATGTCTTTTTTTGATGAATATAATAAAAACTAAAAATCATAGCAGCAATCAAATAGCACCAAAAGAAAGCTGTATTAGTGCCAAGAAAAGGAGGTAATATTCATTTAAGTGGTAGGTTGTATAACCGAGCAATAAACCGTTAAAGCTGCAGTGGTCTGAATGGAAAAAAAGTGTTTGGTCCTTAAGGGGTTTTAAGACTGCAGTCCTTAAGTGGTTAAGAAGGCAAATTACACTCAGCATATCTTTTATTAATGATTCCAAGAGAAGGGTTATAATGCAGAAAAACTAGACAAAGAAATTAAGATGTCAAACTATTATGATGAAGAAAGAGTATTAAGTGACAGAAGGAAGAGAATAAGCAGGAAAGCCTGACTGCTCCTTTATTACAAGTTTTCCCAGCAGCACAGTGCAATGAAATGCATGAGGATAGATACTGGTAATTGTTAATGACTGATAATATAATGCTAATAACTGTGCTGCATATCTCCATGCAAGCTCAAAATGTTAGTGTCCTATGTGACATACATGAGGAGCTGTATGGAAATATGCAGCAAACCACTCTGCAAATTGAAGGGTCAGATTGCGACTACTAGGGAAACGCTAGAGGTAGGCCCAGGGGGTGATGGGGGGGGGGGGGGGGGGGGGGAGCAGGTCCTTCTGCCTTTGGGGTTCCCCTGTGGTCTTGGGGTTATTATTACACCCCTGCTTACAATGCTCCAGGACTTTTTTTCAAAGTATTCCCTGTCTACTATAACTAAGCTGACGCTGCATTTTCACCCTCTAAAACTATCCTAACCTGCACCTCCAAGGGCGTTCATCTCTGGAGTCACAAGACCACAACCATCTAGTCCTGTTCCAATCAGTGCTATTCCAATTCACCCTCATCCCTCCAGAAACTAATGTGGAACAAGGAGCCCTTGTGTGACATCACTGCTAGTACTTTCCATGGCCCCAGGTGGTAGTTTGGGGGTGGGGGGGGAACTACATCACCCTGGGTGTGTCGGGGGGGAGGAGTAATGTATTACTGAAACATGGAATTTGTTTGACAAAGTTTATGGAGGAATTCATTTTCTTGATATTACATGAATGGCTGAAGGGATAACTAATTGTCAGGGTTTTTTTGTCAGTTTTTTTGCTAAGAGGAAATAATCATTATATTGTAAATCAAAGCTATGTGAATCAAGCCATTACTTTCGGTTGCAAACATTTAAGTGCTGAATAAGGGATTGCTAGCACTATTTGGTCACATGACCCGTACACCCAGCTATCTCCTCTGTAAATATAATTTGATAAAGTGAATTATCCAAGAAATATGTTGTTCCATTCTGTGATTCTTTCCCACAATTCCATTAAAACTATGCCTGGAAATACACAGGGGAATAATAGTTCTCCCACAGTCTCCATTATTTCCTGTTGCATCAATGGATTATCATTTCACTTAGAAAAACAAAATCCAAGCTAACCATACTATCATCCTTCTTTCAGTTAACCCCCAGTTAGAAACCATTGTCTGTGATAGATATCCAAGTAAACATCACCTTCAAAAGCAGTGAAAAAGGACAGAACAAGAGAAATACATTCAACACAAAATCACCATAATACAAGGGAAATAAGACCTATGGTAACAGGTTTTCTGTAGAAATCTGCTCAGCATTATATAAATTTAACCTAGCAGCACAACCAAACTCTAATGGAAATGTAGAAAGTCAACAAGCCATTCAATGGCATAAAATAAAATTACTCTGTGTGAGGTTCCCTTGCCTGTAGAAGTCATGCAAATGAAAAAGAGTAAATAAATAATGAAAGAGGCTATAGTGAGATTTAGTAAAATGTAGTTAATTATTAAGAAAACCCAATTCTATATTAATTATACTGATTTCAACATTAAAAAACACCATTATTGTTGTATATTGGTATGTAACCCTGCCCTCCCAGTGATGCTTAGCCTAGGCTGATTAGCTATGCAGAATCCTCCTCGTACACCATTCTGAGAAACCAGGCCCTTATTCAATTCACTTTTACTCATAAGTTTTCTCCTAGGAGATCATTTTTCATCTGTCGTTTAAAAAGACCCTGTAACGAAAAAAAAAACCTCTGGGGGATACTTACCTTGGGAGGGGGAAGCCTCAGGGTCCTATCCTCTGAGGCTTCCCTATCCTCTGCAGCTTGGGGGAATCCAGCACTGGCTCCCCCTAAAGTCCCTCGATAAATCCTGACAAGACAGCGCAAGTAATATTTAACCCTTCGCGATCCTGTGCAGGTGCACTAGTGGCTCTTTGTTCGAGTAAGGCGGAAATAGCCGAACTCCATCGTATCCGCTCTACTGCGCAGACGCAAAGGACTCACAACTGCACAGTAGAGCGGATACGAACGGGTTCGGCTATTTCCGCCTTAACATGAATCGGAGATTGCGGGTAGGTAAATATTTACCTTGCCACTGTGTGGGGTGTTCAAGCGCTAGATAGCCGGGATACTGTAGGACAGGGGAAGTCTCGTTAGGATCCAGAAGCTTCCCCCTCCCGAGGTAAGTATCCCTCACAGGGGGGTTTTTACAATAAGGCCTCGTTAACATCTAAAAACGCAAACACAAGCATTTTATGTTTATGTGCCTGGGTTTTTTTAGCTGCTCCTGGCGCTCCACTGTGCACTCTGTTTTTGTTAAAAGCACTTTTCTAAGCACTTTTCCAGAGTGGTTTTTCATTCACCCCCTGGCGCAAGTCAGGAAGTGAACTCTTTGACCCGGAAAATAATAAATTGTATTTCTTCTTAAAAACGCTCATGCAATCGCTGTACAAAGTGATTTTGTGAGCATTTTGCCTTTTTTTCTATACCTTCCATTATAGCAAAAACGCCTCAAAAATGGTGCAGGCACCGTTTTGCTGAGCGGATCGGAAACGAACCGCTCAGATGTGAATTCTCTCGAAGAGATTAATTGCACAAGCATTTTGTGTCCTATTTTAAAATTGCCTGTGCTTGAAAAAAGGGCAAAACTCCCTTAGTGTGAACGAGCCCTCAAGGTTTTCTTTAAAATAACTCTTCAGCACCTTGCAACTGAAAAAGTATCAAAAAGTAGGAGAAACAGTACTGTCAAAATTATTCTAAATATTTTCGTGCTTGCTTGTGACTTAAAGAGACTCCGTAACAAAAATGTCATCCTGTTTTCTACCATCCTACAAGTTCCAAAACCTATTCTAATGTGCTCTGGCTTACTGCAGCACTTTCTACTATCACCATCTCTGTAATAAATCAGCTTGTCTCTCCCTTGTCGGACTTGTCGCCCTGTGTCTGGAAGGCTGCCAAGTTCTTCAGTGTTGTGGTTCTGTGATGCACTCTCCCCCTCCAGGCCTCTCTATGCACACTGCCTGTGTGTTATTTAGATTAGGGCAGCTTCTCTCTGCTCTCTTATCTTTTACAAGCTGAATAAATCGTCCTCTGAGCTGGCTGGGCTTTCACATACTGAGGAATTACAGACAGGGGCAGAGCTGTCTGCACTCTGCAGGAAGAAACAGCCTGACACTTCAGTGGATGAGAGCTGCAGGGGGAAAGAAACACACCAGTGATCTCTTGAGATTCAAAAGGTAGGCTGTATACAGCCTGCTTGTGTATGGATGTATTTTCTATGTGTGGACATGCTGTACATCAACCTACTTCCTGTTTTGGTGGCCATTTTGTTTGTTTATAAACAAACTTTTTAAAACTGTTTTTAACCACTTTTAATGCGGCGGGGAGCGGCGAAATTGTGACAGAGGGTAAAAGGAGATGTCCCTTAACGCACTGGTATGTTTACTTTCGTGCGATTTTAACAATACAGATTCTCTTTAAATGGTATTTTATTGATAAGGTATGAAAACATCATTCAGGACCAGGAGAATATTTAGGAGAAAAAGTGAATTGAATAAGGCGTGGCCCTATGTATGCATCTTACAAACTCGCTAGACATAAGAGCTGGTGAGTTCTAAAATGAGACACTGAGAGCATCACCTAGTTCAATTCAATTAAGCAACCACCCCCCCCCCCCCAGCCTAAAAAATTACCTGTTTTTAATAGGCAGGCCTCTTCAGCATTAATGGCATAGCTGAAACGCTGCATTCCCGCTGCAAAACTGGGCCTTAATCACCCCGAAATCCCCGGAGCACATTTTGGAGCTCCTTCCTGGAAGAGGCAGAGCTTTGTGCAGTAGCTCTGCCTCTACTTGCATCAATCCACAAGGATCCTCATCTTCTCCCGCCCCTCTCAGTCTTCTTTCACTGAGAGGAGCGGGAGGAGGCGGAGATCCGCGGAGATTGATGCGTCTGGAGGCAGAGCTACAGCTCAAAGCTCTGCCTCCCCAGGCAGCAAAATCCCTGACCTGGAAAGTCGTCTACCTATTAAAAACAGGTACATTTTTAGGCTTCAGACACAAAGGTGTTTGTGTGCCCTGACAAAAATGCAAAATGCATGCCTTATTTATTTTACCCCTTTTTAGGATTCAGGCCTGTCTAGTCTATTATGTATATGTGCAAGCTGTTACACTGCACTTATATTGAAAGTTACATATGCTAGATTGAATTAAGTTGAGGTAGCCATTTGGTGCCATCTCGCCTGAGAATCTAGCATGTGTTCAGGTGTCTCCTGAGGTCACTTTATGGATGGTACACACGATGAGATGATTTACTGCCAGATCGATTATTTTCAGCATGTCCGATCTGATTTATGATTGATCTTCCATAGAAGTGAACGGAAATTGAACATGTTGGCAATAATCAATCTTGCAGTAAATCTGCCAGAAAATCTCATCCTGTGTATAGCAATTGCAGGTTTAAGATTGGCACACCTTACCGTGTGTAGTCTGGGTGCTCAGTCTTGATGCGAAGGCAACATCAATCCAATGTCAATAGTACAAGGTCGACTGGCACACCAAGTCAATTCTCCAAACGAGTTTATTGTTTGCACAGCATGACAATTGTTTCGGGGCCACGGAGGGTCCCCTTCATCAGATAAAGTGCAGACATACAAATGTATGTCTGCACTTTATCTGATGAAGGGGACCCTCCGTGGCCCCGAAACAATTGTCATGCTGTGCAAACAATAAACTCGTTTGGAGAATTGACTTGGTGTGCCAGTCGACCTTATCCTGTGTATAGCAGGCATAAGGATCAGGGGCTTTAAAGGGAACCCGAGGTGAGAGGGATATGGAGGCTGACATATTTATTTTCTTTTACACAATACTAGTTGCCTGGCAGTTCTCCTGATCCTGTGTCTCTAATACTTTGAGCCATAGACCCTGAAGAAGCATGCAGCAGATCAGGTACTCTGACTCAGGTTTTACTGGATTAGCCATATACTTGTTTCAGGGTTTTGACTCAGGCATTCCGTATGTCAGAATGTCAGAAGATCAACAGGGCTGCCAGGTAATATGCTTTGTTTAAAAGGAAATAAATATGGCAGCCTCCATATCCTTCTCACCTCGGTTTCCCTTTAAGGAATGACAGTGGTTGAGTTCATCGTTTACCTCCTACTTTGTCCACTGGAAGCTGCTCCATTGTGCACTGTGCCATCATCCCTACTCGCCCTTCCATAGCAATAGAACACATCACTCAGCTGTGGCTGATGAATGCATCCGCTCATGCATGGGGCTGTCACCTTGTGGTTTCTTTTTCTAATGTAAACAATGGCATTGACATGCTTGCATTTTATAATTGCAATTACTGAGTATAATCTGCCTTTTTAAAACAAAGTATTTGCGATAATTCAGTTTTAAGTGAGCAACTGTGGTTTCACGTGATGCATCGCTCCAGAATATGCAAATTATCTCTTTATGCCCCTGAAGTCAGACTTACATCCAGAGCCGCTGATGTATAGCAAGCCAACAGATTATACATTTTACAGAACCATTCCCTCCCTCCCCTCCTTTCCCTGGGCGGCGCAGGACGGACATCCGTCCTGCACCGGCACTGACAGGCTTCAGCCTATCATATGCCAATGATTTCCGGCCAATCAGAGGCCGGGGATCGCCGATCTCCTTTACGGAGCTGCTGCGCAGCAGCGCCGTATGATGTAACAGCGGGGATTTCTTTCCCGCGTGTTTACAATTAGCCTGCGAGCCGAGATCGGCGGCTCGCAGACTGTTCACGGAAACACCCTCCGTGAACTGGCATGGAACCATGCTAAACCACTAACGACCTGCCGACGCCTATCAGCGTTAGTCGGTCGTTAAGCGGTTAAAAAAAAAACAAAAAACATAAATAGTTACCTAAGGGTCTGAACTTTTTAAATATGCAGGTCAAAGGAGTATATTAATATATGTTTTTAAATTATGGGCTAGTAAATAGTAATGGACGCAAATTGAAAAAATGCACCTTTATTTCCAAATAAAATATCAGCGCCATACATTGTGATAGGGACATAAATGGTGTAATAAGCAGGACAAATGGGCAAATAAAATACATGGGTTTTAATTACGGTAGAGCATGTATTCATTTCAAACTATAATGGCCAAACACTAAGAAAAAATGATTTCTTTCCATGTCTTTCTTAATATTCCTGTTAAAATGGATTTAGAATAAAATAATTCTTAGCAAAATGTATCACCCAAAGAAAGCCTAATTGGTGGCGGAAAACACAAGATATAGATAAATTCATTGTGATGAGTAGTGATAAAGTTATTGGCAAATGAATGGGAGGTGAAAGTTGCTCAGATGCAAAAAATGAACAACCCTGTGGGCTGAAGTGGTTAAGACAAAAAATTGTAAAGAGTACAAAAAAGCCCCAGTAGTAATAACCAGCAGAATACCTAGCACTATGGAACATCACCCATCTATGATGACTCCAAACACAGTAAATATCAACTGCATACTGTGCAATAAATCTTAGAGAATGGTCTTACCTTGGTAGCAATGCACTGACAAGTGTAGCATCCTTGCTTTGAGTAGAACGCTGGAGGTACCAGCACAATGTCCCTATGCTTGAAACCGAGACTTAAGATCATCAAATGAACTTCCCACGGCCAATTACTAAAATACATTTTTAACCTCTGCCACATGCTTTCTGAAAAGATACTTTCTCACAGAATCAGATCCAAAATGTTTTCCCACTTGAGCTAATGGTCAGCAAAGACATAAAAACGACTGATTATTTTTTTTTCTTCATTGCAAGGATCTCGACCTAGGTACCAGAGGGTCCACATTGTGTTACAAAAGAATGATGATCCAGCACAATACGCAATAAAAATAATTCCTTCCTTCAAGGTGTCAGCATGACAAATGAATGCATCCTAAAAAGAAGCTGTATAGCAGCTACAGCCTGCTGTTTCGGCTAAAAGTCCTTTGATGTGCCACCCAGCAACTGATTCATAATATCACATCATTCATTCACATAAATGCAAAAGGTGAAAGTCCAACCACCAGCATGTAGCATGCACAATGAGACGAACTGATGGGAAACACAAAGCATACTGTATAAACACACTCAGACCTGCCAGCAGGCTTATAATAGGTCAAACTGCTCATACACAGTATAATCCCATATTGCATTAAATATGTAGATTTATCACATATCAATGAGGCAACATCAATAGACTGGACTCACCATATAAAAACTCCACTGTGCCGCCTTATCACCAGCAGACCAAGACAACAAGACAACAAACATGGCTATAGGCCAGGGGTCTCAAACTCGCGGCCCGCGGGCCATTTGCGGCCCTCGATACAATATTTTGTGGCCCTCGCCGGCAAAAGCTTCCTTATAGTTCGCTTTAGTGCTCCTAAGTAATCCGCCGCATCCTCGCCGCTTAACGAGGGCTGCAGATACCCCAAATCGCCCGGGTGGCAATCCGCCGGCATTACCTGGAAGGGGCAGAGCTTTCAGCTTCAGCTCTGCTTCTCCTGACGTCAATCGCCACACGGATCGCCGCCTCTCCCCGTCCCTCTCTGTGAAGGAAGAGTGAGAGGGGCGGGCAGAGGCGGCAAAGCGCCGCGATTGTGTAATTCCTTATGCGACCCAGCCTCATCCTGACTTTGCCTCCTGCGGCCCCCAGGTAAATTGAGTTTGAGACCCCTGCTATAGGCCATACCCTCCCTCCCCCTCCCCCGACATGAATCCCCACATTGCAGAGAAAACACCAATGGTGATAGGGAAACATTCCCTTAAACAACAAAAAAATTAAATACTAATAATATATTCAAATAAGCAATCACCAACAAAAATTCAAATCGTAATCCTTATTAAGGCCACTCTTAAATGGTGTCAAATTCCATAATCAATTTGGTCTCACCTCTCAGTAGCTCTCCTCTCAGTAGTCTGTATGGTAGGCGGAGCACCCACAGTCCAATGTTGAAGTGTGTACCATGGCCTACGCCCAGTACCATAGGGGCCATGATCCAGTAGATACAAAAGAGGTTGTCATCCCACAAAGTAATTAAAGCTCAATTACATTTGTTGTCACAGCACAAAACGAACATGACATAAGCAGGGATTGACTGGTGTTTCGGACTATGTCCCTTTTGGAGCTAACCAGCAACAACTTGAAATATAGATTAATTTATGTCTGAGGTAACATTTGCTGCGTTTCAGATATGTGGGGTAACGTATGTGCATTTAACACGTATTAGAGGTACCGCTTGACCCATTTCACACGTTTGCTGCACTCCATGTGTTGGGAGGAAATGTTTACTGTATTTGAACATGTATGGGAGGTAATATTTGTCGCATTTCATGTGTCAGGGTAACATTTGCTTTATTGTATGTGTGGGAGGTAAAGTTTGCTGCATTTCGTTTGTTGGAGATAATGTTTGCTACATTTCATGTGTTGGAGGTAATGGTTGTTGCATTTTATATGTCAGAGGTAACAGTTGCAGCATTTTACAAATGATGGTCACAGTGGCTGCATTTGCTACTTTGGGGTTATTGTTACAGCATTTGGTGTTTTGGGGGCTCAGGATTACTAAATGGTATGCTAATAAATAGCATCACACAGTTTCTGTAGATTTATCGTCTGCACATCCATAATGCGAATTTCCTGTTTCAACAAACCTTGGAGAAACACTGCTCTCTTATGTGTTTGGGGGACATTGTCTAATTACCTTGAGGGGCACTTTGCTTAACCACTTGAGGACCACAGTGGTAAACCTCCCTAAAGACCAGGCACATTTTAACCCCCTTGCCGGTCCAATTCCTGCGGCAAGGGGGCAGCGCAGCACTTTTTAAAAAAAACATTTTTTTAAAATCATGCAGCGAGCCCAGGGCTAGCTGCGTGCAATAAAAAAAATGATGCAAATCGGCCCAGCGGCGTCTGAGAAGTCCTCCTGCGCAGGTTACCCCGAGCTGAGCTCAGGATAACCGGCAAGGAGGTTAACTAAAATGGCTACTGCAGCTTTAAGGCCAAGCTGCAGGGCCGCACAACACAGCACACGAGTGATTTCCCCCCCCCCCCCCCCCCACCAACAGAGCTCTTTGTTGGTGGGGTCTGATCACCCCCCAGGCTTCTGCCTATGAGAGCCGATCGCTCTCTTGTCCCCAGGGGGATAGCCATGTCACACGGTTCTCCCCAGTACAGCGCTGCTGCTGATCGCAGAGCAGTACTATGTGTTTAGATGGCGGTTTCACCGTCTAACAGTCTCCTGAGCGGCGCTCTGCCCCCGAGCAGGAGATGCGCGCGCAACCTGCGCGCGATCTCCTGCAAAACAGAGCCCCAGGACTTGACGCCAATTGGAATTAGGCTCACTTGGGGCTGCCGCCGCGGCCACGCCTGTTGGCGTTAGCCAGTCGGCAAGAAGATGGTATGCTAATAAATAGCATCATGCAGTTTCTGTAGATTTATCGTCTGCACATCCATAATGCGAATTTCCTGTTTCAACAAACCTTGGGGAAACACTGCTCTCTTATGTGTTTGGGGGACGTTGTCTAACTACTTTGAGGGGCACTTTGCTTAAAGGGGCCCCGAGGAGTAAAAATAAATGAAATTGCAATTTACCTGGGGCTTTCTCCAGCCCACCATAGGTCGGGAGGTCCCCCGGCATCCTCCTGGCTCCTCTCCCGGTCCCGCTGCCGCATACAGCACCAGCGACACCCGAGCCAGGTGTCAGGCTGCCGCTGTCTTATCTCCGACGCTGTGCGTCATCATGCTGGCCGCTGCGCATCATCGCGGCGGCCGGCGTGACAGTACTGCGCATGCGCAGTTAAACCAGCGCTTGGAACGAAGGAGTCAGGTGAGTCATTCCCCGCCCGCCGCACCTGACTGTCACATATCTGGAGGGGGGAGATTGCGAAAGGAGGGGAGCCAGGTGAGTGAGGAGGGGGGTCTGGTTCCCCCTCCCCGCCACCCCTCCTTCTTGTGCTACTTCCCCCTCCTGCTCATGGCCTCTGTGGGAGGCCTTTTTGACACCCCCTCCCTGTCTGTCACCCGGAGCACCATGCCCCCTGGCGCCCAATGGACGGAACGCCCCTGCTCTGGCTTTAAAAGTTCCTGAAACACTGATATGGAAGTATGCAGATAAAGTATTCACAGTCCACAAGCTGCATGTTGTAGGCAAACTATTGAAGCCAGAACATGAGCATGAAAGTCGGATACAGTATTTGATATTTTTATATATCCCGCTCAGTTCAGGTTTCTTTTTCTCGTTGTATGTTTCTTATGAATAATTTGGAAAGATGTTCTTTAGAAAATGGATGTCTTTACTAAAATAGAGTAGGGTTTTTACATTTTTTATATCTTATTCCTTTAAAGTGTTCCTGTACCCACATCCTTTGAAGTCACCAGTGAAGACATTACTGTAGTCTTATGAAGTCTGTCTATGCTGTAATTTTTACTTTGCTTTAACAGTGCCTTTTTTTGTAGGTGTATGAAATGTGACCTGGTGTACGTCACCTAGCTGAAACATTGCCTGCCTCGACCTCAGCCTATGCCCTCAACACTGCTTAATCTTCACACACACCTCCCCCCCCCCCCCCCCCCCCCCAGACCTCTATGACTTTGACTCGGTTGATCTTTGCTTGCCCCAACCTTGACTTTTTTTCTATGGCTTCACTATATTCCTGCCAGTTCTGACCTCCGCTTGTAAACTTGACTTTGTCTGTCCTTTTTTAATGCTATAATCTCGTCATAGGAGATTCATGTTTGTTTATGCACCATGTAGTGCTTTTGGGCAAAAATACACTGTATTTGATGACTGTACACTAACAAACAGCCCCATAGACATTTTTGGGAAATGTATCTAATATTGTGCTCCTTTGACCTGGACCCACTGTACACCACTGATATATGCACATGTTAATTTTAGAAGCAGTTATCATTTAACACTTTATGAAAATCTTTTTTAACTAGAAGAGAAGAGAGGTATCCCTGATTCATCTAGAGAAAGATAGATTTCACCTTACCAAGGAAACTCAATTGTGCAAAGTTCAAATGTGATGGTTCATTTAATGCAATGATGTTGTTCCAATTAACTCTAATAGGAAATAGACCTGTCGTTATTGTGTGACTAACTGCAGTTGTGCTTGGCCCCACTTTTCCTGAATAATTTGTGGAAATCATTTAGAGGCCTCAGGTTCATGACTCATGGCCCAATTACTGGGAACTGTCTTTCACTGCTTTTTAATATCCTTTTTCTCTGTTTGCTTTATAAGCAGTCTTCGATGTAAAGCACGGTGGCGTAGTGGTTAGCTCTCTCGCCTTGCAGCGCTGGGTCCCTGGTTCGAATCCCAGCCAGGGCACTATCTGCAAAAGAGTTTGTATGTTCTCTCCGTGTCTGCGTGGGTTTCCTCCAGGCACTCCGGTTTCCTCCCACATCCCAAAAACATACGGATAAGTTAATTGGCTCCCCCTAATAAAAAAATTGGCCCTAGACTACAGTACTTACACTACATAATATAGACATATGGCTATGGTAGGGATTAGATTGTGAGCTCCTTTGAGGGACAGTTAGTGACAAGATATATATATACACTGTACAGCGCTGCGTAATATGTCAGCGCTATATAAATACTTATTAATAATATATAAATACTTATTAATAATAAACCTTTTCACGGTTCAGTGTTCTACCTCATTTAAAAACAGCCATAAAGAATAAATGTTATGAGAAAGAAAATGCCTATTTTTTTGCAGGACAAAACATCACTCCATTAATTGTGCTGTGTGAAATTAACTGTGCAGTTGTATTGTAAGATCCAATAATTTGCCATTCATTGCTGTTGATAGCTAATTACACCGCCATTCTATAGACCTTTTTAATTGTATCACATGCTGTCTCCAATTTTTAGTCTTAATTTTATACATTAGGATGAGATATACCCATGGAAATGCATTCTATAACAATCAGTGAATGGTTTAGTTACTGCAGATTTCTGCAGTTGAGGAGATACACAGAACATAGTTGAAATTCAGGCATACACAGTAATCATACTCGATAATTCCACCAGTACTGTTTGCACTGCAGGGTGCAATCTTGGACAAATACTCACCCTTCCTGCCCTGTCCATCTACTCAACACTTCTCATATCCATTCTTATATCCAAATACTGTGTGACAAAGGTTGAAACAGAGGTGCCAAAATCAGGATAAAATATTAAAAAACGAGTTAAAAAGGAGGTAGTGGTGGACTTACCTCCCCAGTAAGTAGACACAGATTCTGTTGATTTTTTGTCAATAACAACATTTATTTGAGTACTCCACAATGCAATGTGTTTTGCAGGTTCATTCCTGCTTCATCAGGCAATAACTGGAGAAAACTAATGCAGGTCTAAACAAAAACCAAGAGCCTCTGTGAGAGACATTAGATTGTGTAGTACTCAAATAAATGTTATTGTTGACTATGAATCAACAGAATCTGTGTCTACTTATTGGGGAGGTAAGTCCACAATTACCTCCATTTAAACCAGTTTTTAAATATTTTATCCTGATTTTGTATCTGTTTTCACTCTCCTATTTCACCCTCATCAAGAGGTTTCCTAATTCTTTTTTACTTTTTACTTTCTGCCATAAGAGTCATAACATCTGCATATCTGAAGTTGTTGATATTTATTTTTCCGTTAGATTTTCCATCCAATCTTTTTTTCTGCTCCACAATTCTACGCCCGATTCTGCACTCATTTTCCTTATCTATTTCAATTCACTTCTATGAGAAATCGGCTCAAAAAGCGATCGGAAAGAATATTGAACATGTCGGAAATTATCTATCAAACCCATCTATCGAGCAGAAAAACGTATGGTGTATTCCCAGCATCAATTACAACTTTTGCTTCATCCAATTTAGCATTTTGCATGACATACTCTGCATATAAGTTAAATAAATAGGGTGACAATATACAGTCTTGCTGTATTCCTTTTCCAATATTGAATCAATCAGTTGTCCCATGTTTAGTTCTCGCAGTTGCTTCTTGACCTGCTTACATTTATAGTCACATGCATGTATGGTATGTATTAGTACATCTGCATAATACAGCTGCTGCCAGGATGAAGATGCAGAGGAAGCTGGCAGTTTGGATGCTGCATATTTAGGCCAAAATGAAATGTACCAAAGAGCTAAGATATCTTTCACACACTTAGTTTATGCAATATATAATATTTGTGGTTATAGTTATTTTACTGCTTTTGGCAGCCCCGGTGTTTCCCTCCATACTCCATCCTCAGCAGCAATGCTTAAGATCTGGACATGCTCCTAAAACCTTCTTAACTTTTTTTTTATAAACTAGCTAAGCCTGTTCTGGCATATTAAACACAAATGCTGACTATAGAGTTTTGTTTTTAATCAGTTATTGTTGGGAATTATTATTTTTTTTTTTAAAAAGTTACATTTGGAAAAAAAAAGAAAAGAAAGAAAAGTACATATTTATTTCATTTTCATGACTGGGTGTATTTTCAGTATTGTTTGCATGAACCTACTGTATGTTGTTATTTTGCAGTGTTTATATTCAACTGCTTTATGTACTAATGTACTTGCTCATTCAGGATTTTGTGGAATTTAAATTTCCGATCGGAAATCCATATTTCCGAGCGAAACTTCGAAATCGAAAATGGGATTTCAGCAGAAATACCGCATTACCACAACTCTGTAATTTCTGACCAGTCACAGAACTCAGAAGCAATAAACCAATCAGAGAGTGCAAAAACAACTCGAAAGTATTTGGCCAATCAGAGAATGCAAAAAATGACCGAAAAAAGGTACTTCCTGGAACTCGGAAATAACTCAGAAATCAGATTTTGGTGGAAATACTGCATTACAGCAACTCAGTAATATTAGACCGGTGACACAACTCGGAAGCATTGGACCAATCAGAGAACACAGAAATAACTCGGAAATATTTGAACAGTCAGAGAATGCAAAAAATAACCAAAAAAGGGCTAATCGGAACTCGGAAATCAATTGGAAATCCACGGAATCGGTAACTGGCATTGGCAGAAATCCGATTTACCATGTAATCAGAAATCAGCATTTTTGACCATCCCTAACAAACATCACACTATCATTTTCGGGGATATACAAAGATTTCTCTCCGCCACAGGTTTAGAAATATGGGTGTTTTAGTTAATGGTTTTTCTTTTGGAAAAATTAATGAAAATGTAATTTGCTTCAATGTTGCCTACACCTGTATTATATATTGTCATATATAAGTGTATTATATATTGTCATATATAAGTGTATTATATATTGTCATATATAAGTTTAAATCTATTTTCTTGTTTTCCCAAGTTGTTGAGCCCTAAACATATGGCTATCCTAAATAACATGGATTAATTATAATTTCCCCAAATACACATAGGTATATTTTCAGAGATAAATACAATCTGGTGTCTGCCATTTAAAAAAAATACTGCTAAATGTACTTGATGTACACCAACAGAAACCCAAATGCATTTATCTATAAATGGTTTAATCCAGCGCAGGGCAGACTACAGCCTGCTAGTGTGAATCCGGTACCCCAATAGAGGGCGGCATTCCTCTCCTCCCTGCAAATTTGCGTGCAGTGCTCAATGATAGTTTTACTTACCCAATCGCACTTTCCATCTCCAATCTCCATGGCCGCTTCATGTGACCCGCAGTCGGTATGTACCAGCGTGTCACATGACACCACCATTGCTATGGAGATTACTGCTGGAAGGTGCAATTGGGTGAGGTGAACATATAATTATGCATGCACGCAACTCTGCAGGGGAGGGGGATTCGGGGTATGAGGTATGCCCCTAGAGGAATGTGGCCTGCAGCCAAAAAGGTTTGTCAAAGAATAAGAGCCTACATCTGCAGAGTCTCACACATCGAACACTTTCATTCCAGCGCAGGAGACTTGGGCACAGCAGTGAGTAACTTCAGCGCCGTCAGAAGACGGAGTTGAAGTTACTTATAAAACACTATAATTCGGCCTCCAGCAATTTCTGGAAGCCTAATTATTTCATTCCCCACCATCCATGGCAGCCTGGAGGGGGGAAAGTATTTAATATCGATGGGAATTTGTGCAGGAGCAGGATAAGCCATATAGGCTGTATCCTGCGCCCAAGTCTCTTGTGCCGATTCCTCTCGTACGCCACACACACTGCTTTATTTTTATATTGGTCTGAACATTCGGACGTGTTTAGTCATTTTCTAATGATAAATCAATGATAATTGAAGCAGACACAAACTCTTGCAAATCACACAATTACATTTCCATTCCATATTGTAAGGCTTGGTGGTGTATTCTCCACAGTCAGCATGCAACGCATGAGCTGACGTGGAGGAGGTACACACACTAGCACAAAGAAACAGGCTATCCCTAGTATAGTGGAGGGGAGGACTGACTCCAATAGGAGATTGTGGCGCACAGAGCCGGTGCAGATCTGACAGCCACAAACAATGCTTTCGTTATAACGTCTCAGCGCAAAGTAGCGCTGAGCGCATAAACCAGAACTGAGGAGATCAGGACATGTAGACAGAATGAAAACTTGCTGGCTAGCAGCTACTTAGCGACAGCAAGCGTCCAAAACCAGACAGACTGGAATGAGGCAGCCAATGCGTTGCGGCGATGGCGTGCCTCACAAAGACAGGACAGGATAGTCAGGAAATAGCAGGCTCGAGATAGATGAACGTAACACAGATAAATATACAATAAGTATGTTTTCCTAGCGTATTACAATTACAGCTATCAATGAAACTATTTGTAACGTCTGACTAACATATGTATATATCGGCAATGAACCGATATATGACATAAGCAGGAACGCTGACTAGGACTGGAGTAATACAGGGAACAGGACTCAGAAGGATTCGCTATCTCTTCGCAGAGATGAACGCAATCCACAAACAGTAACAGAACAGGATTCAGAAGGATTCGTTATCTCTTCGCAGAGATGAACGCAATCCACAAACAGGACCAGGAACAGGATAACTAGCTCAGCACGGGTGCTCACGGTACGCGCAAACTACCAAAACGTGCTGGAAAACTGACTAACTGAACACAGGAAATAAACAGTTCGTGTACGTATATATCAGCGACACTGATGTATCAACGTAACACGAATACAAGGAAAATAATAAACGTGCTGGTATGCATATATATTGGCAATGAACCAATATATGATGCAAAACCAGCAAAGTATCTTTAGAACAAGAAACACGATCGGGGGCTGAAGCGACAGCAAGACGGGCTTAAAGTGAAGCTATGAAAACCCAAGGAAACCCTGCAGGAAGCAGATCTTTATACTGAGGTCATCCAATGGGAGCAGACATGCAGATTCCCACACAGGTGAATGATAATCATCAACAAGCTGACAGCAGGGAAAGACAGACAAAGCTATGCAGCTTGCATGGAAATAGATCAGAACTGCCTGAGCTGCAGCACTACTACTTCCAGCAACAGCTGCTGCAGCAGCGATCATCACACATATACAGTATAAATGCTGTAGAAATCCACTGCACTGAGCTGTGTGTGTTTGTTTAGCTACAACAGAGTGTGATTAGCCTTATCAGTAGCAGTGAATGAGAGTGCCATGGCTCTGCCTGTACAGGAAGAGACTGAGGTTAACCTTTTTTGTGCTTCTTGCAAATTTAATTCAGTTAAAACTTGTAAATTTTAATGAAGATTGTTTTCCCCAAAGGTTATAATACTGTACCTAATCTTTAAGAGAAGAGAGGAACTTTTGAGTTTAGATCCACTTTAATGACTTTGGAACTTAAAGCAGGAGTGTCACCATAAAAATCAACTGGTCTGAGTGTATTAAGTGATAAAGATGCTAATCCCGCATTCAAAACTTTTTCTGCTGTTATTATTTGGAGTTATTACATACTTAAGGAGCACTGGCCCTTTAGTAGTCAGTGCCAAACAGTTGCATGCTGGGGGTTCTTTTTATCTATAATATTATTCCTCATCTTCCCTGTCAGCTGCTTATCTGAAACACGATCCCCTGCTCACTTGTGTTTACAAGCAAGGCTGAGCTAAGTCAGTGATTGGAGGAGAAACAAAATAAAGGGCAGAAATGACATCAGGATTTAGCCTAAACTGTGGGCAAAAGACATGGCCCCCACCAGGAACAGAATTCTCTTCATTTACTATATAACATTCACTGAAATAAAAACGTGGACAGTACAATACATGTGTTATGTAAGTAGATCAAGTATTTATCTACTTGTATATGTGTTTTTCCCTGGCATAGTATGGCTAATCCTACTGCTTTAAGTAGTACTAAATAGCTTGTGACTACCACTTAAAATCATCTGCACAAATGATGGTACTTCAGCAGTCATATACAATCTTTCACATATTACAATTCTATCTTCTGTTATACCTTCACAGAAGATGAAAAGTCAGAACATACAACTAAGTACCAAGCATATCTATAGGATACAAAGACAGGGACACAGCAGGTACAGGGAGTGTGCACATTGCCCAAAAGACCACTTCCATAAGAAATTGTAAAATGTTAAATATATGTGTACACATACATACATGTACATTTGTCCCAGAGTAAAATGCACTATAAATGACATTTTTCCTATGTCTCTGTCACTGACAGTAGGCATTATTATTCAACAGCTCTAAAACTCTTACCAACAGGTTTTGGATTAGTCCATCTCCTGATAGACAGTCTAATACCTGTCAGTAAGAGGTTTAGAGCTGTCAGACTAATAGTACTGTAACTACTGTAAAGGTGGCCATACACTTATAGATTTGCAGCAGATTCGACCATCAGATAGATTTCTGTCAGATGCCTGTCAAGTCGAATCTGACAGGAATCTATCTGATGTGTGCCACACAATAGGAACAGATTTCCAATAGATTTCAGAATGAAATCTATTGGAAATCTATCTAAATGCATTATTGGACCATTAGATCCAATGCAACTCTATGGGCCATGGATCTGATACCAGCAGCAGATCGACCTAGATCTTCCATCCTATCAGATAGATAAAATCCATCGAAATTGATCGAAATTGGCCACAAATCAATAAATCGATAGAATTGAAAGAATCAATTTCTGATCAATCAATTATATAGAAAGTGACAGCTACATAGGAAAAAAAGTAATTAATGGTGTACGTTACTGTGGGACAAATGTACCTCTTATATCATGTTTAATATTTAAAATACATGTGTACATATACAAATGATAGTGGTCTCAAAATGGCTCATCTTGAAATACAATTATGTAAATTGTTCTATGTCCTACAAATCTCACAATTCCAGACATTGGCAATTTATATTAAATTACCATGTTTTAAAAGTGAACATATTATTTCTTAGATATATACTATAGCCTTCAATAATTCAGTAGTTGACTGTTGGCGGCCATATGAAATCTCTATTCATCTATAGCCCTGTTCAGACATAATGCTAGTCGTTGGCTGTGCAATGTACAATGTGACTACAATCTATCTGGCTGGCGAGCTATCACACAGAGCTCAGCCGAGCCTTGCACATCATTTTCTGTGTAGATGGGAGGGGGAAGGAGAGGAGAAGGAGGCTGAAAATCCCAGAGGCTGCCATTTGTTAATCCCCCAGGTGTGAAAGATGAGCAACTCCAATCTAGACAAATATCTATCGGCTCATCCAACCACAAATGCGGGTCTACATGAAAAGGGCGCCGGTAAAAAAGGGCGCCTGGTGGAGCCCATATATATATATACCAACTTCGGCTACAAAAAAGGCGCCTGGTGTAGCCCATATAAACTTCGGCTACAAAAAAGACGCTTGGTGTAGCCCATATAAAAACTTGGGCTACAAAAAAAACAAGGCGCCTGGTGTAGCCCATATAAAAACTTCGGCTACAAAAAAACTCCGGGATGTGTTAATTACTATTCCCCCTCCAGGCCGCCATGGATAGTGGGGGAATGAAATAATTCGGCTTCCAGCGCTTGTAGCCCATATACAAACTTCGGCTAGAAAAAAACTCCGGGATGTGTTAATTACTATTCCCCCTCCAGGCCGCCATGGATAGTGGGGGAATGAAATAATTCGGCGTACAGTGCTTGTAGCCCATATAAAAACTTCGGCTACAAAAAAAAGTCAATAATATGGGCTACAGAGGGGCACCTTACTGTAGCCGAAAAAAATATGGGCTACAAAGGGGAGCCCGCTTGTAGCCGAAAACCTTGTAGCCGAAAAAATATGGGCTACAAAGGGGAGCCCACTTGTAGCCTATATCAAAACTCGGGCGCCCTTTTCTACACCTTGTAGCCCATATTTCCAGAAATAACATTGATGTCTATGGCGGCGCCCTTTTCATACAGGCAGCTCGGGCGCCCTTTTCAACCGATCCCACAAATGCATTTAATATTGGATGATGATCAACAAATGTCTTTCTTTTTTATGTTGTCAAATATTCTCTCAGCTTTCTCCAGCTACAGAGGAATGAAGAGAGTATATGTGCCACACTTTAAACTGTTTTAAGTCAGGCAGTTGTACCATGTCTATTGGCAGTGTCAATCTGCCTGTGTATGAACATCCTTCCTTTTTTATATGGCCAAGTTCAAATGTTACTTTAAAGTAAACCTGTGAGATGTGTAAAAGTGGCAAGAAACTCAGCATTTCTTCTTTGCTCTAAAAGATTATTTAACTAATTAAGGACCTTAGTGATTGAAATGTACGCCCTGTTATGATGGCTATCTGGCTGCCAGGATGTAGATTTTAATCCCCTGATGCCGTGCGTTCTCGTCGCTTTCGTCGCTCCCGACGATCTCGCCACTGTCTCCCCGCCGCAGCTCACTCGCTCTGGCGTCTCTATAATGGCAGAGGCCTGTTAGCGGGTCAGGAGCAGATTTCATTGGCTCCTGACCCTATCAACGTAAGCGGCTGCCATTGGCTTACATTGATAGGCAGGGTCAGGAGCCAATGAAAGCGGCTCACAGGAACGCTGCCATCATAGAGACAGCAGAGTGGGTCGCCAAGGTTTCCGACATGTGGCGGTGACCGGGATTGCGGCAGGTATGTGCGGCGATTCGTCAGTATTTGTCGCTATTCCATACCAGTGGTCTCTGGTCATTAACCCCCTTGCCGTTACAATTCTGGCGGCAAGGGGGCAGCGCAACACTTAATTTTTTTTTTTAAATCATGTAGCGAGCCCAGGGCTCGCTACATGATAGCCGCTGACAAGCGGCATCCCCCTATGCACTCTGATCACCTTCGGCGATCAGAGTAAGCAGGAAATCCCCTCGCAGCTTCGGCGGAACCAGTCGGACGGCGTAGGCAGCGCCCCCGCAGCCATTGCTGAGACCCTTTGATCTAACGCATTTAGGTGAGCCCTGCCTCGCTCTCTCTCTCTCTCTCTCTTGCTGCTACTACACTTCTTTACACTGTTGCACCTTATGGGAATTTTCCCTCCTACCTCATATTATTATTTTAACCAATCTACCTCATTTTCTTCTTTTTACCTCACTTTTTTTGTTTGTTGTTTTCACCAAACATCCTATATTTTTATGGATGATTATGAATTGTTGTATGCACATGCACCTTATTATATTAGTGGCAGTCAGCAATTGTGAATGCCTATTTTCATATGTTTGTGTGTGACTCTCCAGGGATTTTTTCTGCAATACAGTGCCACATTACATTGTATATTTTTTGAACCATAAAGCTTGTGGCCCTGACTATCTATTTGCAGAGACTCCTGGACAAGCCACATACTATAATATCTTTATCATAGATGAAGGGTTTTGCACATATTATTGTATAACTAGGGGCTTATGGCCCAGGTCTGGCTGCTTTGTTTTTAATTGTTTTTAAATCTGTGGTTGGCTTACAAATAAAGATTTTTGTATATTCTTTACATCCTGTTTCATTGTAGTTCGCTCATTTTGCTACCATTATACTTAAGGGGGATTTCTAGCTTTCTTGTTTGATGTAGGAAATCCCGTTCAGAACGGGATTTCCTGCTGGGCTTCCCCGGCCCTGGCGACCGGGCGGGATGACGTCACCGACGTCATGGATGTCGGGACGTCAGAGGGAATCCCGATCCACCCCTCAGCGCTGCGTGGCACTGATTGGCCAGGCTGCGCAAGGGGTCTGGAGGGGGGGGGCAGCGCGGCAGGTAGCAGCGAGCGCGTACCACACGCAGCTAGCAAAGTGCTAGCTGCGTGCAGGGAAAAAAATTTGAAAATCGGCCCAGCGGGGCCTGAGAAATCCTCCTACGCAGGTTACCCCGAGCTGATCTCGGGATAACCGGCAAGGAGGTTAAGGGGGCAGAGACTGCTGGTACTTAAGTGGTCAAAAGTTTAGACCTACTAACACAAAAAAGGTAGCAGAATAGCATTCAAACAGTTAAACACAACACTTTCTTCTTCAGTGGAAAGATTGTTGCCGAATCTGAAGTAATAACATAATGTTTTGCTTACATTTTTGTTTACATTTTTTTGTAAACATTAGCAGCAGTGCTAAAAAAGTGCTGCACACATAGGTGAAGCAGAGAGAGCCAAGAAGTGATCACTAGATAGATTTTAATATAAGATATAAATACAGCAGCTACACAATAAAATGCAATGGCAGCTTTCAGAGCAGATAAACTCTACTTTGGGAACTTGTAATTTAAACCTATAATCCTAAACCTCTGACAGCAAATCTCTTGTGGGTGGTTCGGAGAAATTATAGTTACCTGTTCCGAACGGCTTCTTCTTTTCCTGCACTGGCAGCTCTGAACTTCCAAGAGGTCTTCTAGGTCCCAATCACACCTGATCACATGCTATGACATGTAATCAGGGTCCAGGAGACTATGTCAGCGGTTCAGCACTACTCGGTGGTGGAAGAAGGGTGATGGAAGGGATAGAAGAGATGTTATATCATGTGATCGGAACCAAGAAGATATGTTGGTATTACATTGTCGACGCACTGAAGGAAGAAGAAGCCGATCCAGCTGTCCGGACAGGTAACTATAAAAGTTCCCTGCCGCCCACTCTGCATACCCTGCCAAGCCTGCCAGGTTGAGAAAGGCATACTTCCCCAGCGGCAGGAAAAATTTGCCCCTTCAGCCAAATTTGGGGCACTTTTTTTGCTACAGGTATTCTTTAAATTTTAAAGTATTGAAAATGAAAAGTACAATATTTTATAGTAAATGTGACGTCCCAGGTATAGATTTAAAACATACAGTAAAAAAGATGTTAGAAAGTACTATTTTGAAGACGCCTGTAAACAGATTTAAAATCTGGTTCTGTTCAATCTGTACTCTGTGAGCTGAAGAACAGATCTTACATCAAATCTCTGTTGTGTTGCTTATAACGTGCGTGTCTTCAGCACTAGCAGCTGTGCCACCATCCCAAGACACCGTCAATATGTTTTCCACTTTTTGTATTTTATAGTTACTGTGAAGTCCATAAATCTATTGTTTAGTGTAGCTTAACAAATCTTAGCAGAATGGAAAAACTAAGCCTCAAGCACGATTCCTTTAGGCCGAGAGGTGGATTTAATCCTATGCATTACCTCTAGATATCCATTTCCAATAAGGAATTCTAGAACTCAGCAAGGCTATCGCTAGCTGATAACTCATTATCAACATCATTAGGACTTGATCAGTGAAATAAAACATCCCCTTTTATGATTCTGTCTGTTTGTGTCGATGCCATTATTCCTGTGGATGGTTTTCTAAAGCCATGACCTAATGTGGATGATTGCATGGACAAGTGCCAACTGGATAAGTACATTTGCAGGTGCAGTGCAGTTTGCTGCCAACAAAATGTTTTTTTGGCAGCCGGCGGTACTTCACTCAATTCCAACAGTACAAAGAGTAAAAGAGTATGGATGTTTTAGCGACGGATGCCGTGCTGCACACTTTGCTCTTGCTGACTCTCTGAACTCTGAAACATACGTTGTCAAATGTGATGTGGAAGCAAACCATCCACCTAATAAATCTGCTGCTACTGTACACAAAACAGCGCATGCCTTGTACGTTGTAATGTATGTCCGCTTACATTAGGAAGAGGCCGTATATACACAGAAATGCCACGCTGCAAGTGATTCATGGACTGGAGGAGGCAATAGCTTAGGATAGAACCGGATACCATTCACGCTGGTACTACAATGTTATCTGTCCATTTTATCTTAAACCATTTAAAATAAAAACAGAGCAGTTCTGGTTTAACGCTCCAAGAGTGGGAGTTGGAGAAAAGCGCTCTTACCAGAGCCAAGCCAATTCACAGCGCTGCTACAAACGTCACACAATTCATATCTTATCTGGTCTGGTGGGGTCATTTAATATAACATCTTGGATTGATGGATGGATGGATTTTTTTTCTTGCTCTATTTTTGAAATTCACAGGTATCATGAATCAGTCGGGCCATATGTCAGCATTATGAATCTAAGAATTTAATATTAATTTTAATTTAATGTATTTAATATCATATTTAATAACTACATAGTAATTTAATATAATAGTTAATATATATATATATATATACATATACACACACACACACACACACACATATATATATATAAATAGATAGATAGATAGATAGATAGATAGATAGATAGATAGATAGATAAATATAGATAGATAGATAGATAGATAGATAGATAGATAGATAGAGAGGTTATTTTATATGAATAATAATTTTGCTATACCTTTTTCTTGCCACAAATAAAACAATTCTGTACCCAAGCTCCCTTGGAGACTTGGCAAAAGATGACATGGTCTACGTCATTACAGAGAATAGGCAGAACACCATTGTAGTTCACACTCATTATAATGTGTGTGTTATGCAACGTACCACTGTGAATCCAGCCTAATAAGGGCCCTTTTCCACGTTTGCGTTTTTCCCAATTTTGATGTGCGTTTTTCATGCGTTTGAGTTTTCCGTTTTTCTGATTGGCAAGTGGCAAGTGTTGTCTTGAAAAAAGATACTAGCGGTTAAATAAATACAAAACGCAAGATGAATTTTCATGCATTTTTCATGCGCTCCTATACTTTACATTGAAACACAAAGCGCATCATAATCGCACAGACATGCATTTGCGTTTTTTTTTTAAATCGGAACGCAGCAGTGAAAAAGGCCACCCAAGATTCCTATTTTAAACAGGCTGCACTTCAGAATCAGCAAACACATGCGTTTCACATTTTTGGCAAAAACGCAGCTAGTGGAAAAGGGCCCCAAGACATTGCCATGAAATAGAGCGAACATTTGTAGTTAGAAACGATTGTAGCCCTTCTGTACCTGGCATCCTTTGCCTTGCAAAATAAATATCTACATTCACATCCTGAGTTTTCTCCCAGGAGATACATGTTCATCTAATTTAAAACATAACTTTGCAGCACTCAGGAATTCAAAAAGTACTAAAAAGTAATATCAACCTTATTTTGAGTATTTTCTTGTGTGGCAGGAGCTTTAAAGGTACCCTTATGATTTAAAAATAACTCCTTGGAGAAAAATCAGGAGACAAAGTTAATAGGATATGGGCCAGGATGTCCTGCTCATCACAACATAGATATAAAGTCCAGTATAATATAGTATTAGATGTATATTAGATCGCTAAAAGACAAGGCTTGAGATGATAACTAGTCACTGATTGATAGACCAAAGGGAAACTTAAAGTGGGATTAAACTCCCACTAGAAAACTTCTGTACCTATTTTCTAGGTGCTATAATAATAATTTAAAATAGATCCCCCTTCCCCCCAATATCTTTTTATATTAATATTATTACCAGGTCGGTCCTTCTTTTATTGCTGGATAAATCACCATCACAAAAAGAACACATATTAGTCGAAGTAACACACATTAATAGGTTATAAGGAAGATAATTACTGTGCTCCAGTAAAGTGCAATTCTGTGATGGTTCTGAAATGTGCAGAAACAGAAACCTTTGAACTCAGGATTAGGGCTGGTCAGTGAGATGCAAATAATTCCAAGTTGACGCATGATTATGCAAAATGTGTATAATCAAATCCCACCCCGGCTTCATCTGTTTGGTCCATTTTCAAGCTGCATACAAAATTGCTGCATCAACTTGGAATTATTTGCATCTCATTGACCATCCCTGCTCATGATGATAACCTTGTTCAAGCACAAACTCAAAATTGAGCCGTTTTGTCTTTAAACCGCTGTCTAACACTTTCAGTACCACTGACACAAACCCACCTCCTTCCTACCCCTCTTCTTAATTCACTTTAAACATTTTTCAACTTGCTGTTCTATGTGACTGTTTATACTAACATCCTCTTATTAAGTGGCAGATAATGTTTATTTGTATTGTTAAGAACTGTAAGGTAAATAAATGATTCATAAGTAAATCATTTGTTTTGGAGTCTAATTAAAGGGAACCAGAGATGAAAAAAGATTTTATACAAACCTGGGGCTTCCTCCAGCCCCATACGCGCTGATCAATCCTACGCTGCCATCCTCTTCTGCCCGCAGCTACGAGAACCGGCTCCCCACTGTTCCGTCAGTCGGAGCCAGTCTAAGCGTAGCAGAAGTGCGTATCTCTGCAGCAGTGTATGGAGAGCTACGTAGAGGGCGCACTTCTCCTGCGTAGCTGGCTCCGATGATGTCAGCGACGGGAGCCGGTTCTCGTAGATGCAGATAGCTGAGGACTGCGGCATGGGATCGATCAGTGCCTATGGGACTGGAGGAAGCCCCAGGTATGTATAACTTCTTTTTCATTTTTCCATATAGGGTACATCTCTGGTTCTCTTTAAGAGACACCTAGAAATGTACATTTTTGTTAAAAATGTATCACTCTGAAAAAAAATAAGAGTTCAGTTATGGAAAATAACTAAACAGTGGACAAAACACTAAAAGCCTAAAGTACTTATTATAACTGAAATAAGAAACCAAATCTACCTGAGCCTTTAATTTCCTTTTCTTAATTATTTTTATTTTCCTCAAACAGGTTTCTGTTCTCTAGACTGGCCAGATGGATTAGAACATCCCTTCAAAGCTTAAGAATAAAATACAGCAGCCAGCTTTCATAGGACATTTTCCACACAAATACACAATGCCCAGATAGCAGAAAAAGAGAGTGGCCTCCATTCCCTAAGATACGTTCGGTAAAATCATTTAGGTCGTTAAAATACTGCATTCAGCATTTTACACTTTTTTTTCCAAATTCACTTAAAATTTTCCACATGAGACAGAAGTTCAGTAATTTATCGAACAAATATACTTCAATTCACTAAGCCCTGCTTGGTAAGTATCACCAGCTGTGGAGCAGGTCAGCAGTGAGGCAGGAAGCTGTGTGCATGAGTCAGGCTTTTCTGTCCAGTGCATCCCAGACATCCCTTCAGATGTGCTGCAGCCACCAGGGGGAGCGCCTCTGTATAAGAGTATACAGATTTTCACATCTAAAGGGATACAGAAAGCCTCATAAAATGTCTCCTTCCCCTGCTCTGCCGGAGTGAAGTCCCGCCTTCCAGGGTGTTGGACCAAATCAGGGTAAGAAACAGGGCCATGTGGCTCTCCCTATTGGCTGCCTGGCTCTCCCTATTGGCTGTCTGTCAATGTTGTAGCATGGAGAGAGCTTGGAGTGAGTTATTGGCTGGTAAGAACTGGAGAAAAATACCAAACACGTTTGTTTGATTTACTGAATGTGTTAATCTTTGTGAATTGCAATTAATTGACATTTCTTGAGGTATTTACCGCACAAGCCGGTAGTTTACCTCACTAGTCAGTAATTTAATTTTTCAATAATAGGTTTAGTGAATTGGAATTTGGGAAGGTGATCGTTAAAATCAGCTGTTTTCAGCATTACTGAATGCGGTAATACTTAGTGAATTGAGGCCAGTATGTATAGGTTCACCCCATGCCTAGTATTGCAAGAAACAACAGTGCAAAAGCCAGTGTGGAAAGCTAAAAGTATATGGAAGAAAGATTTTCTGAAACTCACCATCCTATAAAATAAATTCCTTATCCAATGTCTGAAGGACACTGGCAAAAAAACGGCTGACGGGTTCCACACCACCTGGTCCTTAGTCATAATTGTTGCAATCAAGGCTGTTTTTAGGCATTTGCAAACCAGGCAGATGCCTGGGGTGATACCAAAAGATGGGGGCACCACAGAGCCACTCTAACTGAAGAGTTTTATGGGACTCTTATACACAACTGATGGTCCCATTAAAAAAGTGATTCATGGAAATCGTAACAACTAATTGAGCACTGCTGATTAGCATAACAATCATAGAGCAGGTGCTATTAAAGCACTAATTACGTAGTAACTGTTTTAGACAACAAGGATGATATATGGACCTGTAAAGACCCAGGCTGTACATAAGCAATATCATTTTTTTTATAAAGTATATACAAAGCCCTCGCAACACATGATTTGTTATGTGGGTACCAAATTGGTCGCTGATTTCTGGAGCACTATACATCAAAGAAACAGTGACAGGCAGCTTCAGATAAGGTTCAGTGAGAAGAGACGTTCAAAAGGTCATTAGCTCTGCAAACCACACTATTTTAAACTATAAGATTAAACTATAAACTATATTTGCAGCAAACTGCAAATATGACAGTATGATGCAATGCTATAAAAAAGCTATATAACTGAAAATAAAAATATGTGACAAATTTCTCTGCTACTAGTGTTCTATTCCTTATCCGTACTACACATACAATTCATTATATCATAAGTTGTTGTTTTTTTTCCGCTTCATTGTCAATTTAAATTGGAGGGGGGGGGGGGGGGGTTGACCGGAATGCCTGACAGCTGTTTTGTGAGGCAGAGCATTCCCCCACATATATTTTAATCACTGTATCTACCCAGATGGAATATTTGGTCATTTGGTCATTCCCAGAGTCAACCTCAAAAGTTTTGAAACTAAAGCATTCAGTCATGCTGCCCCCTTTGGTATTACTTACCATGCTCAGTCAGGACAGTTCCACCCATAGAGGCATTTAAATATAGATTGACAGATCACCCATGTAGAGCATCGTAAAGATGACAGATAATTCTGAACCAAGGTGGCCACTCAGTTGTATGGAGGCCTTAAATTCCCTTCAGTGTGTTGGTTAATAATCTGCCAAGCAGATCGACTTGACTAAGTGCTGGCCGAGGGAATTGTTCTCCCCACTTAACGTGCCTGCTCTGTGCCGCTTTGTCATGCGTCCTCCTTCATAGCAACAGAATGGGTTGCTAGACTAGAGGTTAGTGATGCATCTGTACTTATTTGGCCCAGAACTGACACCTCTGTGTATGAAGCTTTAGAAGTCAAGATACATATATCTGTCCATTGCTGCCTGGTGCTCTCCAGTCCACATTGGCACTTGTAAACAATAGTAAAAACATCTCTGGTCTACAAAAATCTGCTAGAAGGCAGAAGGCTGTCATAGGGTGAGGCAATGGCAATCTATAGTTATGATGTTTGAAGGTCCTCTTTGACTAAAGGCCCATACCCACTTAGCAATTTCTCAGAACCGTTTCTCGCCACGAACAAGTAACTATACCATGCAACATAGCATATCGCTAAACCATATTGTACGATGCATGCCACCCGTGGCGATTGTTCATTTTTAAACAACTGCCATGCGGGATTAAATCGCAGAGGATTGTTCCGCTTCTTATTGACTTTGCTGTGATTGTGTAAACAATACTTTAGAACAATTTTCCTTTACAACTGGGCCAATGACGCTTGCAGTTTCGGACAGATGGATGGGGGAGTGATCATTCATCGACGGAGATCCCAGATCGATCTGGCGGTCAGTATTTAGCTTAACAGGTCATCAGATTCATGGCCTCCTGTGTACTTCCTAGCTTCTTTGAGTAGACAGGAGATATGTTTCCGCAGGATAGTGAGAATTGAATGAGCACTATGCCTCAGTGGCCAGTCTTCATAGCCCAATATCACAGGAAGAGGCTACAAGTTGTTTTTTCATGCACTTTGGGGTTGCTTAAGAACAATTATCCTTCAAACAGCCTTATAATTCAGGCACAACATCCATTCGCAGTATCACTGATTTAGCTATGCACAACTGTATTCGGTCATGTAAATAGGCAGATGAACACATGAACACGCAAGTGGGATCACTACTCACTTTCTTGGCAGCATTAGCAAGCCTTGATTAAATGTGAGAAAAATGTAGCAGAGTAGTTATATTAGTCAAAACTATTTACTTTTAGGTCATAATAAAACTTCCCACACATATCATTAATTTTTTTCTACTAGAGCATGAAGCAGCATTTCCACAGTTGTATCACATCCTGTGTACTACAAAGAGATGCTAAGTCAGACACATACGCAGCATATACAATACAAACATTCTCACAGACTTTTCAGCACAAAAGTACTTGGATAGTGATGTAATTTGAAATGTAACTGCTGGGTCATAAAATTTGCTTAAGAAATCAAGCAACTTGACAGACAGTATATTCTTCAAAAAGAAACGTGACACAAACAGATCTAAACTACTTTGACTAAACGGCTTTTGAAAACATCTGTTACTATTTAAATGTTCCCTTATGTTATTAAAACTAGAACAATTGTAAATTCACAGTAAGACAGCTTCAGTTATCAGACATCTGAGAGGCTCTAGTTTATAAGAACCAATTTAAGCTGGCAGTTCAAAGCAGATAAAATGGCTTAAGGTGGCCATACAATGGGGTTGATGCCCGAATTTGCGGTAATATTGCTGTGTACAGACTTTCCACGACAATATTACCCTTATGCCATTAGCTCAACCCACAGGACTCGACTACCATGGCCATTGCTATGGCAACGTACATTACTAACAAGCGTTACTGTTAATAGCGCGTGTTACCTTAGTGATGGTCACACTAGTCAAGTACCGCGAGTCGCGCAAATAAGTGTAACTTGCAGTACACAGTGCTAGTAGTAAGGGTAATTTTGCAGTGTGATGTCTGTGAACAGCAATATTACTGCAAGTTCATGCATCAAGCCCATTATGTGATTGGCACCATACCTAGCAAGTGATCAGTACCTCTGGAATTAAAAATAGATCAAGGAGTAGCAATTGTTTTAATTCTTAGTACCCCTTCATTTCAACCATTTTGAAATCTCTGAATTAATTTAATAGAAAATCAATTAGAGTGAACTTGAGGTGAGTGTGATATGGAGGCTGCCAAATGTATTTCCCTTTAGCATCCTTAGCGACATGCCCGACAATGAGTTGGGCAAGGAAAAAAAGCTAAAAGCGGTATGCCCGACACAGTGTCCGGCATGCTGCTCAGGAGGATTTCTAATGATTTAACCTCCCCAAAATAGGTTAGCTAGGAATAGGGGTCCCCACTAAAGTTATCTACAGGTAGTATAAGAGCCCCCCCCCACCCCTGAACCCCCACCCCCCATCTTGGGCTATTCCTGGGGGAATCTTTGCCCTTTTTGGGTGAAACACCTGCACTGTATATAATGTATGTACCCCTTTTATTTGATTCCCACCATTAGTATCTTCTGTGAAAGGGTTGGGAGCGCTGTATTGCTGTGACCCTGTCTTCACCCGAGAAGTATCAGATACATTTTATTGTGGATGAGGGTAGAGTTTGTTTTGAAGTGTGCTTGATTGCCACCACAATGCTGACGTACACCCCTCACTCCTCTTACTATGGCAGCATCGCTACAATCTGTGTAGGGTGTTGTGCATGGTCAGGAGCAACCCATATTTGGTGAACCTTGGGGGGAATCGCTACACTACACAGCCCAACAAGGCATACTGTATGTGGGGGGTTCCGCAAAGACCTCCCTCAAAGACCTCCACCCTCTGAGTGGCTCGCCAGTCTCCGTATGCATGACACTTCTAGATACACCTAATGACCAAATAGTGTGTATATTCCACGCTTCTGTATACATTTGCAGTAGTCCAACATTTGTCAGTTGGTTCTGCAGACTATTAGGACTATTTTGTTTACGAGTGATTTGTATCAACACTGTCTGTTCAAATAGGTCTGGCCCTGACGGACAAAGTGTGACATACCTTTTTACCTGTACAATCTTTCGGTTTGTTTGCATCCTCCTCAAGCTGCACCAGATTTCTTTAGTAAATCACTTCTCTAGGAATAATAGTTTTGTGTCCATTTTGCTAAATTATCTCTTGACTCCTGTCATACCTCCGCCACAGAGTCTTTCTGACTCCACACAAATATGCAGTGGCATCGTGGAACACTCACACAGATTTTACATTACAAATACACATATAGCTGGACAGAGAGAGATTTCAGAAATCAGAGTTTATTATGTATTTTAAGATTAAGTGAGGAGTGTTAGTCATGGAGAAAATCTGCCGACATAAAACCAACATATGTTAGTTCAGGTACTGTTAATGACTATTTATTATGTGAATCAACATTTAAAAAAAAATATGTTGGTAGATTTACTGATTTTAACATTAGCAGTAAAAAAATGCAATACTTAGCCCCATGAATCACTGTTTACTTGTATGCAGGTGACAGTCCGGATGCTACGGTATCAGATGCTACAGTATGATGTTACAACAATCGTAATACATTACTGAGACAAAGGACTGCATGTTTTGAAACCTTTGCTTCCGAAGTCACCTCATGTCATTTAATAGTAACCAGCCTCATTAAAGCCATAAAGGTGACCTGTATGATGAAGTGCATGTTCTGTGTTTAAAATACTATAAGCACTTGGAAGAAGGCATGTTTAATCCTCTTGGCTTCAAAACACAATCAGCTTCCAAGTGCTGAAGATCACAGCCAGAGGAGTTAAATGATCTGTTCTAGAAAACCAAAGCCAGATAGTCTCAGCCTTACAATCCCTCTTCTTCCAAAACAGGGTGAGGTTTATCCTTAATATAAAACATTCAGTACACAATCTCTCGGACTCAGACGAAAACTGCTTCTTTCTCATATGAAAAAGTTAACGGGCACTAAATACTTTTACATTGGTAATGCAAATAATTTAGTTCCTTTGGATTTGTCAAAAATAATAGTGCTATTAGTATATTATCATTATTATTATTAGTAATAATAATAATATCTTGAGAATTTGGTAAAAGTTGAACTTGTTTATATGCCTTATGTTTACACTAATACTCTCCAACTAATCTGACAGGTGAATGAATGGAAGTTGGGACGTTAAGGTGGCCACTAACGATCCAATTTCTAGTGAAAAAACATTTGAGCGATCAGATCATTCTGATCGGAAGTAGGATATTGTAATAAATCGTTCACCACACCATCAACAAACCAATCTTTGCTTCCTATCTATCACAACCCACAAGAAAATCCAATCGAACGATTTACAACAAATCTGATCACATCTGATTAGAGTTATCTGATAGCTCAAACAATTTTTCACTGAAAATTCGCTGTTAGTGGCCCCCTTTTAGGGAGCACAAAAGGGTGACCACAATGCCTGGCCCCCAAAAGGAATTAGGAGGTGCAGTCAGAGCTGTCTAGTCTGAATTATTTAGTGAAAGTCAGTGTGACAGTGCTTTGTCCATTTAGCCAAGATGGGGACTTACATTAAAAGAGCTACCAAGGCAACCTGTAGATGCAACAGTGTAGAAGGTATAATCTACATCATGCAACTTATTTGTGAGTTTACACCATAATAGGATGTCCCCTCAAGTGACAAAATGGTGCTAAGTGACTCTTTCAGAATATGCATATACTATAAAGGGACACATTGCATTCCATTAGTGGGTCACTGAGGGTGGTAAGGCCTGACAGCCGTTTTTCGTTAAGTTGCTTTCTCAGAGGCCAAAGGAAAGCGACAGTGTAGTGACTCGGCTGCCTCTTCATCCCACTGACATTGAGAGTATGTTGGACCAGTGCTAACTGCAGCTTGAAAAGTAGTACTGAAACTGAGGAAAGAATCAGCTCTAACATAAGACTGTTGTATCACTGCATTAGTCAACTAATACTACTTTACTTAAATGGATTGTCAGTAGAGGAGTTTGGAGACCCAGAACAATTGCTTTGCAAGATCCTAAAACATGCACTCTTTATGTGATTGCGATGTTTCTGTCATTTTCACTAGAATGTACAGAGTACATTCCATCACTATGCTGAGAAAAAAAGAAGGGCAGAAGTGAGGTCCCACTATGGCCTCATTGTCCTTTCTGAAGATGGAAGCTCACCGAGGATGAACATAACATAAAGAAAAAAAGCATGTTTACCATGGTGCAAGGCTACTGACACATTAAAAGGTGTTACAGATTTAATGCATTTATTGTGAGGATCCCAAATATACTTTTTTTAATTTAATTTTTTAAATTCAAGATATATAAAGTTTCAGCCCTCTGAACGCAAGTTCACAAAGACTAGACCGGTAAATAAAAAGTATGCAAAAATTGATCCAGAAGTTATGTTAAATACATAATAGTTTTGTTCTTATACATCCCTGAGGGGAATTTGTGTATATTTGTACATCTGTACAGTAAACATAGAACTTGCCTTATAGTTTACAACGTAAGCATGACATAGTAAATCTTAGCATTATAAACTGGGGTAAATTGCATGCAGCGTTGCTTGGAACAGGTAACTTGAGTGGAAAATAACCTGTATTATGTCAAACAATAAGTATAATACTGTCAGCAGGTCTGATGGAAAAATCATCAATATCTGCAGTTTCTGGCCTACTATTACTTGTAAAACGTAGCTCTTCCCATCATCTTATTTTGTGGTTTAAAACTCCCAAGTCTCCAAAGACACATTTTCTGTTCATTTTTTTAATAAATAACATACATTTCGCTAGACTGATTATTTTAAACTGTCTCATGAACCTGATGAACACGTTCTTTCATGGGGAAACTGCAAAGCCTCATCTTTATTAAAGCAAACCTGAAGCGAAACAAAAACATATAATTAATTGTATGTGTAGTATGGATAATGAATGGAACATTAGTAGGAAAAAAAAGTCTCATTTTTATTTTCAGTTATATAGCTTTTTTATAACATTGCATCATTCTGTTATATTTGTAGTTTACAAACCATACTGTGTAATTTAATCATAAAACAGAGCAGAGCTAATGACCCTGTGAGCTTTCCTGCAGTAAAACCGTATCTAAAAAGGTCTCTCGCTGTTTTCTTTATCCATAAGTGCTTCAGGCAACAAGACTGCCATCCAGCCAAGTTAGGTCAAAGAGCTCAGATAAGCGCTTTTGCACAGATAACAACAGAAGTCTCTTAACTCTTCCTGTACTGGAAAACAATGTGAGACTCTTTTCCTTGCTATAGCTATATTTCTTAGCTGTACTACACATACAATTCATTATCTCATAAGTTCATTTTCACCTCAGGTTTGCTTTAAAGGGAACCTAAACTGAGAAGGCTATGGATGTTTCCTTTTAAAATAATACCAGTTGCCTGACTCTGCTGCTGATCCTGTGTCTGTAATGCTTTCAGCCAAAGCCCCTCAACAAGCATGCAGATCAGGTGCTCTGACTGAAGTCAGACTGGATTAGCTGCATGCTTGTTTCAGGTCAGTGATTCAGCCACTACTGCAGCTACAGAGATCAGCAGGACTGCCAGGTAACTGGTATTGTTTAAAAGGAAACATCCATATCCCTCTCAGTTTAGGTTCCCTTTAAGCTTTAATTTCTATCGGTGCCTGCTGATTAAGACATCATGGAGGAGGGATTGGTTATACAGGAATCCTAAAATGTGCACAAAATGGAGGCTGCCATGTTAATTTCACAATGAAAAATGACAGTCAATTGAACTCCGAACTGATTTAGGATAGTAGGCTGTGGGCCTGTGAGTCTGTTAGCCCCATCTAATCTGTGTATGATTCATTGTCACCAATGTGGACACACTGGACCTGATTTACTAAGTCACCTCCAGAGATCTTACAGCCTTTTCAGTGGGAATATAATAAGTGTTTGTGCTAAGCTGAGCCTTGGATGAATTAACTGCTGTCTGTGTTTATGTGGTTAGGGCTTGCCACTCTCACCAGGGTTATATTACCGTATTTTTTGGACCATAAGACGCACTTTTTTTCCCCCAAAGAGAGGGGGAAAATATTGGTGCGTCTTATGGTCCGAATGTGCCAATACAGACCTGCCTCCCCTTAAGAAGTGGTAGTGGAACATTCCGATCTGATTGTCGGCAATGTCCCCAGGCGTTTATTGTACTTTCCCCGGCTCATCCTGGCTGCTTATGCGGATATGAGTAGCCTAAGCCTGTGTCCATATAGCGCTGCCCCCCAGTGTCCGTATAGCGCTGCCCCCTCCAGTGTCCGTATAGCGCTGCCCCCCAGTGCCCGTATATCTGTGTACCTGTATCCCGTGTTCTTATTTGTGCCCCCGGTGTTCTCATGTCGGCTTCCCTGAGCCCGTCGCTAATCCCCTCTGTCCAGGCTGCCTCTTGTGTAGTGTGAGGCTTACCCCATGACGCCGCTGTGAGTATCGGTAATCCTCTTGGTAAAGCCGCTGAATCGGGGTTCGCACTCGCAAGCAATGTATTTCCCTCTTCACTTCCGCATACGTCACTAATGCGGAAGTGAAGAGGGAAATACTTTGCTTGCGAGTGCGAACCCCGAGTCAGCGGCTTTACAACGAGGATTACCGATACTCACAGCGGATTCATGGGGTAAGCCTCACACTACACAAGAGGCAGCCTGGACAGAGGGGATTAGCGACGGGCTCAGGGAAGCCGACATGAGAACACCGGGGGCACAAATAAGAACACGGGATACAGGTACACAGATATACGGGCACTGGGGGGCAGCGCTATACGGACACTGGGGGGCACAGATAAGGACACTGGGGGGCACAGATAAGGACACTGGGGGGCACATCACTATAAGGACACTGGGGGCACATATAAGGACACCGGGGGGGCACAGCTATAAGGACACTGGGGGGCTATAAGGACACTTGCGGCAAAGCTATAAGGACACTGGGGGGCTATAAAGACACGGGGGGCACAGCTATAAGGACACTAGGGGGCTATAAGGACACTGGGGGGCACAGGTATAAGGACACTGGGGGGCACAGGTATAAGGACACTGGGAGGCACAGGTATAAGGACACTGGGGGCACAGCTATAAGGATACTGGGGGCACAGCTATAAGGATACGGTCAGCTATAAGGACACTGGGCACAGCTATAAGGACACCAGGGGCACATATAAGGAAACAGGGGGCAGAGATAAGGACACATCAGGCACATATAAGGACACAGGGGGCAGAGATAAAGACACAGAGAACACATATGAGGACATGGGGACAGAGAAGGCCACAAGCAGGGCAGAAGAGGACAGAAAAAAGACACAAAAAGTACAAAGGGGACACAGGGACACACAATAATTAAGGGAGGAAGAAGATCCACAAGATGCCCCTGCACCATGGATACACCAGGTTTAGTATATATTTTTTTTCCTGGTTTTTGTCCTCTAAACCTAGGTGCGTCTTATGGTCCGGAGCGTCTTATGGTCCGAAAAATACGGTACATCATAGTCAGGGTTGCTGAGAGGTGTATAAATTAGTGGTAGTGTGACTTTAGCTGCATGCAGCATCCACAACAACTATTCAAATAAATTCAAGATAGCCTGATTTTATTAGAAAAAAACCCCAAAACGTATTATTGTGGTTGTCTGCATGAGGCAGAGATCACACAACTTTTTAGTTAAAGGTGACTGTAGACACAATAACATAGTGAATAAAATTCCTTAATTTTTACAATATTCAATTACAAATTATTTAGTCAGTGTTTGCCCATCGTAAAATCTTTCCTCTCCCTGATTTACTTTGTGATCACAGGCAGCAACATCCGTAGTACTGGCAAGTGATCTCTGCGGAATAATCATTTACTAAGAGATCTAAAGCCAGTAGAAAATACAGCTGCTCTCACAAAATACTCCTGGGGGTAGGGGGATTTTGCATAATAAGCAGCGAAGGCTAATGCTGGGTACACACGATGCGTTTTTTCGGTCGATTTTCCATCCGATCGATTTCCGTTTTGATTTTCCGATCAATTTACGATTCCTTTCTGTTATCTTTTCTTATCTATTTCCATTCACTTCTATTAGAAATTGATCAGAAAAACGATTGAAAATAAGATTGGACATGTCGGAAATGATCTATCGAACCATCTATCTAACACAAAATTGTATGGTGTGTACCTAGCATAAGTATTACTGGGAGGCTGGGACATGCATATGCAGCAATTTATAGTTATTGAAAATGTTTTTGAAGCTGAAACCAGGATATTTGATGTAAAGTGCATATCCTGAAATGATTACTGCATTCTACTGTATATCGTTATGGTTCCTCTTTAATTTCACTATATAAAAATGGCAGGTGAGGGTTGAAATTTTATCACCTGGCAAACAACTTTAATGAATGTACTTATTTATTGCAAATCAAGTCTAAGTTTTCAGAATTCTTTGTGACATCCCCACTGGAGACGAACACAGCGATTCCAACGCAGAAGATTTGGGCGCAGCCGGAGCCCCCATAGGCCGTAATAGGAATTGCGGCTATAGCAGCGCACAGGGAGTAACTTCGGCGCCGTCAGAAGGCGGAGCTGAAGTTACTTTTAAAACACTGTAATTCGCCTTCCAACAAGTGCTAGAAGCCGAATTATATCATTCCTCACCATCTATGGCGGACTGGAGGGGGAATAGTATTTAACACGGCCGGGAACTTGTGCGGCAGCAGGATCAGCCATATACCGGCTGTATCCTGCGCCCAAGTCTCTCGCGCTGATATCTCTTGTACACCACTTGGAAGTGCCTCAGTAAATCAAGGGATATTTGGCGATGTCATGGTGACTCGACTCGGGTCCAGTGAATTGTTCAATGTAAAAGGCTGCGAAAAATATGTTAGCGCTCGTATATAGTTATGTAAATAAAGTCTTGTTATATCATTCTTATGTAAATTTTGTGCATCAATTTTGTGCAGTTGACTATTCAAATGCATTGACCAATGGAGATGCACAGAATCAATGGCTTGAAAAACAAAACACAGTAATGTGCTTATAACACATTATCATAAGCCAAAATTAATAAAGAACATAATACTTTAAAAATCAGTGATCCTAAAAATATCTTAAGTTTAGAAATATCAACACCAGCCAGCTGCATCCTATCATCTGTAGAGATCTTGATTATTCTGGCATCGTCTGATGCTTTTGGATAAAAGTCAGAGTGTGAAAAAAAGCACTTTTGAGTCCAGTAGTTTGGAAATATCTGCCAAAATGTGTAAACGGTAAGAGACATGCAAGGCCAATGCAGCTTTAATTCTGATGAAGTACTATATAAGATACTATTGCTGCTCTCATCTTCTTGGTCACATTAATAAAAGAGCAAGTTATATTTCTAATGCACATAAATGGCAAGCGCTGTTCTGGTAAAACAAACATATCACCAGGGGTTTCATCACTAAGATCTCAGAAGATCAATGACTTCTCTGGGTACCAAAAGAGGTGGTAGTGGTGCACAAAGCATGTGGGGTTGGTTATGGCAGATTTTGGAGGTGGGGCCAACTAGAAAGCATAACAGAAAAGCATGTGAGCCTGAGTGACATGTTGTAGGCACTGTTTTAATGTACCACACTTCCTTTATGCATAGATCATGTCTATTACTGGGCCACAAGCATATATAACTGCTTCATATGCATGCCACAAAACAACGTATTATATTAGTAAGAGTATAACAGAAGATAACACACTGAAAATACAAAGTAACTTTCCAATAAATTAGTTAATACTACTATCTGTTTATAGTTAACAACAAGCAATTCCAATAACGCCAACATATTACCAGTTACAAGAAAATATCAATGGCATGCAGTTATTAACCATGAAAGAGAAAACAGCAAGGAAAAACTTGGCACTCAGTTAAATGGTGTGAGAGACATGGTAAATAGTATCAAGACCCTCACCTAATCCTCATGGAGTTGTCGTCCAGAAGCTGGACATGCTCAGAAAGACTCAGGGAAATGAAATCCAGGTAAAGGTGCTGCAATAAAGACAAGGTCTGGGCACTGTCTGTGGACAAGCATGTCCATGGACGCCCAAACAAGCACATGAGCAAGCTTCCCAGTGATGTGTAACAGCTGTTGTCAGCCATCTGTATTCCTCTGTGCACTCACCTTTCCCCACATGTCTTTCACCTCTATATGAGCACTACCGATGCATGCAACTTTGTGGATACACTAAATCAATAAAAGAACCATCCATGGACATTGCCTGGACCATGTCTTTATTGTTGTAAATTAACCATGAAAGGCAGACAATACCAATGATATGGTATTCCAAACAAAAAGCAGATAGTATTAATGATAGGCAGATATCAATGACATGCACATAATACCAATGGAAAGTAGACATGCAGATAATTCCAAGAATAGCCATACATCAATATCACACAAATATTACCAATTTAAATCTCCTTGTTTAAGGATAATTTTCCCCAAAATAACCCCCTTAAGCCCTGTACACTTGGCATAGGCAGCCAGTTGGGGAATCTCAGCCGAGAATCTAGCCTAGATACAGCCATCCTGATGCTTCACCAAAAACTCTGAAGTGTCAGATCATCTGAAGTGAGCATTCTGCCACTACTACATTCCATTGTCCCTCCTCTCTCCTCCAAAGCTTTGCAAAGCTGTATCTGACTGACGTGTCTGTACAGGACCCACCCCCCAACTGACACCAGACAGTTACTGTGTATGTATACAGATGTGACACGAGACACACATGGTGTTACGGAATGCTGCCCTTCAGCTGCATGTATCTTCAGCAACTGCCTGACAAACAAATAGTCCAGCCGCCATGGAAAAGAGGCCCTACCTAGTCTGCTGTCAGGTTTCCTACTAATTTCTGTAGTAATTACCACTACTCCTCTGCTATACAGATAGTCCCCTATTTACAAATACTCAAGTTACCAATGTCTTATACACACAAAGTTGTCCTCGTGTACGAAATATATTGTACTGTCTTTGTTATAACATTCTTGTTATTACATGTTACAATATTATATAAAGAAAATATATATATATATATATATATATATATATATATATATATATATATATTTACCGTGTATGTCTAAATGCAGAGTTGTTTAAAAGTAATTTATTTATCCACACACTTCAGTATGTATAATACATGACTTGACTTGCAAACAAATTTGACTTATAAACAAACTCCCAAAATGGAACCTGTTTGTAACTAAGGGACGATGAATAAGTGACACGGCACAGATTGTAGTGATCTGCAGACAATGTAGTGCTGTAACTGCCTGCACCCATCCCAGCCAATGTGGTTATGTGGCTTATGCAGCATATCCAGGGCCGGATGCAGCATATCCAGGGCCGCTGTCACCAAGTGCCTCCCCCCACATTCTGTCCAACACCTGTCCCTGACTAGCAATCACTGGTTTGAATAGGCTCCACCCCCCCCCCCCCCCCGTTCGACAAAGTAGCAGTGCATACTCTGTCCACTGGCCCTCCCTGTAATTTTGTGCCCCTGCCCAGATGTGCTCAGCAGCCAATAGTGTTCTGGGCATGCATTCTTTAGAATGTATGCTTTTATATGAGCATCACTTAAAGTACGCATACCGATAACACTGTCCTGGCCTCGGCTGCTGTGCACCTCCACACAAAATTACAGGGAGTGCAAGTGGACAGAGTATGCACTACTTCTTTGTCCTCTGTGCGACTTGCTACAGTCGGAGCCACAAACGGGGGATAGGGCAGTGCAATGGAGAGAAGCCCATTCAAAACAGAGAACAGGTAAGTAGAAGGATCCCAAACTACACACGCTGGCACTTTAAACAGTGACAATTTATTACATTGGGGATAATTTAAGACAAGGCAAGGAAGAACAGATCTTAAAATGAGTAAGCAGGAAGTTTTGAAACAGGACGATACAATTTATTGGCTAGCTTAAAAGAAAAAGATTAAGTTTTTAGCTAATAAGCCTTCTTCAGATTTAGAATGAGATACATAGATTGTTTTTCAAATATAAATACATATTATTCAGAGGTCATCCTGTTTCAAAATGTCCTACTTTCACTGATGGCTAACACAATGCAATGCTCTACTGCTACTAAAATGAGTCAGAAAAGAGTTAAACTGTAGTATATTTACTGTTGCTGTCATTCCCTAGAGAGGAAAATCCAGCCAGCCAACCTGCACTGTTAGATAAGAACAAACAATAAACTGTCTGACAGCAGTGGGGAAAGAGGGAACTTAGTAGAGCTGATCATTCCTGTCCTTAAATGTGTGCATGAAACTCACTGAACTCAGGAGTTCTGCTCTCTACTGTAAACACCTGGCACTTCTCACAGCAGATTTTATGTCATTCTTATGGTGTCCATACACGATACAGTAAAAACCTTCGATGTTCCCATTTATTCGATCTAAATGATTCAATCGAATGAAAGTTGAAAATATTTTATTCATTATGTTGTTTGTATCAAATTCAGAGCTCTTATCATTTTTTCCAGCACTGTTATTTATACATAACCTGGGCTATCATATAGACTTTCACCACTAGATGGTGACACTGTTACCTGATCACCACAAAAAATGGTGTTAACAATGTATATACTCTTCTGATCTATTGGTTTGCTAGCAGTTTCACAAATAATGCAATATGACATATTTTATTATGTTTAAACAACGAATACCGGTGACTAGTCCTGAAATAGATACTGCCCATTCACAGAGTTCCTTTACTACTATAATTACTAAACTAATGAGACTTAATGTAATATATTTATTTAAAAAAACAAAAAACCTTGCAGATGTTGACTTGGCTGGGATTCAAACCGGGGTCCCGGTGCTTGCAAGGCGAGTGTAAGGAAACGCGGAAAATCAGCCACCTCCACTCAGCGTGAGGCGGCTGTTTCCATGGAGAGCATGGCGGAACGCGGAAAAACCGCTGCGTCTGACGCGGCGGTTAGCACGCATGGCTCTGTTGCTGACACTTTGACCCAGTGCGGGGAGGCAGCCGCCGGTGCAGATAGCGGTGCGACCAACCCCGCACCTGGGTCAGCGGAGACATTGCAAAGCAGTACTGGTGTGGCTGGGACTGATAGTCCACCTAGGTTCAGAATGACGCGCGTGCGCGCGGAGAGGCAGAACCTTTATGGCAGTCAGAGAAAGGTCAGCTGACCAGGCCGGTCAGCTGACAATCACAGCAACTTTCATTGGTCCAGCACTTGAGGGAGGTGCTGGAGAGCACAGGTGTATATATACTGGGTGCTGGACATTCTCTGGTTGTCTGTCGTTGCGATCACTACGTGGTAGCACTCAGACCTTGTCTGTATCTGTGTTCTAGCACAGTTTCCAAAGGTGTTGACGATCACGGACCTCACACCTTAGCGTTAGGAATATTGAACTGTATTATTTGTTATGACCTTCTGCCTGCCTGACTATCCTGCTGAACTCTGATTCTGAACCTTGCTATCTCTGATATCCTGTTGCCAAACTCTGCTCGTTCCTGGACTCTGTATTTGCCTCTCGATTCTGTACCCCGCTATTCTGATACTCCGTTGCCAAACCCTGCCTGTTTATTGGATTCCGTATCTGTCTCCTGAATCTGTACCGTATCTGTCTGTGTGTTAACGACCTGGATTGCCCGACCTCGAGAACTGACCTTACTGTTAGAGGCAGTTCCCAGACCTGTTAGTGACACCCTCTCTCTGGTGTCACTCACGTTCTGTCCTTCCTATCCTCAGCCTAACTCCTCCCCCGGCAGAGTCTAGGCATACAGAAGGAACTTACTTCTGTGCAGTACTCCTTACTGCTTCTGTACCTTCTCCTAAGGTGCAATACTCTAAGTATTACTGTTACACCAAAACACTCTTATCCCTCAGGTGTCCAGAGGTTAGAATATATATCTGATTATCGGTGCTACTGCAGATCACCAATAATCGGGTATATTCTGTATTCTCGGTGATACTGCAGTTCACCGGTAATCAGACCCTCTCTGTTACACTGATCGTTACAGCGAGACTGCTAACCACTATGCTACCATGCTGCCTTAATGTCCATGTATGCATTCCTGCCTCATGACCACTTCCAGGTGCACCCAAATTGGCACACCTTGCTGACATGGCAGATTTTGATTGGTGCATTAGGATCAATTAGTGCAACCACACTCCCTATATAAGCAGAGCCCCTTCGCACATCTACACAGAGGCGCTCACTTCTGCATTCAGACCCATTGAGGTAAGTCACTCTTGCTGAGGTGTTGAATTTTATTATATCAATTTAGACTGTTAGTAATTCTTCTTGCAAGTAAGCTCTAGGGCCATAAAATAGTACTATATGTTATACTTACTAAACTGACTATCCTTTAATCTAGAAGCTGATGCACTTTAGCATATCAATCAACAACTATGGATATTTATTAAACGTTTGTGTACACTTTGGATTCTTTTGGATATTTTATGATCAATTAGGTGCAATTTTTAGACATAGAGCGAGTTTTACTACACTGCGACCAAAAATGTTACAATTTTATCATGTCTTCTCATGTTTTAAACTGCGCCTTTATTTTAAGCTATTTCTATGGGTCATTATGTTTGTATATATTTCTGTTTGTTTTATAGTTATACTCCTGTTTGCCTAATGAAGCGGGACCACACCAGCGAAACGCGTTGCACTAAGTGGAGTTGATTAAAATTGATTTTCACATGCTTAGTGATCAAGATACAGATAAGCCTGCCTCTGTGTAATGTTTACAAACAACATGGCTGCTGTCATTGTATCACAGGAATAAATAATAATTTTGTATTAAAGCTGTTTGCAGCTATATTTGCTGTGTAAACTATCTAAACTTTAGATAATATACAGTGGGTTGCAAAAGTATTCAACCCCCTTGAAGTTTTTCACATTTTCTCATATTACTGTCACAAACATGAATCAATTTTATTGGAATTCTACATGAAAGCCCAACACAAAGTGGTGTACACATGAGAAGTGGAACGAAAATCATACATGATTCCAAACATTTTTTACAAATAAATAACTGCAAAGTGGGGTGTGCGTAATTATTCGGCCCCCTTTGATCTGAGTGCAGTCAGTTGCCTATAGATATTGCCTGATGAGTGCTAATGACTAAATAGAGTGCACCTGTGTGTAATCTAATGTCAGTACAAATACAGCTGCTCTGTGAGGGTCTCAGAGGTTGTCTAAGAGAATATTGATAGCAACAACACCGTGAAGTCCAAAGAACACACAAGACAGGTCAGGGATCAAGTTATTGAGAAATTTAAAGCAGGCTTAGGCTACAAAAAGATTTCCAAAGCCTTGAACATCCCATGAGCACTGTTCAAGTGATCATTCAGAAACGGAAGGAGTATGGCACAACTGTAAACCTACCAAGACAAGGCCATCCACCTACACTCACAGGCCGAACAAGAAGAGCGCTGATCAGAAATGCAGTCAAGAGGCCCATGGTGACTCTGGACGAGCGGCAGAGATCTACAGCTCAGGTGGGAGACTCTGTCCATAGGACAACGATTAGTCATGCACTGTACAAAGTTGGCCTTTATGGAAGAATGGCAAGAAGAAAGGCATTGTTAACAGAAAGCATTAGAAGTCCCGTTTGCAGTTTGCCACAAGCCATGTGGGGGACACAGCAACCATGTGGAAGAAGGTGCTCTGGTCAGATGAGACCAAAATGGAACTTTTTGGCCAAAATGCAAAACGCTATGTGTGGCAGAAAACGAACACTGCACATCACTCTGAACACACCATCCCCACTGTCAAATATGGTGGTGGCAGCATCATGCTCAGGGGGTGCATCTCTTCAGCAAGGACAGGGAAGCTGTTCAGAGTTGATTAGGAAGATGGATGGAGCCAAATACAGGGCAAACTTGGAAGAAAACCTCTTGGAGACTGCAAAAGACTTGAGACTGGGGCGGAGGTTCACCTTCCAGCAGGACAATGACCCTAAACATAAAGCCAGGGCAACAATGGAATGGTTTAAAACAAAACATATCTATGTATTAGAATGGCCCAGTCAAAGTCCAGATATAAATCCAATCGAGAATCTGTGGCAAGATCTGAAAACTGCTGTTCACAAACATTGTCCATCTAATCTGACCGAGATGGAGCTGTTTTGCAAAGAAGAATGGGCAATGATTTCAGTCTTTAGATGTGCAAAGCTGGTAGAGACATACCCTAAAAGACTGGCAGCTGTAATTGCAGCAAAAGGTGGTTCTACAAAGGATTGACTCAGGGGGCCGAATAATTACGCACACCCCACTTTGCAGTTATTTATTTGTAAAAAATGTTTGGAATGATGTATGATTTTCGATCCACTTCTCACATGTACATCACTTTGTATTGGTCTTTCAGGGGGGAATTCCAATAAAATTGATGCATGTTTGTGGCAGTAATGTGACAAAATGTGGAAAACTTCAAGGGGACCGAATACTTTTGCAACCCACTGTATATAGACAAGTTACTTGTTATAGTTAGTTTTTCATCTCAGATCCGCTTTAATATTCCCCTTGAAAATCAACAGGTGAATATTGATTGGCTTTCTTAGGCTCTACCCACTTTTCTGAATATTAATCCCAGTCACCCAGTAACCAACTGTGCAAAGTTTGAGAACCCTGCCATTAGTGGCTGCAATAAACATTTGCCCAGGGAAATCTGCTTTTGACTCCACCCAGTTTTTGTAACCTTGACACACAGTCACTCAATGACCAAGTTTGTGAACTTTCGGGTTCCTAGCGTCAAAATTGTGTGAAGCAGTTTATCCAGCAAAAAAAATCTGATTGGCTGTTTGTGGCTCCGCCCCTTTAATGAATTTGAAACCCAGTCACGTAATAACCGACTGTAGCAGGTTGGAGGCCTCTGCCATTAACAGTGTAAGAATGGCAGAAATTTCAATATTCCCCTTGAAAATCAAAAGGCGAATTTTGATTGGCTGTTGTAGGCTCCACCTACTTTTCTGAATAATAATACCAGTCATCCAGTGACCAACTGTGTCAAATTTGAGAACCCTGCCATTAACAGTGTAAGAATGGCTGCAGTTTATATTTTCCCATGTAAAAAGTTAGTTGTTTTTGGCGGTTTCTAACCTTGACATACATTTACTCAATTACCAAGTTTATGAGCTTTGGGGTCCTTGGCATCAATAAATTGCATTTTTCCATTGAGATTAAACAAATCTGATTGGCTGTTTGTAGCCCGCCCCATTTTCCAAATTTAAACTCCAGTCTCTCAGTGACTGACTGTACCAGATTTGAGGCATCTGCCATTAAGAGTGTAAGAATGGCGGCAATGTAAATATTCCCCTTGAAAATCAAAAGATGAATTTTAATTGGCTTGTGCAGGCTCCACCCACTTTCCTGAATTTTAATGCCATTCATCCAGTGACCAACTGTGTCAAGTTTGAAACCCTGCCAATAACTGAATGGCTGAAATCAATCTAACTAATCTGATTGGCTGTTTTTGTCTCCACCCCCTTTAGTGAATTTGGACCCCAGTCACCCAATGACTGACTGTATCAGGTTTGAGGCCTCTGCCATTAACAGTGTAACACTGCGCAAACGCTGACCGAACAATCGATTTCCGTCCGAAATCGATAGTTCCCGTCCATGCCGAAGATTTAGCTCGATTGCCGGCGGGTCGGGAGTGCATCGATAGCGGTGTTCAAATGTCCGACGACCGACGCTAGTGGCAATACATTACCTGTTCCGCCGATGCGTGTCCCCGCTCTCTCTGCTGTCCCTTCTCCGTGCTGGGCTCTGGCTGGCTTCACTTACTTCCTGTCCCGACAGGAAGTTTAAACAGTAGAGCGCCCTCTACTGTTTAAACTTCCCCCGTCAGGAAGTAAAGTAAAGCTGTAGCCCTGGAGCCCAGAGTGGAGAAGAGACAGCGGAGGCCAGGGGACTTGCGCCGGCCGGATCAGGTAATGTATGGGGGGGGGGAGGGGGGGCAGCGGCAGTTCCACAGATTGTGAATCAGTTTCATAGTGAAATCGATTCACAATCTGTCTGCAGTAAAGGCATTCATACGATCCCTCTCTGATCAGATTCGATCAGTGAGAGATCTATCTGCTGGTTGTTCTGATGGCAAATCGACCAGTGTATGGCCACCTTTAGAATGGTAGCAATGTAAATATTCCTCTTGAAAAATCAATAGGTGAATTTTGATTTGCTGTTGTAGGCCCTAGGTTCTCAACATGTGGAACGCGTACCCCAGGGGGTACTTCTGATGGTATCAGGGGGTACTCGGGCTTGGTTTACTTGACCAAATATAACAAATTTAGAGTTTTAGATAATGATACATCTTAAACAACACCAAATTATTATTTTAGCTAATTAAAAGCAATAGTAACTGCTTGGAAATTGTTTAGAACCAATTATGTACTACGATTTAAATATAGATTTTTATAGATTTGTCAAGGGGTACTTGTGATAATGTTTACTATGCTAGAGGGTACTTGATGAGTACAGTGTTTTAAAAGGGGTACACAATGATAAAATGTTGAGAAACACTGTTGTAGGCTACTCCCACTTTCTAACTATTAATCCCAGTCACCCAGCGACCAACTGTGTCAAGTTTGGGAACCCTGCCATTAACAGTGTAAGAATGGCTGCAGTTTATATTTTTCCATGCAAAAAATGTAGTTGTTGACGCCGCTCACTTTTTCTGACCTTGACCTATAGTTACTTAATTACCAAGTTTATGAGCTTTGTGGTCCTTGGTATCAATAATTTGTATATTCCCATTGAAATTAATCAAAACTGCTTTGCTGTTTTTGGCAGCAATTTAAATATTCCCCTTGAAAATCAATAGGTGAATTTTGATTGGCTGTGTAGGCTCCACCCATTTTCCTGAATATTAATTCCAGTCACCCAGTGATCAACTGTGCAAAGTTCGAGAACCCTGCCATTAAAGAGAACCCGAGGTGTGTTTAAAGAATGTTATCTGCATATAGAGGCTGGATCTGCCTATACAGCCCAGCCTCTGTTGCTATCCCAAACCCCACTAAGGTCCCCCTGCACTCTGCAATCCCTCATAAATCACAGCCATGCTCTGAAGCTGTGTTTACATCTGTAGTGTCAGTCTCAGCTGCTCCCCCGCCTCCTGCATAGCTCTGGTCCCTGCCCCCCTCCCTTCCCTCCAATCAGCAGGGAGGGAAGGGATGTAGGCGGGGACTGGAGTTCTGCAGGAGGCGGGGAGAGCAGCAGACTGACACTATAGAGATAAACACAGACAGCTCTGACAAGCTGTTTGTCAGCAGCGTGGCTGTGATTTATGAGGGATTGCAGAGTGCAGGGGGACCTTAGGGGGGTTTGGGATAGCAACAGAGACTGGGCTGTATAGGCAGATCCAGCCTCTGTATGCAGATAATATTCTTCAAACCCACCTCGGGTTCTCTTTAACAGTGGAAGAATGGCTGCAGTTTGTATTTGACCAGTGAAATTTGTTTTTGGCTCTGCCCACTTTTTGTAACCTTGACACACAGTCACTCAATGATAAAGTTTGGGAGCTTTCAGGTTCCTGGCATCAAAAATGTGTGAATGGAAGCTGTTTATCCAGCAAGGAAATCTGATTGGCTGTTTGTGGCTCTGCCCCTTTAGTGAATGTTGACCCCAGTCACCCAATGACCGACTGTATCAGGTTTGAAGCCTCTGCCATAAACAGTGTAAGAATGGCAACAGTTTAAATATTCCCCTTGAAAATCAATCGGTGAAATTTGATTGGCTGTTGTATGCTCCACCCACTTTTCTGAATCTTAATCTCAGTCACCCAGTGACCAAGTGTGGCAAGTTTGAGAACCCTGCGAATAACAGTCTAAAAATGGCTGCAGTTTACATTTTCCCATTAAAAACATATCTATGTATTAGAATGGCCCAGTCAAAGTCCAGATATAAATCCAATCGAGAATCTGTGGCAAGATCTGAAAACTGCTGTTCACAAACATTGTCCATCTAATCTGACCGAGATGGAGCTGTTTTGCAAAGAAGAATGGGCAATGATTTCAGTCTCTAGATGTGCAAAGCTGGTAGAGACATACCCTAAAAGACTGGCAGCTGTAATTGCAGCAAAAGGTGGTTCTACAAAGGATTGACTCAGGGGGCCGAATAATTACGCACACCCCACTTTGCAGTTATTTATTTGTAAAAAATGTTTGGAAAGATGTATGATTTTCGATCCACTTCTCACATGTACATCACTTTGTATTGGTCTTTCAGGGGGGAATTCCAATAAAATTGATGCATGTTTGTGGCAGTAATGTGACAAAATGTGGAAAACTTCAAGGGGACCGAATACTTTTGCAACCCACTGTATATAGACAAGTTACTTGTTATAGTTAGTTTTTCATCTCAGATCCGCTTTAATATTCCCCTTGAAAACCAACAGGTGAATATTGATTGGCTTTCTTAGGCTCTACCCACTTTTCTGAATATTAATCCCAGTCACCCAGTAACCAACTGTGCAAAGTTTGAGAACCCTGCCATTAGTGGCTGCAATAAACATTTGCCCAGGGAAATCTGCTTTTGACTCCACCCAGTTTTTGTAACCTTGACACACAGTCACTCAATGACCAAGTTTGTGAACTTTCGGGTTCCTAGCATCAAAATTGTGTGAAGCAGTTTATCCAGCAAAAAAAATCTGATTGGCTGTTTGTGGCTCCGCCCCTTTAATGAATTTGAAACCCAGTCACTTAATGACCGACTGTAGCAGGTTGGAGGCCTCTGCCATTAACAGTGTAAGAATGGCAGAAATTTCAATATTCCCCTTGAAAATCAAAAGGCGAATTTTGATTGGCTGTTGTAGGCTCCACCTACTTTTCTGAATAATAATACCAGTCATCCAGTGACCAACTGTGTCAAATTTGAGAACCCTGCCATTAACAGTGTAAGAATGGCTGCAGTTTATATTTTCCCATGTAAAAAGTTAGTTGTTTTTGGCTGTTTCTAACCTTGACATACATTTATTCAATTACCAAGTTTATGAGCTTTGGGGTCCTTGGCATCAATAAATTGCATTTTTCCATTGAGATTAAACAAATCTGATTGGCTGTTTGTAGCCCGCCCCATTTTCCAAATTTAAACTCCAGTCTCTCAGTGACTGACTGTACCAGATTTGAGGCATCTGCCAAACACCACCACTCTCCACAAAGCCTGCACCCCTGACGTTGAGCTCCTTGCCATAAACTGCAGGCCCCGGTACTCCCCGAGGGAATTCTCTTCCCTTGTCCTCGTTGGAGTCTACATTCCACCCGATGCATGCTCCAAGACCGCCCTGCATGTACTCAGCGATTGTATCTCACGGTGGGAAACAGCCCTCCCAGAGGCCCTGTTCATCATCCTGGGCGATTTCAACAAGGCGAACCTTCGGCACGTGAGGCCCCTCTATAAGCAGCACATCTCCTGCCCTACCAGGAACTGTAACACCCTGGACCACTGCTACACGGTCCACAAGAACGCCTACAAGGCTACCCAGGGAGCCCCCCTGGGAAACTCTGACCACAACACAATACACCTGATCCCCACCTACAGGAGGCTCCTGGAGACTTCTAAGCCCATCACCAAAACCGTGAAAAAATGGACAGCGGACGCCAAACTGGGGCTCCAAGCTTGCTTTGAAACCACCGACTGGTCGGCTCTGAAGGCACCCACCCTTGATGAATGGGCCGAGAACATCTCATCCTACATTACCTTCTGCGAGGAAGTGTGTATCCCATCCAAGTCCTTCAGGGTCTACCCCAACAACAAGCCGTGGTTCAACGACAGGCTTCGCCGACTTCGGAAACGCAAAGAGGAGGCGCACAGGTCTGGCTCCTTAGAGGATTTCAGAGAGGCCAGGCTCGCCCTGAAAAGAGAACTGCGATCGGCAAAGAGGGCCTACGCTGAGAAGCTGGGGCTCTGCCTCCAGTCCACCAACACGCGGGAAGTATGGAAGGGCCTGAGAGCAGCCACGAACTTCAAACCAGCACCCCAAACGGCGACCCCGAGCCCCCGACTGGCGGAGGAGCTAAACGAGTTCTACTGCAGGTTCGAGCAGCATCCCAACCAGCCCGTGGGCAAATCCGCACCGGCCTCGGGTGAACCTGGTGCCCTGGCTCCTAGCGCTGTTATAGAATCAGATGTACTCCGGCATCTCCGGAAGCTGAACCCCAGGAAATCTTCCGGCCCGGACGGAGTGTCGTCTGTCTGCCTGCGAACCTGTGCCGATCAGCTAGCCCCTGTGCTCACCTCCTTATTTAAGCGGTCATTATCTGATGGTACAGTCCCCTCCTGCTTCAAGAGGTCTATAATTGTACCAGTCCCTAAAAAACCAGGCAGTACTGAGCATAATAACTTCCGCCCAGTGGCCCTAACCTCTAACATCATGAAGCTCCTTGAGCGGCTGGTCCTTGCCCACCTGAAGAGGTCCACAGACACCCTCTTAGACCCGCTCCAATTTGCATATAGGGCAAATAGATCCGTGGAGGATGCCATCAATGTCAGCGTGGCACACATCACCGAGCACTTAGACAGCCCGGCCTCCTATGCCAGGATCCTGTTCCTAGACTTTAGCTCAGCGTTCAATACGATCTGCCCTGACATCCTGATCACCAACCTGACCCAGCTCGGAGTTGATCCCACTCTCCGAGCATGGATCAAGGACTTCCTGACTAACAGAACGCAGCAGGTGAAGCTTGGCAAACACTACTCCAGCGTTCGAACCACCAACACCGGGGCTCCACAAGGCTGCGTTCTGTCACCTCTACTATTCTCCCTCTATACCAACAATTGTATCTCATCCGCTGACTCCGTGAAGGTCATCAAATTTGCAGACGACACCACTATTATTGGCCTAATTGGTAGCAACGGGGAGCATGAATACCGGAGCGAGGTCGAGAGAATATGTAACTGGTGCAGGAAGAACAATCTAGTTCTCAACACAGCAAAGACTGTTGAACTAGTTGTAGACTTCAGGAGGAACCCTCCCCCCCTCCTACCTGTCCTCATTGGAGGAACAGAAGTCTCCACGGTGTCATCGGTTCGGTTCCTCGGCACGACTCTCACCAATAACCTGAAATGGGGGCAAAACACCACAAAAATTCAAAAGAAATCCCAGCAGAGGTTGTTCTTCCTGCGCCAACTGAAGAGATTTGGCATGCCCAGGGAACTACTGACCAGCTTCTATACTGCCACCATAGAATCCATCCTCTGCTCCTCAGTCATTGTTTGGTACGCGGGCGCTACGGCCAGTGATAAGCATAAACTGCAGAGGGTCATAGCTGATGCAGAGAGAATCATCGGGTCTCCTCTTCCACCTCTTGACCTCCTCCACTCCGCCAGGTTGAGGAAGAGGGCCACCATGATCTGCCGTGACCCCTCTCACCCTGGCAGCCACTACTTCAAGCTCCTCCCGTTGGGCCGTCGCTACAGGACTATACCAGCCAAAACCACCAGGCGGAAGAACACTTTCTTCCCTCAAGCCGTTCGGTCACTGAACTCTGACCCTTCCCGGTCTGGCCTGCTGTTCTAAATGTCGGGAGGTCAGCTGGTCCCCGGTCTCAATCCGGAAATGGGGGCCTTTTACTAGCTTTTTACCGGCATCACTATTTGCCTATCTGACTACTGTATTTCAAATTGCATGTGTTTGTATGTCTCTACTCTGTCTATGCCATGTGTACCACAAATAATTCCGATTATAGCTCCTGCTGTACTTGGCGAAATAAAACTGATTCTGATTCTGATTCTGATTCTGATTCTGATTCTGATTCTGATTCTTCTGATTCTGATTCTGATTCTGATTCTGATTCTGATTCTGATTCTGATTCTGATTCTGATTCTGATTAAGAGTGTAAGAATGGCGGCAATGTAAATATTCCCCTTGAAAATCAAAAGATGAATTTTAATTGGCTTGTGCAGGCTCCACCCACTTTCCTGAATTTTAATGCCATTCATCCAGTGACCAACTGTGTCAAGTTTGAAACCCTGCCAATAACTGAATGGCTGAAATCAATCTAACTAATCTGATTGGCTGTTTTTGTCTCCACCCCCTTTAGTGAATTTGGACCCCAGTCACCCAATGACTGACTGTATCAGGTTTGAGGCCTCTGCCATTAACAGTGTAACACTGCGCAAACGCTGACCGAACAATCGATTTCCGTCCGAAATCGATAGTTCCCGTCCATCCGTCCATGCCGAAGATTTAGCTCGATTGCCGGCGGGTCGGGAGTGCATCGATAGCGGTGTTCAAATGTCCGACGACCGACGCTAGTGGCAATACATTACCTGTTCCGCCGATGCGTGTCCCCGCTCTCTCTGCTGTCCCTTCTCCGTGCTGGGCTCTGGCTGGCTTCACTTACTTCCTGTCCCGACAGGAAGTTTAAACAGTAGAGCGCCCTCTACTGTTTAAACTTCCCCCGTCAGGAAGTAAAGTAAAGCTGTAGCCCTGGAGCCCAGAGTGGAGAAGAGACAGCGGAGGCCAGGGGACTTGCGCCGGCCGGATCAGGTAATGTATGGGGGGGGGGGGGGGAGGGGGGGCAGCGGCAGTTCCACAGATTGTGAATCAGTTTCATAGTGAAATCGATTCACAATCTGTCTGCAGTAAAGGCATTCATACGATCCCTCTCTGATCAGATTCGATCAGTGAGAGATCTATCTGCTGGTTGTTCTGATGGCAAATCGACCAGTGTATGGCCACCTTTAGAATGGTAGCAATGTAAATATTCCTCTTGAAAAATCAATAGGTGAATTTTGATTTGCTGTTGTAGGCCCTAGGTTCTCAACATGTGGAACGCGTACCCCAGGGGGTACTTCTGATGGTTCCAGGGGGTACTCGGGCTTGGTTTACTTGACCAAATATAACAAATTTAGAGTTTTAGATAATGATACATCTTAAACAACACCAAATTATTATTTTAGCTAATTAAAAGCAATAGTAACTGCTTGGAAATTGTTTAGAACCAATTATGTACTACGATTTAAATATAGATTTTTATAGATTTGTCAAGGGGTACTTGTGATAATGTTTACTATGCTAGAGGGTACTTGATGAGTACAGTGTTTTAAAAGGGGTACACAATGATAAAATGTTGAGAAACACTGTTGTAGGCTACTCCCACTTTCTAACTATTAATCCCAGTCACCCAGCGACCAACTGTGTCAAGTTTGGGAACCCTGCCATTAACAGTGTAAGAATGGCTGCAGTTTATATTTTTCCATGCAAAAAATGTAGTTGTTGACGCCGCTCACTTTTTCTGACCTTGACCTATAGTTACTTAATTACCAAGTTTATGAGCTTTGTGGTCCTTGGTATCAATAATTTGTATATTCCCATTGAAATTAATCAAAACTGCTTTGCTGTTTTTGGCAGCAATTTAAATATTCCCCTTGAAAATCAATAGGTGAATTTTGATTGGCTGTGTAGGCTCCACCCATTTTCCTGAATATTAATTCCAGTCACCCAGTGATCAACTGTGCAAAGTTCGAGAACCCTGCCATTAACAGTGGAAGAATGGCTGCAGTTTGTATTTGACCGGTGAAATTTGTTTTTGGCTCTGCCCACTTTTTGTAACCTTGACACACAGTCACTCAATGATAAAGTTTGGGAGCTTTCAGGTTCCTGGCATCAAAAATGTGTGAATGGAAGCGGTTTATCCAGCAAGGAAATCTGATTGGCTGTTTGTGGCTCTGCCCCTTTAGTGAATGTTGACCCCAGTCACCCAATGACCGACTGTAGCAGGTTTGAAGCCTCTGCCATAAACAGTGTAAGAATGGCAACAGTTTAAATATTCCCCTTGAAAATCAATCGGTGAAATTTGATTGGCTGTTGTATGCTCCACCCACTTTACTGAATCTTAATCTCAGTCACCCAGTGACCAAGTGTGGCAAGTTTGAGAACCCTGCGAATAACAGTCTAAAAATGGCTGCAGTTTACATTTTCCCATTAAAAATTAATGGCTGAAATTTGATTGGCTCTATTATGCTCCGCCCACTTTTCCTGGATTTGTAACCTCGGTCACCAAGTGACCAACTGTGCCAAGTGTGGGGACTCTGGCTTGAGTTCTGTGAGAATGGTAGCCTTTTCCATTGACATGAATGGGTGAAATCTGATTTGCTGTTTGTAGCTCCGCCCAGGTGTGCAGGGGGGACGCGACGGTAGTAAGGGATTTGTATACCAAGTTTCGTTCAAATCGGTCAAGCCATTTTCGAGTGATCGCGGCACACACACACACACACACACACACACGAGAATATATATATATATATATGAATATATATATATATATATATATATATATATATATATATATATATATATATATATATATATATATATATATATATTTACACTTTATACTAATCTTTTCCCTTTTATTTTGTAAAGCAAATAAGCTCTCCATATAGATCTTTGAAAGATGCTACAGGACATGGAAATAGAGATAGAGGCAAGCGCATAAGTGAGTTTAAGATGCAGAGGAAATAAATTACAGAGGTTTAATGAAAACTACAAATGGTGTTCATGTCAGCCTGTGACAAAGGCAAAATAAGAAATGTACAGTCTCAGAACTTTTCACACAAAGAAGGCAACATATAGGCTTGATGACCTTACAATAGCATTTTTCGTGACTTCACAAGCTCAAGAAAGAAACTACAGTATATTATCTCAGCCATGTGATAGCTTGATATTTACAAGCTGTTGAAACATCGCAAAGAGCAATGTGAAATCTGAGATACACAAGAAAAAAAGCAACCTGGAGGCCATTCAGTCATCTCCCACGTTAAGCTCGTGCATCCTGGGGACTTTGCTTAATCACTTATGCATCATTTTTCTTTCTTTTCTGCTGTTAGATTCTAATGCTTCCAAGACATAATACAATATATAGTAGTTTACCAGCCAAATGCTAAGTGGCCTGGGAAAAAATCATTTTCCACAGTCTTTTAAGAGTGAAATTGTGAAATGTTACAGGTTAATCAGAGATGGTTAGAGATACACAGCAAATTAACACTCTCAATTGTTATGCAGTCACTTCAAGTAAAACTGTAGTGTATTCATGGTTAGAACATATTTGGAGCTGTTATGGTAAGGTTTACCTTAAATTAATTTTGATGTGATTTTGCAATTTTTATTTACTTGCAGTTCCATAATAAGACTATTAATCTTTTAGGGCTCTTTCACACTAGGGGCTGCAGTAGAAAAGGCTGAAACTCAGCCTTTTGCTTAACGCCAATACATAGCATTTTCAAAGCGTTTTCAAAGAGTTCTACAGCTCATATGAAAAGGTCCTTTTTTTTTCTTCTATAAAAATAAGTGAACAAGTCAGCTGTAAAACGCTTTGAAAACGCTGAAGTTGGCGTTTTCCATTGACTATCATTAAAACGCCAACAGCCAACTTCGGCTGTAAACAGCCCTGAAAAAGTTCCTGGGAGCGTTGAAACGCAACGCTCCAAAACGCCGAGTTAGATGTGAAAGGTAAAATGAAAGTCTGTGGCGTTAAAACGCCGAAAAAGTCCTCTGGTGTGAAAGGGCCCTTAGCAGCCACATAAAGTAAAACTTTATGTGGCTGCAGGGCCAGACTTTTTCTGCCACTGGGTAAGTGTACCTTATAAAGAGAGAATATAGGGAGCACAGAGCTGGTGTAATAATAATATAAATTTATTGCAACTTCTTATGGCCTATGGACATACAAAAAACGAACAAACATATACCCTCCCTTAAAAATAGATACTGGAGCAACCATGGGGCTGTAGCAGCTGCATGGAACCGGAGTGCACTCCTATATAGTCCAAAAAAACATGCATGTAATTGACTTTTTCTTCAGGCCCACAGTAAACTTGCATCCAGGTGCAAACCAGATAAGGTAAGTGTACCTTCCCCAGCCTGGCAGGGTATGCAGGGTACGCAGAGCGGCACAGGGAGATTTTATGGTTACCTGTTTCAAGCACTGGACCAGCTTCCTCTCTTCATCCACTGCACTCCTGGCATCCTCTTCCGAGTTCTGATCACGTTATTACATGTGATCGGGGCTTAGAAAATAGTGCCAGTGGTGCTATTGATGGAAGAAACTCTTCCATTGCCCCTCTTAGGCACAACCAGGGGTAGTTAGGCACCACCAGGGGGTTAAGGTTAGGCACCACCATGGGGGGTTAAGGTTAGGCACCAACAGGGGAGGGTTATGTGAGAGTAGGGAGTAGAGAGAGGTTAGGTCATAGTAAAAATTTTTTATTATTATTATTATTATTATTTAGATAGCGCCAACATCTTATGCAGTGCTGTACAGAGTATATATATTATCTTATCACTTAACTGTCCCTCAGAGGAGCTCACAATCTAATCCCTACCATAGTCTTATGTATGTATCGCCAAGTGGATCAGTTAAAACCAGCGTGATCAGCTGAACGACCGACTGTACACACACCCGGTTTAACGTCCAAATGAACAGTCGTTTGGACATCCAAACGACGGGTCGTTTGGAAAAATCCGACGTGTGTTTGTACCTTAAGAAGAAATGTTAAGGGCTCTGTATAAAACCATCTTAGTGTCAAGCAGCAAAAAAGATCTAAAAATAAGAGAAGAGTAAGATTAGAGATTAGTTGATTTGGGGGAACTTATTTCAAATATTTTTATTATAATTATTATTTGCTATGTACTGAAAATGTATTAATTCACTACAAAAGGTCTGTGCTTGTTATATACTATGTTTGATCAGTAACACATTAAAGTTTTCTGAAATTATTGAGCCATCCATTCATACTTATATACAGCAGTTTTAAGCTGTCGTGTTTTCACCATTGTAAGATATAGAAACCACAGCTTCTATGGAGTAGGCCTTTGGGAGTAAAAAGAAAGTGTAATCAATGTGGTTATCGTAAGAAGGCCAAAGGAACTATGAAGCTTTCCACTAAAAACGTAGGAGAACAGAAGGCATTTATATGTCATCACCTACATAACAATGCAAAAAAAGTAATGCGTGCATTCTGCTTGAAAACAGGTACAAGTATACAGCTGACAGTGATTTATACATTACAGCTGTCCAACGTTACTTTTCTCACAGATTATCTTTGCTTCTTGACAACTAAAACGGACAATAATGAAGAAAGCAAGCGAGCATAAGGTATCATTTCAGACATGTTGCCAAGATAGCGTACTGAGGTTTCTATAACCGTAGGTATGGTTATTAGCAAAAAATCATTGTCGGCCATTGAAAACAAGCTGGTGTCCTATCATCTCATTTGTTCTGACTGATAAAAGTTGTGATTTAACTATTTTTCACATTACAATATTTTCTGTTTCCTTGCTAAATATGCTGGTCAGTATAAAAATATATACAGAATATATTCTTGTGCTGAAGGACATTATTTTTAACATAAAAACAGATGTTTTCAAAGCCCTATTAAACTCCAAATAAAATAGCATCACAGAGGGAAGAACATGCCATTTCTTTTAGTGTTTTATGGTGGGAGGACAGTGTCCTGACAAACAGCATATTTAGATGGCAAATTACCGGAAAACAAAATAATAAGGCACAGTGTCCACTCCAAAAACATTGGAAGTGTGCCCTCAATAAAACATAATTATATGCAATGTTCCCCCAAACAACACAATTAGGCAGAGTGTCTCCCTAATGTTATTAGGCACCATGTAAGTGTCACCTCAAAAAGAATAATCAGGCAGAATGTGATCCTTAAACATATTTAGCTAGAGAGTCCCCAAAACTTCAAAGTTACATAGTGTAATAACATAATTACGGAGCATCCCTCCAAATAACATAATTAGGAAGAGTGTACCCGCAAACATAGGGCACCGAAATCCCCCAAACAACATTAATAGAGTCCCTTCAAAAAATATGATTAGACATTTTACCCCTAAACTAACTGGTGATGAATGGTGCCTGTAATGAAAAATGATATGATACTCACCTCCCAGCTTCTTCGAGTCCATGCCTCCCACACGTCAGATCTATATTGACTGACTCAGATGATATGATGCAGCACATATAACTTCACACCACTAGGGCATGTCAGGTACAGCACTTCTAAGCACCTCTGGCCTGCTGCTCATAGGGAAGAGGGCTAGTAGGAACTAGTCACCAGCCCTGCTGCTTGTTTTTTTCCATTTTAAGTTTGAAAGGGAATCCTTTTTAAAGAGAATCTGTATTGTTAAAATCGCACAAAAGTAAACATACCAGTGCGTTAGGGGACATCTCCTATTACCCTCTGTCACAATTTCGCCGCTCCCCGCCGCATTAAAAGTGGTTAAAAACAGTTTTAAAAAGTTTGTTTATAAACAAACAAAATGGCCACCAAAACAGGAAGTAGGTTGATGTACAGTATGTCCACACATAGAAAATACATCCATACACAAGCAGGCTGTATACAACCTACCTTTTGAATCTCAAGAGATCATTTGTGTGTTTCTTTCCCCCTGCAGAATCTCATGCACTGAAGTTTCAGGCTGCTCTTTTCTTCCTGCAAACAGCTTTGCCCTTGTCTGTAATTCCTCACTATGTGAAAGCCCAGCCAGCTCAGAGGACGATTTATCCAGCTTGTAAAAGATAAGAGAGAAGAGAGAAGCTGCTCTAATCTAAATAACACACAGGCAGTGTGCAGAGAGGGGCCTGGAAGGGGGAGTTCATAGCAGAACCACAACACTGAAGAACTTGGCAGCCTTCCAGACACAGGCTGACAAGTCTGACAAGAGAGAGATAAGTTGATTTATTACAGAGACTGTGATAGAAGAACGTGCTGCAGTAAGCCAGAACACATTAGAATAGCTTTTGGAACTTGTAGGATGATAAAAAACAGGATGCAATTTTTGTTACGGAGTCTCTTTAACATGTTGTGCTCTAAATGTACTTCTGTAATTGAAATGTTAAATAATTAAAAAAAAATCCCTCTCAAAATACTGCTAATTGTCCTGAATGTGTTCCCGGTGCATATCCTAGCACCATGCACAGAGGCACATGATGTGACCAGCATACATGAATTCATCTGTATCTGCCAACACAGACTACAATGTAGGCTAGTCTGTACTGAGAACGTCAGATATATTACACCAGGGCACATGTGAAGAGAAAGAAAGGGAAAAAAAATCTGTGGCGGTCCAAATCTCAATAAAACTGTTTTGCATATCAACTCTCAGCAAGACTCTGTAAGAGTGCCAAATTTAAGTGAAACGCTGTAGATGTAAAACATCTTTAAACTCTGTGGAGTACAAAGCCTCAGCAAAACTTTGTAGAGGGTTACATTTTGCAATGACAAATTTCAGTGAAACTGTACAAGTCCAAATCTCAGTGAATCTGTGTAAACCATCATATCAGCAAATCTATGCACAGTCTCAGATCTCTAAACAGGGTGCAGCACTGTTGCGACATGAGACATACTTCTAGGCCCTTTGCCCTATAAGCTTTCATCACAGTCCAATATTTTCAATACACCTGCCTAACCAGTATTATTTTACACACCCCATGTGAATCAAATACAGTGGCTGCTCTGACAAAACACCTTATTTCAATTTTGTGCAATTTAAAAAAATAAATAAATCAGATCTTGTAACAGTAAAAAATATTAATTATTTTTTAGGTTAACCACTTTACCCCCGCGCGTACATATTTCTCCGCCCCTTTTTCCATCCTTTAACAACCAGGGACGGAGAAATACGTACTTTCCGCGTTCCCGACGCTGTCCGCACTCCCGCTCGTAAACACGACGCCCGCCGCTAGTAAACACGCCGCCGCCCGCTCGCCCAGAGATCAATGAACGGGAAAATCCATTCCCGTTCGTTGATCTAAGCCCCGCAATGATCCGCTGCTCTCCTATGGGCAGCGCGATCATTGTGAGAAAAAAACTCACGTGTCCAGCCTCCTTATACTTCCTCCAAGCTTCCGGAAGGAAGCTTGGAGGTCCGGAAGCTTGGAGGTCGCATTAAAACAAAAAGTTACTGTGGCCATCTTGTGGCCAAATAGTAAACTACACCCTACACATTTTTCACATACAAATAAATGACTTTTACACATAAAATTAACTCATTACCTCCCACACTCCCCATTTTTTTTTTTTTTGTAATTAAATTTTTTTTTAAAAAATTACAATTAAAAAAAATACATAAATAGTTACCTTAGGGACTGAACTTTTTCAATATTTATGTCAAGAGTGTATAACACTGTTACTTTATAAACTATGGGCTTGTAATTAGGGATGGACGCAAAAATGAAAAAAATGCACCTTTATTTCCAAATAAAATATTGGCGCCAAACATTGTGATAGGGACATAATTTAAATGGTTTTATAACCGGGACAAAAGGGCAAATACATTTCATGGGTTTTAATTACAGTAGCATGCATTATTTAAAAACTATAATGGCCGAAAACTGAAAAATAATTATTTTTTTCCCCACATTTTTCCTATTTTCCCATTAAAACACATTTAGAAAAAAATAATTCTTGGCATAATGTCCCACCTAAAGAAAGCCTAATTGGTGGCGGAAAAAACAAGATATAGTTCATTTCATTGCGATAAGTAATGATAAAGTTATAGACGAATGAATGGAAGGAGCGCTGAAAGGTGAAAATTGCTCTGGTGCTCAAGGGGTAAAACCCCTCAGTGGTGAAGTGGTTAAAAAAAAGCAATGGTTAGTAAACCATATTCGGAATCTCTTTAGACTACCAGATGGATACATATTTCAATAAATGTATTATTCTCATATCTGAAGAAGAGGTGCCATAGTTGGTTCATAGTGAAACTGGTGGTGGTTGAATCTCTGGCATAATAAGGTCAGTGTGAGTAAAGGGGAAAAAACTGCCCACTGACAGCTGCTGCAGTGATAAGAAAATATATTACACGTGTACGAAATGAAAAAGCTCCTTTGTGAAGTATTTACAATTGGCACATGATATTATATAAAGATTCTTGCAATGGTACATATCAGTGAGCTAAATCACCATAAGCTACCAATTATAATAATCCTGAAACATGTAGAGATCTCTACTAGCCTATGGCAACAATTCATCAAAGGATATTCGTTACAAAAAAAGTTGGGAAACTACCACATTCGATATTTTAGACTTTAACCACTAAAGCCCAAAGGGTTGTTTATGTTTTGCATCTGAGCAACTTTCACCTCCCATTAATTTGCCAATAACTTTATCAGTACTCATAACAATGAATTGGTCTATATCTTGTTTTTTCCGCCACCAATTAGGCTTTCTTTGGGTGATACATTTTGCTAAGAATTATTTTATTCTAAATCCATTTTAACAGGAATATTAAGAAAGAAATGGAAAAAAATAATTATTTCTCAGTTTTGGCTATTATAGTTTGAAATTAATACATGCTACCGTAATAAAAAACCCATGTATTTTATTTGTCCCGCTTATTACACCATTTCAATTATGTCCCTATCACAATGTATGGCGCCAATATTTTATTTGGAAATAAAGGTGCATTTTTTCAATTTGCGTCCATCACTATTTACAAGCCCATAATTAAAAAAATTATATTAATATACTCCTTTGACATGCTTATTTAAAAAGTTCAGACCCTTAGGTAACTATTTATGTTGTTTGTTTGTTTTTTTATTGTAATTTTTTTATTTATTTTTTTTTATAAAATTTTTTATTCGGGTAATTTGTGGTGTGGGATGTAAACAGCTAATTTTAAATGTAAAACAATGCATTTGTTTGATAAAAAATCAATGTGGGTGTAGTTTTACTATTTGGCCACAAGATGACCACAGTCAAAAAGTCCTGGAAGCATACGATCAGGCTTCCAGGACACATTAGGAGGACGGGAAACTTTTTGTGAATCAGAAAAACAGCAGCCTCTGTTAAGAGGCTGTCGGTTTTTCTGCGGGGGCTTCGATCGTGTTTGTCCAGTTGGGCTTAAGAGGTTAATATGCTAATTCATCAATATTTTCACAGGTGCGGTGGAAGTTTGGCAATTTACCTAAGCCCATTGTCAGTAACAACAGAAGAGTGTGTGCAAAGACAGCATTACAATAGTAAGAGGAATCCTGACATCCCTTTAGATGTACATGTTTTGTTATACTGCCTCTGCTCGCTTTGAATCTGTCCATCATTCTTTCTTAACATTGTATTTAATTGCCACAGCTTAGATGAACTTCAGGAGACTTTACACATGCCCTACCTAGGTGATTTCCCCACTAGCTCCTCCACATCTTCAAACAGGAACCTTAGAGCCTAAACTGCCAAAGAGAGACAGGGATATCCTTTTTTGTTCTGTGGTCTACTTGGTGCCTGGGGGTAGAAAAAATAGACCCGCCGGGGAAGCCTGCGGATCCATCATCCGGACTTGCAGGAGACAGTCATCGGTAATTGTCTCTGCTTCCGTGAGTCCCACACTGATTCCACACTGATTCCAACAGAGGAGAACTGCTGGTAATGGAACTCTGTTTTACAGCATGCTGTAACCTTGATAAATTGACATTTAGTGACATTTGTTAAGGTATTTACTGCACACGTTGGTAATTTACCTCACTGCTCGGTAATTTCAGCTTGTCATGCGGTAACAGCCTTGATGTATTGACATTTTCCTAAGTGCTTGGTAAAACCAGCTGTTTTCAGCATTACCGAATGCGGCAATGCTTGATGAATTGATGCCTATAAGTATGTTTTCATTATGCTAACTCTAATAAGATTGGTGTGACTGTTAATCACATCCATTACTGCACCTATTTAAAATGCCTCCATTACATGTAGAGGAGTAAAACATAATGGTAAAAAAAACAAAAAACAGCAAAAAACAAAAAAACAAAAGACAAAACAAAAACAAATGTAAAAATATGTTTTCTATTAGGCTAGATTCATACCATTATTCAATTTGCCTTTTCTCCTTAAAAGTCATTTTATTATATGAGGTGTGAAGATATCACCTAGAAGAAAACATAAGAAAATATCACCTAGCAGAAGAAGTGAATTGAATAAGGGCCTCTGTGCCACTAGGCACACGTTATAAATGACTGTGAACTGCAATGGACACTGAACATAGACTTTTACCACTTCACCTCCAAGGGTTTTTCCCTTTAAAAAAACAGAGCAATTTTCACCTGTCAGCGCTCCTTCCATTCATTCACCTATAACTTTATTACTACTTATCACAACGAAACAATCTATATCTTGTTTTTTTTCGACAACATTTAGGCTTTCTTTGGGTAGTACTTTTTGATAAGAATAATTTTATTCTAACTGTGTTTTAACAGGAAAAATAAGAAAAAAAAATTGAAAAAAATTCATTTCATAGTTTTCGGCCATTATTGTTTTAAAATAATACATGCTACCGTAGTTAAAACTCACACATTTCATTTGCCCACCATTTAAAATGTTTCCAATGTATGTACAATGTATGACGCCAATATTTTACTTGGAAATAAAGGTATATTTTTTTCAGTTTTGCGTCCATCACTAATTACAAGCCCATAATTTAAAAAGTAACAGTAATATACCCTCTTTATGTATGTCTGTATATATAATTTTTTTTTCCCAAAAAAATTTGGGATAACTATTGGGGAGTGCAGGAGGTAAGGGTTAATTTTAAATGTAAAAAAAGTCTGTTAATAGAAACAAATGTGTGTAGATGTAATTTTACTATTTGGCCACAAGATGTCCTTGCTCATAACTTTCCTATGCGTAGTATTACTATGCAAACAGGAAGTAATACACGGACGTATAAGTATCGTTTTTTGTGAATGACGGCGCCACCTTACTGATGCCGGCGGTCCTTCACAAGGGAACTTAGACCAATGAATGGGAACTGTGTTCCCATTCATTGATCTCCCGTTTAACGATTGGCGCTGAGAACGAGCTCTGGGCGTACGCGGGTGGGGAGCGGGAGTGCGCGGCAGCAAGGGACGTAGTAGCTATGTCCCTGCAAGAAGATATGGGGAAATGCAGGGATGCAGTTACTCGTCTCAGGGGAGGGGAAGTGGTTAATACAAAACCTGCATGCAGCAGGTTTGAATAACGTAATCAGTTACAACACAGCATAGTGAACAGGCCCATAGAATTATATAGGCAGTGAGATGACATGCAGAACTATTCTGCAACGCAACTGATGCACTGTGAAAGTCCATTAGTGTATAGAAGTACAGTTTAATGAACAAGTACATTAAATCTTTAGCATTTTTATAGTAGTCCTAGTTATTTTTCTTTTCTTATATATAACTGGTTATTTTTTTGTACTTAAAAACATGGTTTTTGTGAAGAATGCCATGAAATTCCACATACATCTTGTATTGTTAAAGTCCACCAGTGAGAAAAGAAAATGATGATGGAGCACCGGTTCTGCTATTAAAAGGTTTATTGTGTCACGTAGGCATAACAGACAAACCAGAAGTGGAGGGTGGAAGTACCGGCCTAACAGCCGTTTTGCAGCTACTGACGCTTTCTCAAAGGCACAACAGGTTACCTGTTGTGCCCTTGAGAAAGCGGCAGTAGCTGCGAATCGGCTGTTAGGCCGGTACTTCCACCCTCCACTTCTGGTTTGTCTGTTATGCCTACGTGACGCAATAAACCTTTTAATAGCAGAACCGGTGCTCCATCATCATTTTCTTTTCTCACTGGTGGACTTATACAACTGAAAGGTGAGCACGGTAGCTGGAGGAGCATGCACGTGGAGTCTTTGATCAGCCAGCATCTGGTGCCAACCCTATTCATCTACTTTTCTACAATCTTGTATTGTCATATCAGCTGTTCTGCTCACAATTACATGTCCATAATTTGCGTTTCCTTCTTGTGAGGTTAGCACTTGTTGTAATGCATTTCAGTATTGGCAAGTTGGATCCACCGAAGAGAGGGGAAGTTGCATGATGCAATTAGTAGATATCTAAATAGCTGGTAAAGAGGTCTTTGGACTCCACACTGCGCATGCGCAAGTGCGTGCGAGAGCCTGCTCGCACAGGCGCAGTATGGAACAGCCTGTCTTTAGAAGCACTCAGGCTCCTGCAGACTTCCAAAGCCTTGGGCAGCGGACTAGAGAGCAGTCTCCGATGTATCGGTCAAAGACTGCTAACGGGGAGCCAGTGCAGGAACGATGGGATCAGGAGATGAATGGGAAGGCTCTGTAGGACACAGAGCCTCCCCTCTCCTTTGAACGGGATTTCCTGATCACAGATCGCCAGAGGCGATCGAAGCGGGTGGGGGGATGCCGCTGTATTTAAAAAAAAATAAAAAATAAACTGTTGCGCTGCCCCCTGGCGGTTTTTAATAGACCGCCAGGAGGGTTAAGGAGATTATTTAGGGTGAGGCTATCAACAGTAGAAATGTACCAAAATGCAGATGGAAATAGCACTGCAAACCTCAAAGAGAAGAGTTCATCAATTGTACTGATGATACTCTTCTTACTGGATATTTGCACAACAGCCACAGCCTCAAAACCTAAAGCGTTATTTAACGCCTATGGAAGAAAATTATTACTGATAAGCATGTGCGCTGGTATGTGTCAGGATAAAAAAAAAAAACCTTTCCCCATATTATATTTATCTATTTCTACATGTAGAAAAACTGTATATTTATCTGTATAGAATGCATATTTATTGGGAAACTGAATACTGTAAATTCAATAAAAATAAGCCATAAGTTAGGTAAAAATTAAAAAATTATCAATCAGGTTGTATGTTAAAAAATATATGATCATATAACACATATGTTGTAATTGTCTTTTAAGAAGTACCAATAAAAAGTGAATTTGGAAAAAAAAGATATGCTCTGTAGAGATGGGCTATTGCTTTAAAAATATTCCACTAGGTGGCACTCTCGTTCCATAATACCAATACTCTACACAGGCAAAAAAAAACAGATACAAGATTTTTAAATGGGAGATAACGGAAAAAAAATTCACGACACAGCATTTGCTTTGTGAATTTCTTGCGCTCCCAAGGATTTAACTCAATTGCAGGAAAAATGCTACTTTTACAACTAGGTAAAAATTGCAAAAAAGGCACGGTAATTACTGCTGGATGGTGTAATGGTTAAGGGCTCTGCCTCTGACGCAGGAGACCAGGGTTCGAATCTCGGCTCTGCCTGTTCAGTAAGCCAGCACCTATTCAGTAGGAGACCTTTGGCAAGTCTCCCTAACACTGCTACTGCCTATAGAGCGCGCCCTAGTGGCTGCAGCTCTGGCGCTTTGAGTCCGCCAGGAGAAAAGCGCGATATAAATGTTATTTGTCTTGTCTTGTCTTGTCTTAATCCTAATGATCGCATTGCACTGCTAAAAATAGCCTTCAGAGGTTACCGTGGCTATGCGCGGTAAATTCCCTTCTGGCTGCAAGCCAAGCAGGAAGTGAGGCCCTTTAGCACACACTTCCTGTGGCCAAAATTAGAATTGTGCAGAAGTGTATTGAAAAAATAAGCACCGCAATGCGAATGTTTAACAATTTTAAATAGCTGTGCCTTGATGGGTCGACCTCTTGATCTTCTACATAAGAACTTCTTACCTTAAGGGACGATATATTAAATTAATATGTGCATGAGCATTTTACTAGATAATCATATAGGTGGCTGCACCTACTTAATTATGTATATCATTGTTCTTCTTGTAATGTGTAAAACATTGGGATATGTCTAGTTTTTGCTACATTTGACCTAAATTTTATAACGTGATGTTAGACGCAATTGTGAATTTCATGTTATGTGATTAATTCCCAATAAAAATCTTAGATTAAAAAAAATTTCTTTTTAAAAAGCTGTAGACTAAACATTACTTCCGGTCGCTGCATGTCTGGCACCCTAACGTGCTGTTGCCTGTGTGTCAAATTGTAGACTTCCAGAGAATCAGATCATGCCAGGTATGAAATGCCCCATAGACTTGCAATGGTTTCGTGTTACCCTGTGGCAAAACAAGGAAATGCAACGCGCCAGTGTGAAAGGGGCCTCAGGGTCTGAGCACACCAACATGCTTCTGTTTACTTTTCAGCAACACATCAATGTTACAGAATGATACACTTTACTGAAAAGCAGACAGAAGCACACTAGTATGCTCAGGTCCTACTATGTTTTTTCAACATTTCATTTAAAAAGGATATTTAAGGTGAAACACTTGCATGTAATTCTGTATGAGCTTAACAGTGGAAAACGTGCAAATAAATGGACTTAAGCTTACCTGGTAACTCTCATTCCAAAAATCCTCCTAGATTGCAGCTGAGAAATTGGGAAAAGCAAGAACTTCAGTTTCCTATTTATTTCTTATATCTCAACCAAAAGGAAGAAATCCTCCATACTTTGCAAAATATGTTTCAGGCCATGATTTGTACCTTTGGAGAGCATAGATATGACTTCCCTATGAAATTCTATGGTATATAGAATTCCGTATTTGTTTTCTGTTCTGGTTTAGAGTCAGCAGATGGCAATGCTGTATCTGCATCTATGGCAATGGTCTGGCAGCAATGGTGTGATCCAGTGACAACAGCAGGAAGACTTGAAATCAGGCACTTCTCAGCTTTCATTGGCCAGTAAGGGTGGCCTTTGCACTGTCTTTATGACATTTTCTTATGATCTGTTCAAAAAACAGAAAGAGGGGACAGTATAGGTCAGTTTGCAATTTCATGGATGTGTGTGATATCTCTCCTTCTGTGATAATCAAAACTATTAAATTTCCTTATATGAGACAAATCTGGTGGAAAAATTCTTGATTTATTATCATTGTGCTTGATTCTTTTTTTAATTACTCTTTATCGGCAGGAAAAGAAAACATAAAGCAGACTGACACACAGACCACTTGCTCAGACGAGGAACAATAAATCCCTAGTACCTGATGTATATAGTACAGTTTGTCCAGTTTCTATACCGACTAGCACATACTGAAAATATTTTGAATGATAAAGTAACATTGATATAAAGCCTACCTTTTAAAATAAACATAACACAGTAATCAACCAAACGATTAAACCAAGATCTGCAGATTTTGTTGTGACCCTCAAAAAAAGAGAAAACAAAAAAACCTCAGGACCTGTATGGCCTAGGACCTCCATCACTTTGTACAGCAAGTGAAGCATAGATATCCTAAAAGACCTTTCCTCCCATCCTGAAAAAAAAAACTAGAAAGAGAAATACAAATATGCTGTGGAATCCTAAACAACTCCATCATCATAATTCACATCCCAAAAGTTCCAGACCTTGCCGAAATGGACTTCTCTCTCATGGACTTGTGATGTCGACCTTACCCATCCAACTCTATGGACTACATCTTCCACTCTAGGGGGGAATCTCCTTTTCCAAAAGTAAGCAAGTGACAGATGAGCAGTGGTCAATATATGATTTAACATATTCTGGATGTGGGCTCTGAGGCCTCCCTTTGGTCTCCCCAGCAGGTAGATAGCAGGTAGACAAGGGTCTAGAGCCACATGCTTTAAAATAACCATATAAATCAGAGCTTGAACAGATTTCCAGAATTCCTGCGCCCGGGGACAAAACCAAAAGCTTGATTCTTTTGCTGCTTGGAGCACCTCTCAGTATCAGCCTGGGGAAGTGGCAAGGACTGATGAAGTAGTCAGGGTCTGATAGGTGAAGGGTCAGGGAACACTTTACAGTCACTGCACTGGGCAATGGAGAACATTGCCCCAGCCCTTAGAGTACAGCTCCCAGACTAGAAAAGTAGATGAACATGGTAAGGACATTTATTTCAGCTCTGACACATTTATAGAATTTTTTTAAGCAAAATTTTCCACTTAAAAGGTTGGAGAACACTGGTGAGAGTGCTTGTGCATTTGTGTGTGTGCACGCACTTTGTAGAGGCACCCAAAACAATCATGGAAGATTTTTTTGAGGCAACCTAACTTGCAAGTCTACAGTGCTGCCCATAATTATTCATACCCCTTACAAATTTTGACTTAGGCCCCGTTCACACTGCACGCGTTCCCATCCGTTTTTCGGGAACGCGTGCAGGAGGCAGACACACACAACCTCAGACGGTGCATAGACTGCACTGTCTGATGTTTACACTGCATGCGTTCCGGACCAGTGCGGACCGGGATCGCATGCTGCACGCATTTTTTGCAGAAACGCGCGGCTGACCCATTCACTTTAGTGAATGGGATCAGCCACACAATGCATAGAAATGCGGAAGCAATACCAGTTGCCTGGCAGCCCTGCTGATCCTCTGCCTCTAATACTTTTAGCCACAGACCCTGAACAAGCATGCAGCAGATCAGGTGTTTCTGACATTTTTGTCAGATCTCACCAGATTAGCTGCATGCTTGTTTCTGGTGTGATTCTGCAGGCAGATAGCTCAGCAGGGCTGCCAGGTAACTGGTATTGCTTAAAAGGAAATCAATATGGCAGCCTCCATATACCTCTCACTACAGTTCTCCTTTAAGCAGAATTGAGCGGAGAAGCGCCAGCCCTGTATTCTCTCATCTCGCCCCACCCAGCTACTTTTTCATGCCACCCAGCTAGAAAAAAATTCTGGGGAGAACACTGGACACCTATGTCATTTCCTTTTAAAAAAATACTTTCTTGTTGAATAAAAGTAAAAGTAACTTTAAGTCAAAATTTGCCAGGGGTATAAATAATTATGGGCAGCACTATATATGGGACTTTGTATTTGCCCCTGCTGAAAAAAAAAATCTACTACCTAAATCCCTGCCAGATGAAGGAGATGTTATATGTTATTATACAATGCACAAAACCTTCTGTACAAAAGCAATTAAAACTCCAGTATTACTTTCAGTTTAGGCCTGAACTCACATACACAGGGCAATATTAGATCATATTCACAAAGAGGTAAAGTCGTTTTGACACTACTAGTACACTAAACAGGTTAAAATCGCTTAGTCATGTATTTGTTGAAATTGTTCACAAATGTACAGTAACTCTATTTAGTAAAAAAAAATATATATTTTTTAAACCATTTTCAACTCGAGTGCCTCAGCAACAAACACCCTTTTGCACAGTAATCACACTTATATTATTTATAATAGATCCAACAGCTTACCGGTACATTTTGGTAAAATAATAAGTCACTTAAGGTAATACCCAAATGATAAATTATAGATAGCTTTAATAACTAATTGAAAACAAAGAAAACTATTACTTTTGTTATACTGACAAAGAGTAGGTTTTTGGATCTCCATGACTAACAACCAGACTAACAACACAAGCAACCACAAGATGGAGCTCTTGATAAACAAACTGAAGTCAGAATTCAGGTACTTTATATGTCATATGTCATATCTAAAATGTGCAAATATATTCACATTGGCTTTTCTTTTACCTTTGGGAACGTGGCATAACCTTTGCAAAATGAAAAAAGTACAGATAGCTCAAAAAAGTTAATGGGTGATGCAAAAGTACAATGCATTTGGGGTAAAGAACCTGTAGGTAGGTAGAGAGGTTTTTTGGAAATTAATTTAATTTATGGTAGTATCATAGTGTATGGCTGAAAATTGTTTGTGTTTTCAGCATAAAAAGAAAATATGCACTGGATATACATTGTAGTTAAAGAGCACCGCCAGTGAAATTGGGAATACAAATAAAAGGCATTGCTCTTCCCCATATAGTACACTAATGTAGGTTTGGCAAATGGACAGGAATATAAATCACCTGTTTGCCTCTCCACTGAATTTTCAGGGGTCTGTGGCCACACCCACTAACTAGTGCAGACATATGTACAGAACGAATAAGGTAAAATGTGTGCCCTAGTATAGGGTGACCATATTTTGATTTCCAAAAAAGAGGACTATCACAACAGCATGTGGGCGTGGTCATGGGTGGGGCCAAATATACAAGACCTTGGCAGTGTGCTGTCCAACTTCGCGAGCATAGAGGGACGTTTTTTTTTAGTGATTGGTTGATTCTAGTGACAGGCAGGCAAGCAGTAATTGGTTGAATCTAGCGGCAGGCAGGCATTGATACATTGTTCCCCTCCTCCCAGCCAGTGGGAAGCTGCTCTGTTGTGCCTCCTCCCAACTCCATAGAAACAGCACACTGTTTGGGTATACCCAACTGATGTCACACTAAGGATTGAACTTGATCCTTACTGGTGACACTGACACGGTGTTGTAGTGGGCAGAAAGAGGGTGTAGTGGCTATAGCTCTTGCCTTGCAGCGTTGGGACCATGGTTCAAATCCTAGCCAGGGAACTATCTGCATGGAGTTTCTATGTTCTCCCTGTGTCTGCCTGGGTTTCCCCTGGGCACTTCTATTTCCTTCCACATCACAAACACATACAGATAAGTTAATTGGCCCTAGACTATGATACATGCACTACACAATACATACATAGAGATATGACTATGGTAGGGTTAGATTGTGAGCTCCTCTGAGGGACAGTTAGTTACAATATACTCTGTACAGCGCTGTGGAAGATGTTGGCGCTATATAAGTACTAAATAATAATTTTAATAGGAGCCTTATCACCTTCACTGATCTCCCCACTTCTCTAGCTGAGACTACAATACTCCCACCCCCTCCCCCCTTCTAAACAGTATACCCTGCTGAGGCAATCCTATCATCCTTCACTTTATTCTTCCAATGGTCCCCCTAGACTAGACCTGGCCTCCAGCAGTGTTTCCATAGGGCAACACTTCAGGCACTGACCAGCTGTCACCTGACCTGATCAGAGCAGCAATAACATCTGATCAGGTCAGGTGACAACTGGACAGAGCTGAAGTATCGCTCTATGTAAACATTGGGAAGCATGTCCTCAGGAGTGCCTGAGCAGGGGACATTGTACAGAAGGAGGGGCGGGGGAGCATTGAAGTCTCTGCTAGGAAAAGGAGGGGGAGGATCAAGGGTCCCAACAATAGTGGAGGATCGGCACTGTCACCTGCGAAACACCCAGGCTCAGGACAATTGACACGGAGGGGCAGAGCTGTAGCCCACATCATGCTGTGCAGCTATCTTCTGAGGCCACATGTCACTCACAGGCAGCGCTCCGTGACTGGGTGACTGGGTGACCCCCCCCCCTTCCTGTCACTGTACTACTGACTCTGGGCCTGCACCATTTGCATAGAAAGGGAAGGGGGGGAGATGAAGCCTTTTGAATTTAGACTACTGCGCTCTTTATTCTCTCCCATCCCCCCTCCACTCCACAGACTCAATGGTAACTCTCTCCCTCTCAGTTCCCGGCGGCCAGAGACAGTAGAAAAGTAAATAAAGCTGGAGAGGAGAGAACGCCTCACCCGATCCTACCCTGTAGCCTAAGCCTGCACGGAACAAAAGTGCTGTGCAGTGCTCCATCCTGAATCTGACTTCCTGCGTGTACGGTACTGTTCAACTTCAAAGCAGCGGTAGGCGGGACACTCGCATTGCAGCTATTACCGGAGACAGGACACCCAGAATTACACTGCGGGCACTCTGCTGCTGTTTAAATCTCTATAGGGGGCCATTCAGGTGGCGCCTGTGCCCTATAAGGTGCCTGTAGGCTCGGCTCCCAAAGAGTCGGCTCTCTTCTCTTCAAGCGGCTCTTCTGCCGCTCGACCCGCTTGGTGTTCGGCTCTCTTCACCCGGACATTTCAAAAACCCGGTAGGACAGCCCGGACAGGTCTGAAAAAGTGGACCTGTCCGGGCAAAAGAGGACGCCTGGTCACCCTACCCTAGTAAAAAGGGCGCTGCCATGGACTTTAATGTTAATTGCCTTCATTTGCAACTATCAATAGTAAGAAGAGCGCTGGAGGCGTCTGATGAAATAGCCAGTGCTTATGTAAACTACGGCTACAAATATTGTGCTCATTTCAGCATTACGTACAGTGTGAAATATACAAGACCATCAGATGTGCATAGTTCTGGACTGTCTGAAATTCTCACTTTTTGTGCTTTAAACTAAAGTAAATGTATATACAAAAAGGCAGATACTCACCAATGGACAGGGAAGGTTCTGAATCCTAGAGCCTTCCCTGACCTCTCTTGGTCCCCTCGTTCTAGCGCTGTCACCCCCGTTCAAACTTACTGCCTCTGTGAGCCCTGAGAAGGCTTCAGAAGCACTCGTGTCCCTGAGTTTTTTTGAAGACTGGTGACTCCATACTGCGCATGTGCAAGTGAAAATTTGAGTCCCATCTTCTGGCACTTCCTGGTGCATGCTCTTATTGCATGCATAGCAGGAACATTTCTTCGGCAGTGCGGACAGGGTGACCACCCTGGGCACAGACCGGTAAGTATAAGAAGGGGGGGTGCAGGCAGAAGGACATAACCGCTAGTGAACTGGTGACGCGCAATGCAGCCAAATGGAAGAAGAAAGAAGATTACCAGCTCGATCACCTTCCTTGACTCCTCCTGGGCTGCCTGCATCTGACGTCAAGTCATCATCACATCACCACCGTGTGATGACACCTGATGTCCTGTAGCGGTACTGCAGGCTGTCAGTGCGCGGCGCCCATGGGGAAATCAGCTTTCCGGCCTCTCTTTGCCTGTGTGTTCTCCTGGTCCCTGCTTCCTCCTGGATGAGCGACTGGTCACTAGTAAGTAGGCAGATCTACTTGTGACCTGTGGCTGTGTGAGTTTCCCTAAAGATTAAGGGTTCACAACTCCACGGGGTGGGGGGAGGAAGGGGGCGCAATTTTTACAGCCTCGCCCTGGGTGCAATTTAGCCTATAAACTGCCCTGAGGCATAATATGGAGCTGCCTGTCAGATTTTGTTGAAATCTGGAACATTACCAGAAAATCAGGCTGAAGTGCTGATGAATAGTGAGAAACAGAGGCAGGGCTTGTGGACATCTGGAAGCATACTACTGGATTTGAGACTATGAAGCTGTTAGTGGAGTATCATTGTCTAATGGCAGGGAAATCCGGCTATTTTAGGTTTAGGAAAGGTTCATAGGACCTGTTCTCTCTCCCACCTCTGCTGCATGGAATTCCCATATACAATTTATTTACTATTCACACCAATGCAATGCAGTGCAATGCAATGTGCCTAGAAATGTAGCCATGTCATACCGCACAGCACAGTAGTAGTGAAAGTGTCAAGCAGTGAGCATTGTTTTACGTGAATGAGCCATTAGCTTACAGTTAAGAGAAGAGCTAAAATCAAGAAAGGTCAGGATCACTAGTAGGTTTGGTGATACGCTAGTATTATGTGATAGTTTAATAGGTTCACACCAGTCAGTTAGAGATTCGTTTTACAATTCTGAAACATGATAGGTTATGGTTAGGTGCAAAGACGTGGTTCAAATGATACAGGGAGGGTAATAGTAAAGTATCGAAGGTGTTTGACATAGGCTAAGAGCAACAGTCTGGACTGTCAGCTAAAAGTAATTTTGCTATATCAGGGTTAATTTCCAGTGCCATTATTCTAAGCATCACAACATCAGAAAATATAGCATACGCAGATGTGATGCAGAAGTTGAAATAATGTGATGTGAGAACATCTTAAACATTGCTCATCCAATATGCACGGAAGACTAGAGAAGTTGAAAGGGGGTCTCTAAAAGCACTGATTCTATCTCAGAACCATATGGCATGTACAAAGAAGAAGTTCAATGTCTAGCATTGATAAACTTACTTTATCTTCTTGAGCTACTCAGACAATAATCAGCTCTTCCTCATTTTAGTTACCAGGTTCCTCTATAGAATTCTTGAAAAATACTCTCAGGAAAAAAATAAACTAAATGCTTGCTTAAAGGGAACCAGAGATGAACGTTTCACACAAAATAAACATATCAGTCGATAGCTTGTAAAGAATAAATGCTCTACCTGATAATTTCGCCGCTCTGGTGTTCCTTTTTTAGTGTTTTTTTATCCATTATTGCTCCAGGAAAAATCAAATATGGCCGCCGGCTCAAATCCTTTCTGCTTCCGGGTTATGAGTTGTTCTGGATGTGCTGTCTAGGCTATATGAGACTAGGCTGCTATCTAGGCTATATGAGAAAGGCTGCTGCAGCCTTTCATCTGTGTGCTTTCATTTTGGTATGATGTGCAGCTGCCTGTAGGAAGTCTCTCTGATAGGAATGAAACTGCAGTCATCATCAGTATCTATGCAGAGTGCACACAGAGCACACAGTAATCATATTGCAGCCACACTGGTCTGTTCAGAGCTTCTCTCTCAGCAGGAGAAGCCCCTCCCATGTCATCACAGCTCTCAGTATGCAAAGGAGGAAATCTGAGCCAGGAGGTGGCAGGCTTGGGCATGAAAAGACTCCACAGAAGAGTGACTCAGCTATAATGATTCCAGGTCAAACCTAGACTGAGCCAGTTGGGGATTCTTATCACAGCTGCTAATAGACTAATTAAGCAGATAAGAATGAAACTAAAAGCAGGGTAGGTGTTTACAGTCATGTTCCCACTGATAAATGTAATAAAATACATGAGGGTGCTTCGTCTCTGGTTCTCTTTAAAGGACATCCGAGGCGAAAAAAAAAACTGAGATAAATAATTGTATCTGTCCTCCTCCTTCTAAAAATGACTTTTAAAGTTATCCCGCAGTTTTATTTTATATTTGATTTAACTTTATAAGCTTTTACTGTTTCATGGCCTTTTCTCAATAAAACATTAATTGAAGTATGCCAGGGCTAAAATATATGAACTATTGACCTTTTTATCTCTTTCCTGCTCTTAGAAGCCATTTACTGCCACAAACGTGTTTTATGGCTGCAATTCATCATCAGTGAGGGTTACTCTAGAGTCCGACCTGGTCCCGACCCGGACAAGAACTGCCACTTACATACAGTGGGTTGCAAAAGTATTCGGCCCCCTTGAAGTTTTCCACATTTTGTCATATTACTGCCACAAACATGAATCAATTTTATTGGAATTCCACATGAAAGACCAACACAAAGTGGTGTACACATGAGAAGTGGAACGCAAATCATACATGATTCCAAACATTTTTCACAAATAAATAACTGCAAAGTGGTGTGTGAATAATTATTTGGCCCCCTTTGATCTGAGTGCAGTCAGTTGCCTATAGACATTGCCTGATGAGTGCTAATGACTAAATAGAGTGCACCTGTGTGTAATCTAATGTCAGTACAAATACAGCTGCTCTGTGAGGGCCTCAGAGGTTGTCTAAGACAATATTGGGAGCAACAACACTGTGAAGTCCAAAGAACACACAAGACAGGTCCAAGACAGGTCAGGGATCAAGTTATTGAGAAATTTAAAGCAGGCTTAGGCTACAAAAAGATTTCCAAAGCCTTGAACATCCCAAGGAGCACTGTTCAAGCGATCGTTCAGAAATGGAAGGAGTATGGCACAACCGTAAACCTACCAAGACAAGGCCGTCCACCTAAACTCACAGGCCGAACAAGGAGAGCGCTGATCAGAAATGCAGTCAAGAGGCCCATGGTGACTCTGGACGAGCTGCAGAGATCTACAGCTCAGGTGGGAGAATCTGTCCATAGGACAACTATTATCATGCCCTGCACAAAGTTGGCCTTTATGGAAGAGTGGCAAGAAGAAAGGCATTGTTAACAGAAAGCATAAGAAAGCCCGTTTGCAGTTTGCCACAAGCCATGTGGGGAACACAGCAACCATGTGGAAGAAGGTGCTCTGGTCAGATGAGACCAAAATGCAAAACGCTATGTGTGGCAGAAAACTAACACTGCACATCACTCTGAACACACAACTGCCAAATATGGTGGTGGCAGCATCATGCTCGGGGGGTGCATCTCTACAGCAGGGACAGGGAAGCTGGTAAGAGTTTATGGGAAGATGGATGGAGCCAAATAGAGGGCAAACCTGGAAGAAAACTTCTTGGATACTGCAAAAGACTTGATACTGGGGCGGAGGTTCACCTTCCAGCAGGACAATGACCCTAAACATAAAGCCAGGGCAACAATGGAATGGTTTAAAACAAAACCTATCTATGTGTTAGAATGGCACACTCAAAGTCCAGATCTAAATCCAATCCAGAATCTGTGGCAAGATCTGAAAACTGCTGTTCACAAACACTGTCCACCTAATCTGACTGAGCTGGAGCGGTTTTGCAAAGAAGAATGGGCAAGGATTTCAGTCTCTAGATGTGCAAAGCTGGTAGAGACATACCCTAAAAGACTGGCAGCTGTAATTGCAGCAAAAGGTGGTTCTACAAAGTAATGATAATTACCCACACCCCACTTTGCAGTTATTGATTTGTAAAAAATGTTTGGAATCATGTATGATTTTCGTTCCACTTCTCCTGTGTACACCACTTTGTATTGGTCTTTCACGTGGAATTCCAATAAAATTGATGCATGTTTGTGGCAGTAATGTGACAAAATGTGGAAAACTTCAAGGGGGCCGAATACTTTTGCAACCCACTGTACCTGATTTTTAACTTTTTCAGGCAGAGAAAGAAAAAAAGGAACACAACATAGTTATTTGTGTGCTAGGCACTGTACATACCCATGTCTATCTCATAATGTCACATGCCACCTCGTGAGTCCTTTAAGGTGGACCAGAACTCTTGCAAAGGACAGAAGGAAAACAGAGAGAATGCACTCTGTATGTAATTAGAGAGGCTAGCCTGTTTAATTCCCTTATTTCTGTCTAATCACAAGTTGTAATTTGATCTCTTCCCTGACCTATATGCAATTCACTTTTTCATCTGAGTTTTCTCCTAGGAGATAATTTTTCATCTTCGATTTATAACTTTTTATCACTTTGCACTTGCTTTATCAGAATAATTTTGAGTATTTGCTTGCTGGTGGTTTGTTTGCTTGCTAATGGTTTTAAACTTGCTTGATGACAAGTTTAAAAATATCACCTAGGAGAAAACTCGGATGAAAAAGTGAATTGCATATGGGCTCCTGTGTCACATGATTGCCACTACAGAGATGGCAGATAAGCTCATTTGAAAGCACAGGATGTTTACAATATGTCTGCTTCCATGAATAAGGAAGTAGAAACACTGCAGATTTATTTTAGGATTTGTGTCAGCTGTAACAAATAAATGTTTTTGTTTAAAAGGCAATTATGCTGTTGCATATCTTTTAGAGCAGAGATGAAGTTCTGAGGTCAGGTCTGCTTTAAAGTGAACAAAAGTACATTGGAGCTGGCAAATAATTATATCTGGCAGTTGAAAAGATTGGTTGGATAGAATAAGTAATGCTGGGAATACACGGCTCGATTTTGAGCCATTTAGATGGCTCGATTGATCATTTACGACATGTCCGATCTCCCGCCCGATCGATTCCACGCCCGATTTTGCATGGGGAACAATCGGAAAAGATAAGAAAAACGAATGGAAGATAAGAAAATCGCCCGCATAATCGAGTGCGGAAAACGTTCGGGTGCGAAATTGAGAGGCAAAATCGACCCATGTATAACCAGCATTAGAGATGATAAATGAGGTAGAATTTCTGAAAGTTCAAAATACTATGTTGGAGTCCAGTAAGCAGTAAAGTCTTTGTATTGAATAATCCAAAATGATGATCAGGCCAGGGTCCAGGAATAACAGATGATTGACAGAGGACCCTGGACCAAGCGTGTCCCTGGGCTTCACTCACATCTCCAGCTGGGAGTGGTTATGACATGCAAAAGTCCAGCCTTGTGTAATTGAAACAGGGGGCAGTTCCCCCTTTACAAAAAGAGATTTTTGCAGGATTTGTGTTAAACACTGCCTCCAAGCCTGACCTCCGAACTGTCAAAAATGTTCAGAAGAGGCTAAGCTGCAGCTCCAGGCCTGTTTTGACTGCACCGACTGGTCAGCCCTGGAGGCACTCTGTCTGTAAAAAAATGGACAGTAAATGTTACCTCTTACATTAGCTTTTGTTAGGAGTCCTGCATCCACACAAAGACCTTGAAAGTCTTCCCTAATAACAAACCTCGGTTTAAAAGCAAGCTGCATGGGCTACGGAATGTGGTAACCAACAAATCTGACACACAGGAGTTTAGTAAAGCCAGACTCTGGGAGGTTCGGTAGATGAATTGCAGGTTTGAAAAACCAGGTACCGGTAAGAAAAGGAGACAAAGAGAGCACCATGAGCGCCAATAGTGTGGTATCTCTCGGAAATGGGAATTGTAAAGAAATAACTACTTACTATAGGCAACCACAATTTCAGGCATGTGCAAGACCGTTTCCACTCAGTTATGATGACTCGGTTGATCAACGTTTGTCGCGCTCCAGAAAAAAAACAAAGGACCACTGCATGTAGTCACAGAGGTAACCCCTGGGACAGGGAAGAAGACAATGCAAGATGGGAGGAGGCACCCCAATTGTGATACAATGTGTAGTGAGTGGAGGTAATAGGAACAGTCTTACCCAGTGATAAGAAGCTAAGATTTTTATTGTTATACACCAATAAAAAGACAACACCCTTCACTGGACCTTCCCACTTCCTCAAGGCAATACGAGACAGTGTCTGAGCTGTGTATCTGTATTTCAGAGTGCCAAATGACTAAAGCCAGTAAACACCCTAAATCATGAACTAAGGGCTAAAAAACGACACTACTCTAACAAGCTGCGTCTCAGCCTCCAATCCAATAACTCACGTGAAGTCTGGAAGGGCCTCAGGGCACAAAAGAACTTTAAAATCCTACCTCTCCTCACACCACTTAGCAGGACACTCAGCGAGAATCTCCATAAGTTCTGCTGCAGATTTGAGAACAAAGCCAACCTTCCTGGGGCATTCACGCCCAGGATCACTCCATCCACCCAGCCTGCCCGTGTCTCCTCAACGCTAACTGCAGCCCTTAAAAGGGAAGGTTCAGGGACTCTGAAAAAAAAAATAACAATCCAAATCCACTTACCTGGGGCTTCCTCCAGCCCGTGGCAGGCAGGAGGTGCCCTCGGCGCCGCTCCGCAGGCTCCCGGTGGTCTCCGGTGGCCGACCCGACCTGGCCAGGCCAGGCCGGCGGCCAGGTCGGGCTTCTTCTGCGCTCCATTCTGCGTTTCATGCCGGTGTGCTGACGTCATCGGACGTCCTCTGGGCTGTACTGTGCAGGCTCAGTAGTTCTGCGCATGCGCAGTGCAGCCCGGAGGACGTCCGATGACGTCAGCGCGCCGGCGTGAAACGCAGAATGGAGCACAGAAGAAGCCCTACCTGGCCGCCGGCCTGGCCAGGTTGGGTCGCCCACCGGAGACCACCGGGAGCCTGCGGAGCGGAGCCGAGGACACCTCCTGCCTGCCACGGGCTGGAGGAAGCCCCAGGTAAGTGGATATGGATTTTTATTTTTTTTTCAGAGTCCCTGAACCTTCCCTTTAATCACCTCTGGAAGCTCAACCCCAGGAAAGCCTCAGGCCCAGACACCGTATCATCAATCTGCCTGAGAACCTGCACATCCCTGCTGGCCCCTGTCCTTACCTCCATGTTTAGCAAATCACTAGCAGAGGGTCCTTCTGCCTCAACAAATCCACAATCATTCCAGTCCCCAAAAAGCCAGGGCTTACAGACCTTAACAACTACAGGCCCATTGCCCTAACTCCCATCATTATGAAAGCCTTTGAAAGACTGGACCTCTTTAATCTCAAGTGCCCCGCTGATGCTCTCCTGAAACCTCTCCAATTTGCATACAGGGCAAAAAGGTCCATGGAAGGAACACCTTGACAGACTGGACACCTACGCCGAAAACCTCCTCCTAGATTTCCGTTACGCCTTCAATACCATTTGCCCAAACATCCTGAATGACAACCTTTTTCAACTCGGTCTTGACCTTACTATTTGCACATGAATCAAAGACTTCCTCACCAACAAATGCAACTAGACAAGCTTGGTAATAGCTCCTCCCAGAAAAGAACTACTAGCACAGGCGCCCCCCGAGGGTGTATTCTGCCCCCTATCCTTCCTGTACACAAACATCTGTACCTCATCCCCTGACTTTGTCAAGGTCATCTAATTTGCAGACGACACCACCATCCTTGACCTCATCAGCAGTGATGGAGAGCAAGTATACCGTAATGAGAATAAGCGTACTTGAAAATGGTGCGAGGAAAACAATCTTGTGCTAAATGCAGCAAAAACAGTGGAAAAAGCAGTGAACTTTAGAAGGTGCCCTCGAACACTCTGCTTGGTCTCCATCAAAGGCACAGATGTTTCCAGGGTGTAAAGTGTTCGGTTACTAGGCAGTACCATCACAAATGATTTGAGGTGGGGGAAAACTCCACCAAAACCCAGAAGAAGGCTCAGTAAAGGTTGCTCTTCCTACGACAACTGAGAAAGTTTGGAATGCCACAAGAAACATTCACTTGTTTCTACACTGCCATCATCGGGACTATGCTTTGCTACTCCATTTTCATCTGGAATGCAGGCGTAACCACTAGCGACAGGCTCAAACTTCAAAGAGTGATCAACTCTGCCGAGAGGGTCATCGGGTCACCCCTGCTGCCACTGGACCTCCTACACAACTCCAGACTGAGGTCCAGGCCAAAGAGGATACTAAATGAACTCACCCGGCAGTCACTACTTCAAATGTCTCCCTTCAGGCCGTTACTATAAAATAATCCCCTCCAAAACCACCTGGCACAGAAACTCCTTCTTCCCCCAAGCTGTTTTTCTACTGATCTCTAGCCCCCACCCACACCTGCCTCTCATGTGCCCTCTGCGTTGCAGACTCTGGCTTATCTGGACCCTATCTGTATGTCTGAAACGCTAGCCCTGAACTGTGGCTCCCACCTCTGCAAAATCATGTATGTCTAAAATGTCTTAATGCCTGTCCTTAATATCTGTTAACCCCATTACTGTCAATACTGTGTCTACCACAAATAATTCCTGGTGCAACTTCTGTCGTTCTCAGGGAATAAAGCTGATTCAGATCTGCAGCAGTCTAGGTGTTAATAAATAATTTAAAACAATTTGAGCTTTTCTCTCTGACGTAAGTTTATGAAGTAACTCAGTAAGTGACGTAGTAAGTTTGGCGTAGTGATGCTACTGCATAATTCTTGTATTGGAAGAAGGAGAAGGAGCAGGAATGATCGGCACTGCAATGTACATTTATTCTTCAAAAAGTGAGGCACAGTCCGAATGCATAAATACGAAGCAGAAGTGCAGCATACATGGACATACCGGTGCTCAGAGGTGTGTGCTGGGCACTGCTCACCTGACAGCTGTTTCGTGCTATATCGCGCTTCTACAGAGGCTGGAGGGCAAACTCCCACTATCCAGGTTTAAAAAGGCCCTAAGGACGGCATTAGGCATGTCCACGCCTGCAAAATCCGCCTGCTTCCTTTAAGGGCAGCAAATAGCACAGTGGAATGCATAAGTGTTCCACCAAAACTTCCTGGTAGTGGCCTCACCTCCCTCTTATGGCATCCTTTGCAGACCAAACTTATTAGATGGCTGCAAAATGCTATTGCATGCATTGGATGCCAATGGAGGGATAGGTGCCATCTAGTGGCTAAATAAAATATGACTGGTGAGGGAAAAATGTATATATATATATATATATATATATATATATATATATATATATATATATATATATAGTGCATTTAAATTAATGCAGGGACTGGAGCAGTAGACACCACTCTAAGTGGCATAACGTGCTACAGTGACTGCATATTATGCTTGGTGCACATAGAAAAGTGCAGATTGTGCATACGTAGAAAAATCTATAAAAATATATAGATGCAAAATTATATGATACTTTATGCAATACACCATATTAGTCAAAAGTGACAAAGGTGGGGACTGGGTGGGAATAGACTGGTTTAAAATGATGCACTGGCATCATATATATCTGGAGGGACTGGGGAGGAGGCAAATGGCCTGGATTGGTGTAACCCCACTGTTTATACCATCAGATGGCTACATTAGCAAGAGTGAAGGAGGGGAAGGGATGAAGGGAGGTAAATAGGGTGGGAGAGGAGGGAAAAAAAGGAGAGAGGGAAGGAGATAGGGGAGGGACATAGGGGGGGGGGGGGAAGCAACAGGAACATAGTCAGACGTTGACACGTAAGTGGTAATTAGTAACAATCTATGTAGACATGTCTCTATTTCGCAGCTTGTGAACTTTAATAGTGCCTTGGATGATAGTTCGTTTATAATCAATTCTCTTAAGTGTTTTCGAATATTGTATATGGTCAGCACGACCTTGATGCTGGAACTTAATTATACTGAACTCCTCAAACATCTTGACGTGTTCTTGTTGGGAACGTTCCAGGACGAAATTGCACAGTCTAGTTGCGTATTCCAAGTGCGCTGTTTTCTACTTTTTGACGAATTCATCGTCGTCTTGGTGCTCAAACTCCCACTATCCAGGTTTAAATAGGCTCTAAGGACGGCATTAGGCATGTTCACGCCTGCAAAATCCGCCTGCTTCCTTTAAGGGCAGCAAATAGCACAGTGGAATGCATATGTGTTTCACCAAAACTTCCTGGTAGTGGCTTCACCTCCCTCTTATGGCATCCTTTGCAGACCAAACTTATTAGATGGCTGCAAAATGCTATTGCATGCATTCTTGTATTTTTGCAACTGAGCTATTTTGTCAGGAACACAGCAAAGTCTTAAAGACCTCAGCAAAGCTGCATTGCATTATTGTTTATGTTATTGCTATTAAACATGTGGAAGTGGGCAAGGGTTATTGGGTTTAGATAACATTGCCTATTATAACACACCTCTCAGCTCCCTGGCACTTAAATTGTCCTGAATGCTAAAATATATACTGTATGTGCAGGGTAGAGCAGAAAGAGGCACTTATTAGATTAGTTAAATTATCAATATCTCCCTAGTACCAATCATTTGCCTGCCTACCACCTTCCTCGGCTCGATATCAGATCAGATCCCAGCAGATCTGATTTTATACAGATCGCAATGTGCCCATTGGTAACTTTGTACTGCCCGACAGTACAGAGCTATGATGCCATTTATCACATACTGTTCAAGGCCCAGCACCACTGTCCTCGAGCCTGCTCTATTAGATGAAGAACAGCATATCATGATTGATAAAATGATAGCACATCAATCAAGAGAGAGTTATCGTCATCTTTAATAGATTTCCATTAGATTTTGTGTTTTATAGAATCAAACATGTTATTTATAAAAAAAAATGCAATTATGTTGTACAGGAGCATGGTTGATGATCTAGTTGGAGGGATACAAAATGAAACCTGAAAAAACTTGCAGAACGTATCACCACTATGACAAGGTTTAGAAGATTAACACTTTCCTAGGTAATGTCAGCAAGTCTGATACTTGGAATAGTGAACTTTATCAGCTTTCAGTGAGATAGCTCATGACCCAGTGTATTTTCAGTATATTTAAAGTTAATAAAATGTACGCAATTTCACGTTTTGGAATGTTGGTTTGGGATGCTGTATTCCAGCACATGACACATACACATGGGTGTAGCAGCAACCCACTTAGCACAAGAATTACGGTTGTATGACTGGAATGCCTCTAAGCTCTGCCCATTGGCATGTGAATCTTGTTTATTTTTTAACTTGTAACATTGTTGTAGAGGGAAAAGAAAGAATGCCTGGCATGCAATTTCCAAGCAACTGCCTGGGCTAGGCTGAATGCATTCCTCTTCTTATTAAATATTTGCGATGTGCTCACGCTATGTGTTTATAATTACTTATGACATTTAATACAAATAAAACGTTTAACAAATACAACCAACCGCTCTTCCTAATTTCTTCTCCATATACACTTATATTTGCCTTCCTAGGACTAGTGTAAAGCCAGTCATAAGAGGGTGGTCAGACATACAGGCCTGGTCCAGCTCCTTCAAGGTTACCTCTTGGCCAGGTTAGGCATAATATACGGTTTCCAAACCTCTGCAACTGATTCTCCTGTTTACACACAACTCTTCCAACTGGGGCTATTTGTTAATTCTGCACACATGAAAAATTTGCATGAACACACTACAGGATTTTTGTTATTTGGTATGTTGGATAAGCGCACATCATAACATAAAATCTCTACATATGAGTCCTTATTATCCAGTCTTATCAAAAAGCAAAAAAACCCTGATTTCCAATTAGGCAGTGAAGCATACAATAGTTGGAACATATGCTTCACACACTATCAAGGAACAAAGTCACTGGATTAAGTACCCACCCTGTTAGGTGGGTTGCTTAAATGTTTTACTTCCTGGTCACCTCAGTGCTTCAGGTTCCAGGCCCCCAATATTGCACAGATATTCCTCAAAAATAGAGTTAAAGCACTCCCTCCACCTGGAGGCACTGGACCGTAATAATAATACTGCTGTGACATATGTCATACCACCGCACACAAAATGTTATTAATAACAATCAAACCCCGCTCTCAGTTCATAGGTACTTTAAACTATCTTTTTTATTAATTCTATAGTTTGTTAAGTATGAGACCAGTTATTCCAACAAGTAACATTTACAAGAAACATTTACTTGCCATAACCTAACTTACATGTTCCTCCTAGCCCACCTAACCAAACCCCAAATTCCCTGGGAGTTCCTTCCAGCAAGTAACATTTACAAGTAACATTTACTTGCCATAACCTAACTTACATGCTCCTCCTAGCCCACCTCCTAACCCACCTAACCAAACCCCAAATTTCTTGGGAGCTTCTCCCTCCCACCTGAGTTCCAGGCATCGAGGGCTTACTACTTACAGAATGCAGCACATGTAGAAATGCTGCTCTATCAAGGCCACACCCTCTTCTGTGTAGTACGGTGTTGATGACCTCTGTATGGACATGAATGTAGAAGCTGTTTATCATCTATTGCAAAGTACAACATAAAAAACAGTGGGAGCAGTGGCACAGTATGTAAATGACAACTGAACAAGCTGTAACACAAAAGGGACAGGTTGAAACTATTTTATTTTTTCTTTGGATGGCTGGTGTAAGTATCCCGACACCTGCAGGTGTAATTAAGGTAGAGGCTACCAAGGATGTTTGGCTGGGTGTTAGAGAGCCTATAAGGCTCAATTAAGATAATTTGACTTTCTTAATATACTTATTATAAAAGTATCAGACTGATATGTAGTCTCCAATAATTCCAGATATCTGTAAATATTTTATTGATGACCATACCACGTGTTATTCCACGTCTAACAGTTTGCCTTGGTTAACTATAGCAATGGAATTGTAAACGCTGAGCACTACATACTGTAGCTTAATTGTCAAAAGCTCACAAACCCCTAAATTACCTGCAAGTAAAGTGCACTCCCCACAGTGATCAAATCCAGAATCTGCCACTCAAAGCTATGCTTGATCCTATCTCCTCTCCAATTTCTACCCCAGGCATGGGCAAACTTGGCCCTCCAGCTGTTAAGGAACTACAAATCCCACAATGCATTTGCCTTTATTCATTACTGTGGCTGTCAGACTTCTGCAATGCATTGTGGGACTTGTAGTTCCTCAACAGCTGGAGGGCCAAGTTTGCCCATGCTTGGTCTACCCTTTACCCCCTCCCACTCCCTCCCCCCCCCCAACCCTGACTGGAAATAACTAAACCTTCCACATAGAGCCTAGAGGCGCTGACCTTTGCACCAGACCTATTTGAGTTTTATGCTTTGTTTCTATTGCCTGATGAAGCTGGAGATGCCAGCAAAACGTGTTGCACTTGCACTTTCTGGAGTATATAAATACATTTTTGTTGTTTTGAATATACACAACACTCATGTGTGTCTGCTTGGAGGAGGTAAGTCCAGCTCTGCCTCCTCTCATTTTAAACGTTTTAGAATATTTTATCCTTTTGGCACTTCTGCCTGCTTATACAGTCCCTCTAGTGCACAGGTGTCAAACACAAGGCTCGCGGGCTGAATGTGGCGCTCCTTGCCATTTACAGGGGCTTGAAAAAGTATTCGGCCCCCTTGAAGTTTTCCACATTTTGTCACATTACTGCTACAAACATTAATCAATTTTATTTCAACTCCACTTGAAAGACCAATACAAAGTGGTGTACACGTTAGAAGTGGAATGAAAATCATACATGATTCCAAACATTTTTTACGAATCAATAACTGCAAAGTGGGGTGTGCATAATTATTCAGCCCCCTTTGGTCTGAGTGCAGTCAGTTGCCCATAGACATTGCCTGATGAGTGCTAATGACTAAATAGAGTGCACCTGTGTGTAATCTAATCTCAGTACAAATACAGCTGCTATGTGACAGCCTCAGATGTTGTCTAAGTGAATATTGGGAGTAACAACACCATGAAGTCCAAAGAACACACCAGACAGGTCATGGATAAAGTTATTGAGAAATTTAAAGCATGCTTAGGCTACAAAAAGATTTCCAAAGCCTTTAACATCCCACGGAGCATTGTTCAAGCGATCATTCAGAAATGGAAGGAGTATGGCACAACTGTAAACCTACCAAGACAAGGCCGTCCACCTAAACTCACAGGCCGAAGAAAGAGAGCGCTGATCAGAAATGCAGTCAAGAGGCCCATGGAGACTCTGGACGAGCTGCAGGGAACTACAGCTCAGGTGGGGGTATCTGTCCATATGACAACTATTAGAATGCACTGCACAAAGTTGGCCTTTATGGAAGAGTGGCAAGAAGAAAGCCATTGTTAACAGAAAAGCATAAGAAGTCCCATTTGCAGTTAGCCACAAGCTATGTGGGGGACACAGCAAACATGTGGAAGAAGGTGCTCTGGTCAGATGAGACCAAAATGGAACTTTTTGGCCAAAATGCAAAACTCTATGTGTGGCGGAAAACTAACACTGCACATCACTCAGAATGCACCATCTCCACTATCAAATATGGTGGTGGCAGCATCATGCTCTGGGGGTGCTTCTCTTCAGCAGGGACAGGGAAGCTAGTCAGAGTTGATGGGAAGATGGATGGAGCCAAATACAGGGCAATCTTGGAAGAAAACCTCTTGGAGTCTGCAAAATACTTGAGACTTGGGCAGAGGTTCACCTTCCAGCAGGGCAATGACCCTAAACATAAAGTCAGGGCAACAATGGAATGGTTTAAAACAAAACATATTCATGTGTTACAATGGCCCAGTCAAAGTCCAGATCTAAATCTAATCGAGAATCTGTGGCAAGATCTGAAAACTGCTGTTCTCAAACGCTGTCCATCTAATCTGACTGAGCTGGAGCTGTTTTGCAAAGAAGAATGGGCAAATATTTCAGTCTCTAGATGTGCAAAGCTGGTAGAGACATACCCTAAAAGACTGGCAGCTGTAATTGCAGCAAAAGGTGGTTCTACAAAGTATTGACTCAGGGGGCTGAATAATTATGCACACACCACTTTGCAGTTATTTATTTGTAAAAAATGTTTGGAATCATGTATGATTTTCGTTCCACTTCTCACGTGTACACCACTTTGTATTGGTCTTTCACGTGGAATTCCAATAAAATTGATTCATGTTTGTGGCAGTAATATGACAAAATGTGGAAAACTTCAAGGGGCCGAATACTTTTGCAAGCCGACAGCTTCAAATGTGCATCATTTTAAGCAGCAAATAATGACAGTACACCGCCTTCCCATCTAGAGGGTGACAGTGTTTCTGGTTAAAATACTGTCAGTTTGAGTCTGGGTGCAGCATTAACCCATGGGACCCCCTGCAAAATCGGCATGGGGACTCCTCATTGGATCCAACTTGACCTGTGGCAGGTAAAACACACCTTCCCCCCCAATCTTCTCCTCACACAGCAGAGAAGAGGACCAGTGTAATATTTATCTGCACCAGTGCTGCACGCTCTATACAGCACTGGAGCAGCTGAAGTTTAAACTGCTCCACTGCGCTCCATTCTGCATAAGGGGGAGGAGCAGGGAAGGAGCGCCCCCTCCTTGGTGCAGGGAAGTTAGGCCACTTTGGGACAAATTGGCCTGTGACCTAGACTTGGTTTTAGATTTTGGTCCCTTGCATTGTTGAATTTTACACTCCTGCTCTAGTGCTTTAACCATCGGATGGTTAAAGCCCTAACTGTTTACCTGCTGTCCTACCCAAGTTCCCCTCCTAGTACCCAAACATAAACCCATGCCAACCTCCTGTTGACAAACTCTGATTTCTCCTTTACTGCTTGCCCTTAGCCATCCCTCTCCACTAAGACCTTACTAACCAACAGCCCAATGACTATTGCTTGGAGTGGCAAAATAAAATCTAAACGTATAGATGTAACTCTTATAGTCATTCAGACAGTTCTTACTTAGGTTCCTACCTTAGAGTAGTGCAACTCACACATATAGTAGTAGTCGAAATTTCTCAAGCTTTATTGGGGCACAAGTGACAACGCGTTTCGCGGGCAAGCCGCTTCCTCAGGTCTATAGGTGTGCCTAGAGGGGTTCACGTCTAAATCCTGAGCACCATACCATACCATAAAAGCAGCTTGTCTTTCCCTCCCCCTGCTGTCTGGAGCGTGCATGAAGGTCATTTATTTGGGACCCATATTTGTGCATTTGGTGTTTAAAAGCCGATATTTGTATTAGTGGCAATAGTAGTGCATACGTTCATTAGCCACATACGCCCAAACTTCCTGCTTTCAATGCCAGGTGGCCAACATTCAATTCTATCAAATAGAGCCCGGCCACACTATGCACCACTATAGAGAAATGTAAAACCTTCCACTTGACTGCAGTCATGCACTATTACAATGTTCAGGTGAAGAGGAAGTAAGACAATGTTTGAATTCAGACAATTTACAGGGGTTGCATAATTGAACTAATACAAGCAATCAATAAAGATCTGTGGGCAACCACTTCCCGTTTATTATGAAATAAAAAACCACAGCATTAACTGGAAGAAGGGGACCTCATGCAGACAGCTGTATGCGAAGATGATTCAGTTGTCCATATAAGGGCAAACCAAGGATACGAGTTACTTCATCAAAAGTGAAGTTTAAGAATTTTTCTAGGTTTCTGTTTCAGTCTATATGATTGTCACATCAATAAAAAATGTGTAAAATTACAGGAAACATCTGCAATTATAAATCGAAAGATATAGGCAATCCAATTAATGTATTAATGTTAAAACCCACTTTTAGGAGTTTTTAAAACCCACTAATTATTGCCCTGCCAAAGGTATAGCTTGTGTACTTGTGTATGATACCTGATCAAATAATAAAATCGGCATATATTTTTCCCAGCTTCTTGTCTTTGCAGGCAGGTAACTACAGCACTGCTCTGCTGCTCAGCTTGGATTGCCAGACAAGTTCTTTCATGGAAACCTGGTGAGCCAGCTGATTCTTTGGGTAATAGGTAGTCAGTGGAGGGATTGGCAGACAGGGGCTGACACAGAGGAGCAGGAGGAAAGTTGAATGAGACGGGCAGCAGAGGTAAGTAGTGACTGAAGAGGTTCCAGTCTAGTTTTGTTAGACCACAGAGTAAGTTGTTACAGTAGTCAAGACGGGATATGTAACGAGTTTCTGTAGACCATTGTATACATGAGCTAATGATATGTACAAAGAAATCTATTGAAAATCTGTGTGGAGGGTGAGGCATAGAGATGGCTCGAACCACCGATTTTAGGTTCGCGAATCTCAAACGCGAACCACAATAGACTTCGAAGGGCAGATGAACTTTCAAAACTTCAAACATTAATTCTGTCCAGAAAAGTGATGGAAAAGATGTTTCAAGGGATCTAACACCTGGAGGGGGGCATGGCGGAGTGGGATACACACCAAAAGTCCCAGGGAAAAATCATGATTTTACACACAGCAGCGTTTTAAGGGCAGAAATCACATTGCATGCTAAATTGGAGGCATAAAGTGCTTTAAAACATCCTGCATGTGTATACATCAATCAGGTAGTGTAATTAGTGTACTGCTTCACACTAACAGACCAAACTCACTGTGTAACGCACCGCAAACAGCTGTTTGTGTAGTGACGGCCGTGCTGGACTGGTACGCACCATGGCGAGAGTGCAGGCGATAGCGGTTTTCAAGCCCATATTGTCCCCGGGCTGAGGTAGCTCAATGATAGAACAACAGTGACTGTCTACCTGATCTAATTTGTTCTGTCCACAATGAAGCAATGACCTTATAATCTTGGGTGTGCCCCCCAACACTTTCATATAGCCAGCTGTCATTGCTTCATTGTGATACGCAAGCCCTTTCACCGGCAAGGTAACGATCACGAAGGGGAATTGACACATGTACATGCCTTTTGTTTTGTTGTTGCAGCCGCAGTGCAGCCAGAAAAATTAGGCAGGCATAAACACGCACCAGAAAAATTATTATAGCGGCCGCTGCTAGCAGCGACCTTAAAAATTCAGGAATCTACCTGGAGTCCTGGACCCTGTTGGTGGTGGCGGAAAAGGCAGTCAAGCGGCCTGCAGGCAGAGATGCTGTGTGGGGACTGGGGACCGACTTAGTCTTGGAGCAGGCACTCACAGCGTGCAGGCAGAGATGCTGTTTGCGGGGACTGACTTAGTCTTCAGGCGGGCAGTAGCCCTCCGTCATCCATGCCTCATTCATTTTGATAAAGGTGAGGTACTGAACACTTTTTTGACCTAGGCGACTTCTCTTCTCACTGACAATGCCTCCAGCTGCGCTGAAGGTCCTTTCTGACAGGACGCTTGAGGCAGGGCAAGACAGAAGTTGGATGGCAAATTGGGATAGCTCTGGCCACAGGTCAAGCCTGCGCACCCAGTAGTGCAGGGGTTCATCGTTGCTCAGAGTGTCTACATCCACAGTTAAGGCCAGGTAGTCGGCTACCTGCCGGTCCAGGCGTTGGTGGAGGGTGGATCCAGAAGGGCTAAGGCGAGGACTAAAGAATGTCCGCATGTCTGACATCACCATGAGATCGCTAGAGTGTCCTTTCCTTGCCTGCATGGACATGGGAGAAGGGTTCCTGGCAGTGGCACCTTTATTCTGTTGTGCTGTGACATCACCCTTAAACGCACTGTGAAGCATAGTTGCCAGCTTGTTGTGCAAGTGCTGCATCCTTTCTGCCTTCTGGTGAGTTGGTAACATATCTGCCACTTTGTGCTTATACCGAGGGTTTAGTAGTGTTACCACCCAGTACAGGTCATTCCCCTTGAGTTTTTTTATACGGGGGTCCCTCAACAGGCTGGACAGCATGAAAGCCGCCATCTGCACAAATTTGGATGCAGACGTACTATCCATCTCCTCTTGCACTTCCTCAGTGATGTCAGGTAAGTTCTCCTCCTCCCCCAGCCACAAACAATACCACGGGAAAGTTGAGCAGCACAAGCCCCCTGCGACGCCTTCTGCGGTTGTTTTGCCTCCGCCTCAAAAAAGAAAAAAAAAACAACTTCCTCATCTGACTCCTCTTCCCCACACGACTCTTCCTCCTCCTCCCCCCTACTCTGTACTGCCGCAGGTGTTGAGGAAACATCTGGTTCTGCTGATAATTGATCCCACAACTCTTCCTCCTGTTCACAGTTTGATGCACCACTCTACGCACGGCACGCTCCAGGAAGAAAGCATATGGGATCAAGTCGCTGATGGCACCTTCACTGCGACTCACCATGTTTGTCACCTACTCAAACCGCCGCATGAGCCTGCAGGCTTTTCGCATGAGTGTCCAGTACTTCGGCCAGAACAACCCATGTCCTTTTACTGTAGTTGTACAGATACTGGTTGACAGCTTTCTCCTGTTGTAGCAGGAGGTTAAACATCAGGAGCGTTGAATTCCAGCGAGTCGGGCTATTGCAAATCAAGCGCCTCACTGGCAAGTTGTTTCTTTGCTGAATATCGGCCAAGCGTGCCATGGCCGTGTAGGACCGCCTGAAATGCCCACACACCTTCCTGGACTGCCTTAGGAGGTCCTGTAAGCCTGGGTACTTACACACAAATCTCTGAATTATTAGATTCAGCACATGTACCATGCAAGGTACATGTGTCAACTTTCCCAAATTTAAAGCTGAAATGAGATTGCTGCCTTTGTCACACACCATGTTGCCGATCTACAGTTGGTGCGGGGTCAGCCAGTGATCTACCTGTTTGTTAGGAGCAGCCAGGAGAGCTGCTCCAGTGTGACGCTCGGCTTTGAGGCAAGACCTGTCTAAGATGGCGTGACACCGTCGTACCTGGCATGCAGCATAGGCCCTGGGGAGCTGGGGCAGTGTAGCTGGAGAGGAGATCGCAGCACCAGTAGAGTAGCACTGCCACTCAGTCAAGGAGGAGGAGGAGGTGGCAGCAGGCCTGCCTGCAAGCCGTGGAGGTGTCACAACTAGGTCCGCTGCAAAGCCACGTACTTCCTGCTTGCCAGCGGTCACCAAGTTGACCTAATGGGCTGTGTAAGTAATGTACCTGCCCTGACCGTGCTTTGCAGACCAGGCATTCGTGGTCAGATGGACCCTTCACCCAACGCTGTGTGCCAGAGATGACACCACTTGCCTTTCAACTTCATGGTAGTTTGGGTATCGCCTTTTTTGAGAAATAATTGAGGCCTGGTATCTTCCACTGCGGTGTCCCAATCGCTACAAATTTTTGGAAGGCCTCAGAGTCCACTAGCTGGTATGGTAACAGCTGGCGAGCTAACAGTTCCGCCAAGCCAGCTGTCAGACGCCGGGCAAGGGGCTGACTGGCAGACATTGGGTTCTTCCACTCAAAGATTTCCTTCACGGACACCTGGCTGCTGCTGTGGGCAGAGGAGCAGGAACCGATGGCCCGAACGGTTCGCCGGCGAACGGTTCCAGGCGAACTTTGGGTGGTTTGCCTTCGCCGGCGAAGGCGAACTTTCCCGGAAGTTCGATTTGCCCTATAATGCTCTATGACGGTCAACTTTGACCATCTACATCACAGTCAGCAGGCACATTGTAGCCAATCCGGCTACACTCAGCCCTGGAGCCCACCCCCCTTATATAAGGCAGGCTCCGGCGGCCATTACACTCACTCGTGTGCCTGCACATAGACAGTCTAGGGCGAGCTGCTGCAGACTTTTTCTCCTAGGGACAGATTAGTCAGGCTCTTGGCTTGTTAGCTTGCTCCTGGCTGAATCTTATTGCTTTAATAGCACCCCTCATTCAACAGCTCTTTTCAGAGCTAATCCTGTTGTTGTGATTATTTTTTTTTCTTTGTGTCAAACTGACACTTGTCTTGCATAGACAGAATTGCTAATTCATACTGTGTGTGTGCCACTGCCAGCAGCAGCACATTCAGTGACTACCTGTGTGTGTGACAGGGAGCTGCACATTGTACTACCCAGTACTGCATATACCTACTAGTACCTTTTGTGTTCAGTGAACCCACCTCACTGCATATAACTACCTTTGTGTTGAGTGAACTCACCTCACTGCATATAACTACCTTTGTGTTCAGTGTACCCACCTCACTGCATATAACTACCTTTGGGTTGAGTGAACTCACCTCACTGCATATAACTACCTTTGTGTTGAGTGAACTCACCTCACTGCATATAACTACCTTTGTGTTGAGTGAACTCACCTGACTGCATCTAACTACTTTATGTGTTCAGTGAACCCACCTCACTGCATATAACTACCTTTGTGTTCAGTGAACTCACCTCACTGCATACAACTACCTTTGGATTGAGTGAACTCACCTCACTGCATATAACTACCTTTGGGTTGAGTGAACTCACCACACTGCATATAACTACCTTTGTGTTGAGTGAACTCACCTCACTGCATAGAACTACCTTTACTGTTCAGTGAACCCAGCTCACTGCATCTAACTACCTTTGTGTTGAGTGAACCCAACCTCACTGCATATACCTAGCACCCCCCCCCCCCCCCGAGATGGACAAAATGGACAAACCAGGTAGAGGAAGAGGTAGAGGCAGACCCAGAGGAAGGCCACCTGGCACCGGCATGTCTGTGTGAGGTGGTGTTGCTGTGACTTCGTGCAGACCTGGCCCAAAGTACAGTGCTCAGAAGAAGGCACGTGCCATCACTTCCCAAAATTGCGAGGGCGTGGTTGAGTATTTAACACAGAACACCTCATCTCCCGCAGCCACCAGCACTACAACAAGCACCACATCCGCTGCATTTGACACTTCACAGGAGTTATTTGGTGTGGAAATCACTGATTCACAGCCAATAATGCTACAACAAGATGAAGGCGCTAAGCAAGTTACAACACCTCATACGTCTTAGTTAGGTGGCGATAGTATGGACGTAACATGTGAGGAGGGGGATGATGAAGCACCTGATGTTGGTGCAGTTGTGGAGGTGTCTGAGGAAAGCGAAGCTAGGCAGGAGGATTATGATGACGATTATACAGATGCCACGTATGTTCCCAATAGAGGAGATGACCAGGGGGACAGTTAAGAGGGGGAACCAGAGAGGAGTAGAAGGAGACGAGTCCATGAAAGAAGCAGAGGGAGCTCGTCCTCAGAAACAGCTGGGGGCAGTGTCCAGCGCCATGTATCGCCAGCTATGGACAGCCAGCCAACATGGCCTTCAAGGTCAGCTGCTGATGCCACCATAGTGCCATCACCCCAGGGAGGCTCAGCGGTTTGGAAATCTATTAACGTGTGTACCTCAGATCGGAGAAAAGCCATCTGTTCTCTCTGCCTCCAAAAATAGAGCTGTGGAAAGGCCAACACTCACGTAGGGACAAGTGCCTTACGAAGGCACCTAGAGAAAAGGCACAAACCGCAATGGGAAGAACACCTGAGGAAAAGCAGCACCCAAAAGACAATCCACCCTCCTTCTCCTCTTCCTCCTTCAGGTGCAGCATCTTCAGCTGCTTTCTCCCTTGCACCTTCACAGCCACCCTCCTCCACACCGCCTAAGCCCTTGAGCGGTTCCTGCTCCTATGCCCACAGCAGTAGCCAGGTGTCCGTGAAGGAAGTCTTTGAGCGGAAGAAGCCAATTTCTGCCAGTCACCCTCTTGCCCGGCGTCTGACAGCTGGCGTGGCGGAACTATTAGCTCGCCAGCTATTACCATACAAGCTGGTGCAGTCAGAGGCTTTCCGTAAATTTGTGGCCATTGGGACACCGCAGTGGAAGATACCAGGCCGCAATTATTTTTCACGAAAGGCCATACCCAAACTGTACAGTGCAGTTGAGAGGCAAGTGGTGTCATCTCTTGCGAAGAGCGTTGGGTCAAGGGTCCACCTGACCACGGATGCCTGGTCTGCCAAGCACGGGCAGGGCTGCTACATTACGTACACAGCCCATTGGGTCAACCTGGTGACCAATGGCAAGCAGGGAGTACGTGGCTGCGCAGCGGACCAACTTGTGACACCTCCACGTCTTGCAGGCAGGCCTCCTGGCACCGCCTCTCCTTCTCCTCCTGCTACATCCTCTTCGCTGTCATCCTCCTCCTCCTCCTCCTTGGCTGAGTGGCAGTGGTGCTGCCATCTCCTCCTCTCCATCTACACAGAGCCGACACAGAGCCTACGCTGCATGCCAGGTACGACGGTGTCACGCCATTTTAGACATGTCTTGCCTCAAAGCGGAGAGTCACACTGGACCAGCTCTCCTGGCTGCTCCTAACAAACAGGTGGATCACTGGCAACGTGGTGTGTGACAATGGCAGCAATCTCCTTTCCACTTTGAATTTGGGAAGGCTGACACATGTACTCTGCATGGCACATGTGCTGAATCTGGTCGTGCAAAGATTTGTGTCAAAGTACCCAGGCTTAGAGGACGTCCTGAAGCAGGCCAGGAAGTTGTGTGGGCATTTCAAGCGGTCTTACACGACCATGGCAGGCTTTGCGGACATTAAGCGGAGAAACAACTTGCCGGTGAGACGCCTGATTTGTGATAGTCCGACTCGCTGGAATTCCACCCTGCTCATGTTCTCTCGCCTGCTAGACCAGGAGAAAGCCGTCACCCAGTACCTGTACAATTACAGTAGAAGGACACAATCTGGGAAGATGGGGATGTTCTGGCCACCGAACTGGACACTGATGCGAAATGCATGCAGGACCATGCAGCCATTTGAGGAGGTGACCAACCTGGTGAGTTGCGCTGAAGGCACCATCAGCGACTTGATCCCCTACGCTTACCTCCTGGAGCGTGCCGTGCGTAGAGTGGTGGATGAAGCTGTGGAGGAGTGTGAACAGGAACAGTTACGGCAGGAGGAGTCGTGGGAGAGATTTCCATCCGAACCAGATGTTTCCTCGACACCTGCGGCAGCACAGAGGGGGGAGGAGGAGGAAGAAGAGGAGTCGTGTGGGGAAGGAGAGGAGTCAGACACGGATGAGGAAGGTGCTTCTGTGGAGGAGGAAGAGGCGGCGGCACAAGAACAACCGCAGCAGCCGTCAGAGGCGGCTTGTGCTGCTCCATGTTCCCGTGGTATTGTTCGTGGCTGGGGGGAGGAAGAGGATATGCGTGACGTCACTCAGGAAGAGCAAGAGGAGATGGAGAGTATGTCTGGATCCAACTTTGTGCAGATGGCCTCTTTCATGTTGTCCAGTCTGTTGAGGGGCCCCCGCATCAAAAAACTCAAGGGGAATGACCTCTAGTGGGTGGCTACGCTACTAGACCTTTAGTACAGGCACAAAGTGGCAGACCTGTTACCAACTCAACACAAGGCGGAAAGGATGCAGCACTTGCAGAACAAGCTGGCAATGATGCTTTACAATGCGTTAAAGGGTGATGTGACAGTACAACGCAATAAAGGAACCACTGGCAGTAATCCTCCTCCTCCCAAGTCCACGCAGGCAAGGACAGGATGCTCCAGCGATCTCAGGGTGATGTCGGACATGCAGACATTCCTAAGTCCAACGCCTTGCCGTAGCCCTTCCGGATCCACCCTCCACCAACGCCTGGACCGGCAGGTAGCCGACTACCTGGCCTTAACTGTGGATGTAGAAACTGCGAGCAGCGACGATGAACCCTTGGTCTACTGGGTGCGCAGGCTTGACCTGTGGCCAGAGTTGTCCCAATTTGCCATACAACTACTCTCTTGCCCTCCGCAAGCGTCCTGTCAGAAAGGACCTTCAGTGCAGCTGGAGGCATTGTCACCTGAGAAGAGAAGTCGCTTAAGTCACAACAGTGGTCAGTACCTTACCTTTATCAAAATGAATGAGGCATGGATCCCGGAGGGCTACTTCCCGACCGAAGACTAAGTCAGTCCCCACACACAGCATCTCTGCCTGCAGGCCGCTTGATTGCCTTCTCCGCCACCACCAACAGGGTCCAGGACTCTAGGCGGATTCCTGAATTTTTATGGCTATACTAATTATTCTGGTGCGTGTACATGCCTGCCTAATTTTTCTGGCTGCACTGAGGGTGGCTGCAACAAAAAAACAAAAGGCGTGTACATGTGCCCATCCCCCTTCGTGATCATTACCTTGCCACGGTGAAGGGGCTTGCGTATCACGATGAAGCAATGACCGCCGGCTATATGAGTGTCTCGGGTGGGGGTGGCACACCAAAGATAATAAGGTCGTTGTTTCATTGTGGTCAGACCAAATTTGATCAGCTGGACAGTCACTGTTCTGTCATTCAGCTACATCAGCCGGGCGACCATATGGGCTGTAAAGTCACCATCACCTGCACTCTCGTCATGGTGCGCACCAGTCCAGCATGGCAGTCACTACACAAATGGCTGTTTGCAGTCACTGCATACCTTTCACTGCATCTGTGACTCTACATTGTATTATACCTGGCAGTCAGTGCATACCTTGCACTTGAATTTATGGCAGACTTGCCCTCCATAACTGATTCTCATGAAAGGCAAGTGGTGTCATCTTTGTCCGCCATAACAGATTCTCATTAAAGGATTTAAAGTGAATTAGTTTCAAAAACAGCAGGTCCTCCCGAGTCCCGTATTGTTATTTTTGGTCACCACCTCGGGGCGGGCATGCCATGCCTGCTGCCTTCCTTGCCTGGATGTGTGGTGGTAGCCGTTTCTTAGGCTCCAACTCCGGAACGGAATAGAAACTGGATTCCCCGGCCATTACCCGTGGTCAGTCACCATGGTACTGAGAAACTAGTACCATCGAAAGTTTCACACACTTGAAAAAATGGCAGACTTGCCCTCCATAAAACATTCTTGGCAAATTCTTTCGAGTTGGTTTGTCTTCCACTGGGTCAAGGGTCCATCTGACCACAGATGCCTGGTCTGCAAAGCACGGTCAGGGCAGGTACAGCATGGGTCTCAGCAGGCTCCCACTTTGGACCGGAATCGAACCTTGATTCCCCGGCCATTACCCATGGTGACAATGGCAGACTTGCCCTCCATAACTGATTCTCGTGAAAGGCAAGTGGTGTCATCTTTGTCCGCCATAACAGATTCTCGTTAAAGGATTTAAAGTGAATTCATTTCAAAAACAGCAGGTCCTCCCGAGTCCCGTATTGTTATTTTTGGTCACTACCTCGGGGCGGGCATGCCTGCTGCCCTCCTTGCCTGGATGTGTGGTGGTAGCCATTTGTTAGGCTACAACTCCAGACCGGAATCACACCAGGAAGGGTTCCCCCGCCATTACCCTTGTGGCAATGGCAGACTTGCCCTCCATAATAGATTCTCGTTGCAGGTACTGAACAGCAAGTAGAAAATGTAATGTAAAAAAAATAGATGTAAGCTTTAACAATGGTAGAGAAAGAACCATCGAAAGTTGATAAGGCAGACAGACACTACCTAACCAGACATCACTGAGTGAGGAAGAGCAATCTCGCCATAGTGCGCACTCTGCAGTAGTCCACCACGGCCGTCACAACACAGACAGCTGTTTGCGGTGCATTACACAGTGAGTTTGGTGTGTCAGTGTGAAGCAGTACACTAATTACACTCCCTGATTGATGTATACACATGCTAGATGTTTGAAAACTAAACATTAGCTTACCTGGTAATTTAATTTTAAGTAACCCTCCAGGACAGGTATACATCGAGATTTGGCCCCTCCCAGGAAACATCCACAAGCCTCTCTATAAATAAAAAAAGTTTGTCAGGTATCCGGCAGTATTAAATAAAGAAATATTCCAACAGGTCTCAACCACCTGACACCTAACCATACATAATAGTGAATTATATATATATATATATATATATATATATATATATATATATATACATATTTTAACACTACATATATAATGAGTAAAAACGGGGTGGGTTACCCCACCTGTCCTGGAGGGTTACTTAAAATTAAATTACCAGGTAAGCTAATGTTTAGTTTTTTCCATTAATCCTCCAGGACAGGTATACATCGAGATGATACTCAAGTAATTACTAACCTTAGGGTGGGCTGATCGCCTCCAAGACTTTCCTTCCAAAGTCCTGGTCTGATGAAGAGATCCGATCCAATCTGTAATGCCGCATGAACGTTCCCAGATTCTTCCACGTTGCTGCCTTACAGATTTCCAGAGGGGAAGCACCAGCTCTGAAAGCCCAAGTCGTTGCTGTCCCTCTCGTAGAATGAGCTTTAAGCTCCTTTGGCGGAGTCGTTTCCATAACTTTATAAGCCTCAATAATGCACAGCTTAATCCAGTTTGCAATCGTTCTCTTAGATGCTCTTTGCCCTACCAACTTTCCAGTGAAATTTACAAACAGGGCTTCGGTTTTTCTTACACTTTCTACTCTTTCCAGATAGTCCTTAAGTACCTGTCTTACATCCAGTAAGTGTTGTTGTCTTTCCATATCATTTGTAGGATTAGGAAAAAAAGTCGGTAGTACAATCTCCTGAGATCGGTAAAATATATCTCCCACTTTTGGGATAAACTCAGAACTTGTTCTAAGAACCACTCTATCATTATAAAAAATACAATAGGGTTCCCTACAGGACAAGGCTTCGAGTTCACTCACTCTCCTTGCCGAGGTGATAGCTACTAAAAAAAACGGTTTTGAAAGTTAATAAACGTAAATTCATACTGGTATTGCAATTGAACGGGGCCCTTGTCAAGGCCTTCAAAACTAAGGATAAATCCCATTTGGGAAAAGGTTTAATAGCAATTGGTCTATTCCTTTCAACTGATTTCACAAATCGAGCAATCAGAGGATGAACAGCCAACTGTTTGTCTAAAAAAACAGAAAGTGCTGAAATCTGTACCCTAATTGTGCTTAAGGCCAGTTTCTTATCCACTCCACTTTGGAGAAATTCTAGGACTGTAGCTACCTCATTTGACTTAAAACCTGATTCTTGTTTCCATAAATTATAAGTTTTCCAATATTTCAGGTATATTGCTCTAGTGTTCTTTTTCCGACTTTTAATCAAAGTATCTACTACCTTGTCTGATAATCCATAACTCTTTAGTATATGCTGTTCAGTAACCAAGCTGTCAACTTCCATTTGTTGATGTCTGGCACCATCTGTTTCTGAATCAATATTAAATTGTCTTGAACAGGAAGTAGTATCGGCTCTGTTATTTTCAATTTTAGTAGCAGAGGATACCACGACCTTCGTGGCCAATCTGGAGCAATAAGAATTACTGTTGTTTTGGATACTGCAATTTTCCTCAATACCAATGGTAAGAGATTCAGAGGAGGGAATGCAAAAGCTCGACTGAAGTCCCATATCTGTGCGAGAGCATCCACCGCTGTTGGATTGTCTCTGACGTTTAGGGAGAAAAATTGACTGCATTTCGTATTTTCTCTGTTGGCAAACAGATCTATGACCGGAGTACCCCACACTGATGTTATCCATTGATATACTTTTGGGTTCAATTGCCATTCTGCGTTCGATAGTTGTTTTCGGCTCAGTAGATCTGCTAGTACATTCATAGATCCCTTCAAATGAATTGCTGTAATGGATAACAGAGTCCGTTCCGCTATGTCTAGTATCTCTAGGGCTAGAGTTAATAGTTTCTGGGACCTCGTTCCTCCCTGGCGATTTATATACGCCACTACCGTGGAATTGTCCGTTCTTATTTGTAAATGTTTGTTTGCTACCACATGTTGGGATGCTATCAGAGCCAACTTTACCGCCATCAACTCCCTGAAATTTGAGGACTGACCTTTCATATGCTGTTGCCAAAGACCCTGTGTCTTGAATCCCTGCACATGGGCTCCCCAACCCAACAGACTTGCATCTGTAGTTAAGATTACTTGTGTTGGGAAATGCCAAGGCCTGCCCTGAGATAATATGCGTGGACTCGTCCACCAATCTAGACTCTCTTTTACTGTCTCTGAAATCTGTACTAAGTGATCTAGCGATTCCATCGTCTTGCACCAATCTTTCAAGACCCAATTCTGTAATATTCGTGAATGCTTCATTGCCCACTGCACCGCTGGTGCTACTGAATTTAGAAGTCCCAGAAGTCTCATAGCATCTCGAATCGAGATGACCGACAATCTTCTGAAGTCTTCTACCTGCTGAACTACCTTTGCAATTTTTTGTTCTGGTAGAAACATCCTCTGTTCTATTGAGTCTATCATAAACCCCAGAAAGAGAATGTTTTGAGTGGGTTCTAATTGAGATTTTTCTAGGCTCAGAATCCATCCTGCTTGTTGAAGCTCCTTCACGACAATTTCGCTGTGGTGTAATAACATTTGTCTTGTTTCTGCCATGACCAGCAGATCGTCCAGATAAGGCACAATCATAATTCCTTTCTTGTGCAGATGTGAGACTAATTCGGCAATCACCTTGGTAAAAATCCTTGGAGCGGACTTTATGCCAAAGGGGAGGCAACGGAACTGGTAATGAGTTACTATGGAGCCTTCTTTTACCGCAAACCTTAGAAATTTTTGTGATTTCAGTTCGATCGGAACATGCCAATAGGCGTCCTTGAGATCGATACTGAGCATGAAACAATTGGTTGTCAACAGATTCCTCAGGGAATAAATCGATTCCATTTTGAATTTTTGATGTTTTATGAAGGGATTCAATGGTTTGAGGTTTAGGATTAGACAAAATTTTCCCGACGGTTTTTTCACTAGGAAGATCTTTGAATAAAATCCCCTTCCCTGCTCCAGGATTGGTACCAGAGTGACTACCTTTCTTTCTAACATATCTTGTAGAATGCAAGATATGACTTTTTGTTCCTCGCTTGATCTCAGTTCCTTTGTTACAATGAACTTTGTTGGAGGTTTCTGTTGGAATACAATATGATACCCCAACTCGATCAAATTTAGAATGAATGGGCTGGTCGCAAACTTTTGCCACTGTGGGAAAAAAAGAGCCCAACCTTCCCCCCACAGCCTGTTCGCTGTCACAGCTGTTTCTTTGTAGCGGAGTCTGAACTGCCAAACAGGGCGTTTGGCCTGTTCTGCTCCCGAGAGAAAGACCAGGGTTTACGTCTATTTTGGGGTTTTGTCTTATTTTCTTGCCGGTTTTTGCGAAAAAACCGTTTCCCCTGTCTAAATTGCCTTTTTTTAGGAAACCCTTTCTTTTTATCTGATGTCCTCTCTAGAACCTCATCTAACTGTGGCCCGAACAATAAGTCACCTGAGAAAGGAATAGTACATAACTTGTTTTTAGAGACATTACTACCTTCCCAGGTTTTAATCCAGATATTTCTCCTGGCCACATTAGACAAGGCAGCCGCCCTTGCAGTCAGACGGATAGATTCTGTTGCTGCATCAATAATGAAATTGATAGCTTTGAACATTACCGTAAATGAATTTAAAATCGTTTCTTTACTTGACCCCATCTTAATGTGACGCATTACTTGATGCATCCATAAGTCTAGGGTACGTCCTACACAAGTGGTAGCAGCGGCCGGGCGAAAGTTCGCACATATGGCCGACCAGGTTTTCTTTAAGGCAAATTCAGCTTTCTTGTCTGACTGTTCTTTCAGAAAACCTAGATCTTCAAAAGATAATTCATTCTCCTTATGTACTTGCGAAAAAGCTGCATCTAGTTTAGGACATTTATCCCACTGTTTACAGTCCTCTTCTGCAAAAGGGAATCTACGCTTAAAACCCCTAGACAAAAAGACCTTCTTATCAGGGTTCTTCCATTGACTGTTAATCAATTGTTTAGTTGAAGTATGTACTGGAAATACCATCGGTTTCTCTCCTTCCATGCCTGCATATAGAGCATCGTGTGCAGACAGAGAAGAAGGAACATCGTCCTTTAAACCTAGAGAATCATAAATTGCTTTTAATAATTCCTCCGTTTCATTAGCAAAAAACCTGAATTTAGATGGTCTATCCTGATCTTTTTCAGATAATTCCTCATCTGAATCACATTCAGAAATCTCATCTGAGTATTCATCCGGCTCAGAATCTGACAATACAGGCCTATCTGACTTAGAGGTTGCCTTTTTATGCACCGATGCGGATGGTAATGGCACCTCTATAGGATTGACGGACATTGCAGCCGTTTGATCTTTTGGCAAATCAGCACCAATAGTAGGTGATCGAGCAATGACCCCTGGCGGTTTTATAATGGGTTGTGACACATTATCAACTGAAGGAACTGATGCAGAAGCAGCCGGCACTTGTGTAATGACAACAGGTGTAGGATTAGCAACGGACTGAGCTGCCATTGATTCTCTGAAAACCTTCATTGATTCAGACATTTCTCTGCGGACCATTTTGAGAAAATCCTTGTAAGCCACAGCAGATTCCTCATTTAAAACACGAGTTGCACATTGCTGACATAACAGCTTATTCCATGATACCGGCAGCTTCAAATTACAAGAAGGACAGCGTTTTTTGGGCTTAGCAGTGTCTGATGCTTCTGCAGTTGCAGATGAGGCAGAGGCTGACGCTGTCGTGGTCTGAAATACAACAAACAAAATACAGACACTTGTCAAATGCCCTGCCAGTTTACCTCAGTATAACACCTAGTGATAGACCTTCCACCTAGAAGCCATACACCTAGTAATCCTCCAGCAGCCCAACCAGCCAGTGAGTCTCCAGAAAAAACAAAGCCATCACACAAACAACAGTTTTACATGTGAGTATCAAAGATACCTTCGTATCCGGCTTTGACTCCTGTGTCTTAGGTTCTTTGTGAGCCGCCTGCTGGTCCGTGCTCTCCCCAGACGCTGGTTGTGCCTCCATCTTGCGTCCTGCACGAGTGCCAGGACGCAGAGGAAGCTGCGCGCTCTTCAATCCGGCAGGCGGAAGTGACGTCTATACCGGAAGCGGAAGTCCTGATACCGCCATGTTGGATCCTGGCACGCTGCGCCCTCTCAGCCTCCGCTTTCCCCGCAGCGTGCGAACGCCATTCCAGCCGGCGGCGCCTGCCATTTAGAAGCCTCCGCAGCCATCTCTCTCCCCAGACCATCCACAGAGGCTATAGAGAGAGGTAAGCGGCCAGACACGGATAACACTGCCTAGTGAACACCTCTCTGTCTCCGCAGCACCAACCATCCCTAGCCCCCCAGGCTCTCCAGGATAGCAGCGCAAGGTATAGAGAGACCTGTCCCTGGAACAGGAAACATCCATACTGCCGGATACCTGACAAACTTTTTTATTTATAGAGAGGCTTGTGGATGTTTCCTGTTTCCTGGGAGGGGCCAAATCTCGATGTATACCTGTCCTGGAGGGTTAATGGAAAAAGTACTTTAGGCCTGCAATTTAGCATTCAATGTGATTTCTGCCCTTAAAACACTGCTTTGCGTCAAAACCAGATTTTCCCTCAGGACTTTTGACATGTATCCCACTCCGCCACCTGGGGGTCCAGGTGTTAGACCCCTTGAAACATGTTTTCCATCACTTTTCTGGCCAGCATAAGTGTTTCTAGTTTTACAAGTTCGCCTCCCCATTGAAGTCTATTGCGGTTTGCAAACTTTTCCGCGAACCGAACCTTCCGCGGAATTTCTGCACAGAAAATCAGAGGTTCGGCCCATCTCTACGCAAGGTGAGAGGCTGAGTGGAGGAGGGTGGCTGTAAAGGTGCAAGGGAGAAAGTGGCTGAAGATAATGCACCTGAAGGAGGAGGAAGAGGAGAAGGAGGGTGGCTTTGCTTTTGTGTGATGCTTTTCCTCAGGTGGTCTTCCCATTGCAGTTTGTGCTTTTTCGTCATGTGCCTTCGTAAGGCAGTTGTCCCTACGTGGGTGTTGGCCTTTCCACGGCTCACTTTTTGGTGGCAGAGAGTACAGATGGCATTGCTCTCATCTGAGGCAGACAAACAAACAAAAAATTTCTACCCCACTGAGCCCTGGGGTGATGGCACTATGGTGGCGTCAGCAGCTGACGTTGAAGGGCATGTTGGCTGGCTGTCCATAGGTGGCGATACATGCCGCCGGACACTGCCACGAGCTGTTTCTGATGACGCTGCTTCTTTCAGCAACTTGTCTCCTCCTACTCCCCCTCTGAACTGTCCCCCTGGTCATCATGTCTATTAGGATTCCTACGTGACATCCATGCCAGTATCATCATCATCGTCATCATCATAATCATTATAATCATCCTCCACAGCTTCGCTTGTATCAGACACCTCATAAACTGCACCAACAGCAGGTACTTCATCATCCTCCTCACACCTTAGGTTCATAGTGACGCCTAACCTAGAAATATGAGGTGGTGTAACTTGCTTAGCGCCTTCATCTTGTTGTAACAATAATGGCTGTGAATCAGTTAATTCCCCACCAAATAACTCCTGCAAAGTGTCAAATGGAGCGGATGTGGTGCTTGTAGTAGCGCTGGTGGCTGCAGAAGATGAGGTGTTCTGTGTTAAATAGTCAACTACAGCCTGACAATCTTGGGAATTGATGGCACATGCCTTCTTCTGAGCACTGTACTTTGGTCCAGGGACGCACGAAATCATGTCAGCACGACCTTGAACAGACCTGCCTGGTGGCCTGCCTCTGGCTCCTCCTCTGCCTGTTGTTCTGTCCATATTGGGGGGATGAAGTGAAAGGTATGCACTGACTTGACTAATACAATGTGCAGTCACACAGGTGCAGTGAAAGGTATGCAGTGACTGGTATTACAATACAATGCACAGCTGTCACACAGGTGCAGTTAACAGGTATGCACGGACTGGTACAGTGGCTTGCAAAAGTATTCGGCCCCCTTGAAGTTTTCCACATTTTGTCACGTTACTGCCACAAACATGAACCAATTCTATTGCAATTTCACGTGAAAGACCAATACAAAGTGGTGTACACGTGAGAAATGGAACGAAAATCAGACACGATTCCAAACATTTTTTACAAATCAATAACTGCAAAGTGGGGTGTGCGTAATTATTCAGCCCCCTTTGGTCTGAGTGCAGTCAGTTGCCCATAGACATTGCCTGATGAGTGCTAATGACTAAATAGAGTGCACCTGTGTGTAATGTCAGTACAAATACAGCTGCTCTGTGACTGCCTCAGAGGTTGTCTAAGAGAATATTGCGAGCAACAACACCATGAAGTCCAAAGAACACACCAGACAGGTCAATGATAAAGTTATTGAGAAATTTAATGCAGGCTTAGGCTGCAAAAAGATTTCCAAAGCCATGAACATCCCACGTAGCACTGTTCAAGCGATCATTCAGAAATGGAAGGAGTATGGCACAACTGTAAACCTACCAAGACAAGGCCATCCACCTAAACTCACAGGCCGAACAAGGAGAGCGCTCATCAAAAATGCAGTCAAGAGGCCCATGGTGACTCTGGACAAGCTGCAGAGATCTACAAATCAGGTGGGGGAATCTGTCAATAGGACAACTATTAGTCGTGCACTGCACAAAGTTGGCCTTTATGGAAGAGTGGCAAGAAGAAAGCCATTGTTAACAGAAAAGCATAAGAAGTCCCGATTGCAGTTTGCCACAAGCCATGTGGGGGACACAGCAAACATGTGGAAGAAGGTGCTCTGGTCAGATGAGACCAAAATGGAACATTTCGGTCAAAATGCAAAGTGCTATGTGTGGCGGAAAACTAACACTGCACATCACTCTGAACACACCATCCCTACTGTCAAATATGGTGGTGGCAGCATCATGCTCTGGGATGCTTCTTTCCAGCAGGGACAGGGAAGCTGGTCAGAGTTGATGGGAAGATGGATGGAGCCAAATACAGGGCAATCTTGGAAAAAAACTTCTTGGAGTCTGCAAAAGATTTGAGACTGGGGCGGAGGTTCACCTTCCAGCAGGGCAACGACCCTAAACATAAAGCCAGGGCAACAACGGAACGGTTTAAAACAAAACATATCCATGTGTTAGAATGGCCCATTTAAAGTCAAGATCTAAATCCGAGAATTTGTGACAAGATCTGAAAATTGCTGTTCACAAACTCTGTCCATCTAATCTGACTGAGCTGGAGCTGTTTTGCAAAGAAGAATGGGCAAGGATTTCAGTCTGTAGATGTGCAAAGCTGTTAGAGACATACCCTAAAAGACTGGCAGCTGTAATTGCAGCAAAAGGTAGTTCTACAAAGTATTGACTCAGGGGGCTGAATAATTTACGCACACCCCACTTTGCAGTTATTGATTTGTAAAAAATGTTTGGAAACATGTATGATTTTCGTTCCACTTCTCACGTGTACACCACTTTGTATTGGTCTTTCACAGGGAATTCCAATAAAATTGATTCATGTTTGTGGCAGTAATGTGACAAAATGTGGAAAACTTCAAGGGGGCCGAATACTTTTGCAAGCCACTGTATATAAAACAGCGTGCGGTCACACAGGTGCAGTGAACAGGTATGCATGTAGTGGTATTACAAATGTGCAGCTGTCACACACACAGGTGCAGTGAACAGGTATGCACGTACTGTTATTACAAATGTGCAGCTGTCACACACACACAGGTGCAGTGAACAGTTATGCAGGGACTGGTATAAAACACTGCGTGCTGTCATGCAGGTGCAGTGAACATGAACAGGTATGCACGGACTGGTATCAATACAATGTGCAGCTGTCACACACACAGGTGCAGTGAACAGTTATGTAGTGACTGGTAGATAACACTATGTGCTGTCACGCAGGTGCAGTGAACATGAACAGGTATGCACGGACTGGTATTACAAATGTGCAGCTGTCACACACACAGGTACCATGAACAGTTATGCAGTGACTGGTATATAACAATGCATGCTGTCACGCAGGTGCAGTGAACAGGTATGCAGTGACTGGTATCAATACAATGTGCAGCTTTCACACACACAGGTACCCTGAACAGGTATGCAGTGACTGGTATATAACACTGCGTGCTGTCACGCAGGTGCAGTGAACAGGTATGCAGTGACTGGTATCAATACAATGTGCAGCTGTCACACACACAGAGGCAGTGAACAGTTATGCAGTGACTGGTATGAAACACTGCATGCTGTCACACAGGTGCAGTGAACATGAACAGGTATGCACGGTCGGAGTGGTATTACAAATGTGCTGTCACACACAGGTGCAGTGAAAAGGTAGGCACTGAATGTGCTGGGCCTGGCAGTGGCACAGTATAGGAAGCAAGGGCCAGCTGCGACTGACAGGGCTGTATATGCAAGTGTCAGTGGGCCACAAAAAAACAAAAACAAAAAAAAAAAAACAGATCACAAGAACAACATTAGCTCTCAAAGGAGCTGTTGTGGGTGCTTTATAGCAATAAGTATCAGCAAGGAGCAAGCCAACAAGCCTAACAAAAGCCTAACCAAGCTTTGGATGCACATTTCAAAACATGATTGACATTTTATACTGTACCTGATTGCTCAATAAAAGTTTGGGACTTTTCTACACTCTGGAGCGTGCAAACTTTGTTTAATAAATATTTCTGAGGCAGCCTGGCCTCCAGCACCTCCAGTCAAGGTGAGGGAGGTACAGCGGTGTGTTTCTCTACATTTGTAGAACATGCAAATTAATGGAATTGCATGACTTGTATTTCAGAAAGCCTCAATGTTATAGCCCAGGAATGGGCTGCAAATTTTCGGCACTTATTGACATTTTTAAATGGATAATTAGCTGAATAACTTCCGTACGCCAGCATTTTCCACACTTGGGAGAACAACATTGATAAATCAGGTCCTATATGTGAAAGGAAGCAATGCAATACCGATCACTCTAAGCATCTAGTCTAGCCAAGACAATGCAGAAATGTTTCTTTCTGAAAGAAACATCATGTAGACAGCAACATTTATTTTTCTTTACAAATGTTTGTATGTTTGTTCACTTATCAGTGGGACATTAGGTGCACTAGTTCCACAGAGGTAGTGCATTGTAGAAGTTAGTTATGTGGGTTTGATTTAGCAGCGGTAGGAAACACACACTGTCAGATGCACACTTCTCAGTCCCAGCAAACTTTTTGTGGTCAATAGTGAAAGCTGAAAACTGTAAAGGAAACCTATAGTGATTCATAAAACTCGTTTATGCGCTTGTTATGATACCTGTTTCTTTCAGCACAAATGTCTTAGCAGATGCTTCAAAAAAATAGAAAGAAAAAACATCTTGGTCCCTCTGTAAACCTCTCATTCCAGATACATAGTAACTGCTACTGCTGACTGCTAGTTTTCTGGCTTAATGCCGATTTTCTTATAATAACACTTTCTAAATCATTCATGCAGTACAAAAATGCAGATGGGGCGTCCTGACTTTCCTGATACACATAGCTGTTGCAGGTGAGGTGAATGACTCACGGGGGTCTATTTGTAAAAGTGGCAATCACCTGATCTCCAAGAAAGTGTCAGCAGAAATGTCTATTTTCAGATTACCAGATTTAAAAGAGGTGGTCAGTTTAAATCCTCATCACTTTAAAACAGGTTAACCATTTATCCATTATTTCACACATCAATATAATGATGATTGCCATATTTATGGAGGGGCAGACTGTCTGATTGCTACTTAATAGATCACCGGATACTTTGTTTGGAACAATCATTTTATTGAAAATTAGAATAGAAAAATAACTGCGGAGTTGGCAAATAGTCACATCAGCTGTGAAGCACAGTGGTACAAACATTCTTAGAAATGCTTACTAAAGAAGATATAAAATTGCTCCCAGCACTGGTGGTGATCACAGACAAAACTTTATTGGGTGAAAAGCACTTACGTCAATCGCTTCACCATCGTGGATGTCACAAGCCCGATCTTGAAGGATGTGGGGTGGTGTAAATGAGGGCAATAAGGCCTGAGGACCATTTTGCGCTCCTGCGCATTCTCAAAGGCTTCATGCACCTTCTTATAAATGCCCAGTAAAACAGCATCATATTAAAAGGAGTCTGGAGCCATTTTTTAAATAAAATAAAAAACAGAAAGGAAAGGGGGAGACTCTGGGTCCTATAGAGCCTTCCCGTTGTCCTCCCAGTCCCCATATTTAGTTTCCCGTTCAGTTATGGACTGCTCTCTTCTGGGTTGGGAAGGCTTCCGCGTAACAATAGACCCTGCAAGGGATTCAGCCACAGGGGGCCCAGAGGCCACAGGGGGCCCCGTGGGGCGAGACGTTTCTATTCTCTGTCCTGAGAGACTGACAATTAAGAGCAAGGAGAGAAAAAACGTTCTGCTCTCTGCACAATTGTTCTAATGACTTCATCTGCTTAGCCACTGATAAGGATCATACAAAGTTTTGAAGTCAGGGCGTGGCTTAACGCCGACGAGAGATGGCCGCTTGATCCGGAGCTCCCGCGCTATACCCACCAAAAGCACCTCGTAATCAGCTTCGTTATATCTCCAGCTTGGCATGAGAAGCACCCGGAGCTCACAGAGCACCTCAGCCGACTCTGGACTCCCGCTCGCTCAGTCTGGGAGAACGGTACCGGAGATCTTTAAACCTCGCAAGGCCGCAACCCAGACTCCCAAGATGGCGCCGGTAAAAGAGACCCGCACTACGCAGCACTCGCTAGACTCCTCTCCAACGCAGAACCAGAAGGTGGGTGATAAACAACACAAAGCCCCTACCCTAGCAGACATCCACGCTATGGCGGAGGATATTAAAACCTCCCTTCATGCAGCCATAGCTGAAGTGCGTTCAGAGGTGGTCGCCATTGGCAATCGCTTGAATACCGTAGAGGCAGCGGGATCCAAAAGAGATGCACAGATCAACATGCTCCATAAGACGGCTGTTTCACATAACGAACTCCTACTAACTCACTCTTCTCATCTGGAGGACCTAGACAATAGGGGACGACGCAGCAACATAAGGGTCAGGGGAGTGCCCGAGTCTGTGACCACTGAGCAGATAAAGACAGCCTTATCAGCCATCTTTAATGATCTCCTTGAGAGACCCTCTGACACTGAGATTGGCTTTGTAAGAGCACATAGGGCCCTTAAGCCCCGCAACGTTGATAATGATAAGCCTAGAGACATTATATGCTGCCTCGAATCTTTTCCACTCAAAGAAGATATCATGCGCGCAGCTAGAAATCAGGACGAGATCTTGTTTAACGACCACACTATCCATCTCTATCATGACTTATCAGGCATCACCCTAGCGAAAAGACGTGCCCTACAACCACTACTTAAGGCTCTGAGAGAGAAAGGTTTGACATACCATTGGAGGTTCCCTTTCGCTTTGGCAGTATTTGCTGGTGGCAAGCTGTTTACACTTAGACACTCTGCAGGCCTTGCAGATTTCTGCGCCGATCTGAATCTACCAACAATCAAGATTCCTAACTGGGATAACGTAGAGACACTGCAAGACCTCAACTCCGTGGCCACCTCGCAACTTCACAAGCCTGCATCAGTTGGCTCCCAATCGTGCACTAGTGAACCAGCTGCAAACAAGGAAGTTAACACTGATTCTTCGGAAGAGGACTGATATAATGCTCTCTTGTCTTTTTTCTCCTCCCTTTTTACGTATCCTCTCCAGGAATCATAAATCATCACAGGCAGAGACCCTGCCATCCTGTTTGAAGTTCCTCAACACTGAGGAGAGGGAAACTCTTGAAATGGGTACACTCTGACTCACAGGTTCATAATATATTTCATGTTCTACTGTTAAATGCTGGGGGAGTGGGCGGGGGTGGGGGGACGGGGGATAGACAGATATTTTAGATATAAGACAACTAGATGCCTTATACAGAAGATATAAGCAAATGTTCTAAGGTTACAAGACCTTAATAATGTTTATAAGCAATATTACAGTTTATTATTGTTTCTCCCTTTTAGTCACACACTATGATATATATACTGCTTATGGGTCGAAAGTATGTAAAGGTTGAAACATGATATTTCCGAGTCATGTCCGTTCCCTCTTTCCTCCCTTGTTCCCCCCTCTCCTCCCTCTCCTTCCTCTTTCTCCTTATCCCATATTCTTCACAGGATGCCTATAGCAACATTGACACATCCCAAAAGTCATTTTGCCAAAAAGACATACTTAACAGAATGATTGATTCATTCCCCTTCGGTGTCCCGGTCCTCCGGATGATACCCAAATGATGAAACTCATACAATATGCCTTAGAGATGCTTCTCAGCTCTGTCATTTCAAGTTATAGTTAATTATGTCGGAGATGGAAAGTGTGATTTATACTGATATATGGTGGTTTGGCGGGTTGTTGTGGACTTCCTGCCATTGTATTTGTTGACGTTTAGTACTCCCACACAGTGTACACCTAGTATACACTGACTTTGTCTCCCACTGAAGATTCAGGAGCGACCACCCAAGTCGTTCCCGAGTGGGTTAAGAAAACAAGTCACCTTGGTCTTGGCAAGACCCTTACTTGCTTTTCCCATGTGCATGTATTCTTTCTTTCTCTTTCTTTCACTACTCCTTTCTCTTCTCACCTACCCTCTACTGCACAGGGTTGTCTCTTTCCCGATTGCACCCCTAAATCAGGATCAGAGCTATCTAATCATGTCCATACTCATCCCCAATGACACCAATTCCACCTCTAAATGGGAAACTTGGAAGATCATGTCATTAAATGTGAATGGGATTAATACCCCAGAGAAAAGGTCCATGCTCTTTGACTTAATGCGTAGAGAAAAAGTTGAAATTGCGCTTCTTCAAGAGACACATTTCAGATCTAACCACATACCATCTAAATTACACCCCTTCTTCCCGGTAGCATTTCACTCCACTTCCCCAACCACTAAAACAAAAGGGGTGTCCATTCTTTTTCATAAAAAAATCCCATTTATCCTTGAAGATGTTAAGAGAGATCCTGATGGCAGATTTTTATTTGTCAAGGGAAAAATTGGAGAGAGACAACTAACGCTTGTATCTGTATATGCTCCTAATCGACATCAACCCTCCTTTATCAGATCTGTCACATCTGAACTCCTGAGCTTTAGTAAAGGCATTCTGATCTTTGGGGGAGATCTGAATGTTCCTCTTAACCCACTGACCGATTGTTCAAATGGTACATCTTCTTTATCATATAGAGCATTAAAACTAATCAAGACCAATCTCCTAGGGCTGACACTGATGGATTCTTGGCGAATTATGCACCCAACAGAGAAAGACTTTACCTTTTTCTCGTCAATTCATAATAAACACACAAGAATCGATTACATTCTTTTACCCCAACGGGACTTAGCCCTAATTCAGGATTCCTCTATAGGATCCAAATCCATCTCGGATCATGCACTAGTATTCCTGACTCTGAGATTTCCAGTCAAAATCACTAAAACGTGGTGTTGGCGTCTCAATCCTAATTTACTCACTGAAAAACACAATTCAGAAAAGATTTCATCCACTCTTACAGATTATTTCGCCTTGAATAACAGTCCTGAAGTGTCAGCCCTCACAGTGTGGGAAGCACATAAAGCGGTTGTGAGGGGTCACTTCATCCGTATGGGGGCACAGCTCAAAAGAGAGAGAGAGGAAGGGATCCAAAACCTGACTAATGATATCAAGAGATTAGAAAGTCTCCATAAACAATCCTTGGCCTCTCAAACTCTCACCGAATTGAACACAGTCAGATCAAAATTACACTATCTTTTATTCACTGAAGCGAAAAGGAAAATCCTGTCAGGTAAAAGAATCTTCTACGAATCGGGTAATAAGTCGGGGAAATATTTGGCTAGAACCCTGAGAAAACAGATTAATACTACACATATCACCTCCTTAGTGAATAGTCAACAACAGAAAATTGTCAGATCTGAAGAAATTGTAGAAGAATTCAAAAACTATTACACTTCTTTATACAACTTACAGCCGACACAGAATAGCACAGATTTGACAGACAACAGAGAAGTGCAGATTTCGGAATTCTTATCAAAACATTCTAAGCCCCTTAACTTAACAGAATCTGAGAAGGAAGACTTAGAGTCACCTCTGACAGAGGATGACTTCTATACTGCTGTTAAAGCTCTCAAGCCAGGGAAATCACCAGGGCCTGATGGCTTCACTTCCCAATACTACAAGCAATTTTGTAATACCCTAGCCCCGGCATTTGTAACAGCTTTTAATTCAATTGCCCCGGATATCTCCCCGACTTCACAACTTTTAGAAGCTCACATAGCAGTGATACCAAAACCGGGCAAAGACCCCCAAAAATGCTCAAATTACAGACCAATTTCTCTCCTCAACTTGGATGCCAAACTACTTGCCAAAATACTGGCAAATAGATTGCTCCCCCACATACCTGACTCGATTAATCTAGACCAAACAGGCTTTGTTCCAGGAAGAGAGGCCAAGGACAATGTTATGAGGACTATTAACGTAATAGCTTATGCTAAGAAGAAGGCCATGAAGGCTTTTCTATTGTCAACTGACGCCGAGAAGGCCTTTGACAGGGTGGCGTGGGATTATATACACGCCACCCTGTCACGGCTCAACGTGGGAACAGCTATAGAAAGATGGGTTGGTTTCTTATATTCTAACCCCTCGGCCAGAGTGAAGGCAAACGGTGTATTGTCAACTCCATTTCAAATTGCAAATGGCACAAGACAAGGATGTCCCTTATCTCCCTTAATCTACATACTCACTTTGGAACCGTTTTTAAACGCAATAAGGTCTGACGTAAATATCCATGGATTATGGATTGGAAAGGAATATCATGTGGTAGCCGCATTTGCGGATGACTTATTGTTTTTCCTGCAAGACCCCAACACTTCCCTTCCCAATCTAATACAAAGATTTGAAGAATTTGGAATGATTTCCAATTTAAAAATAAATTTTCATAAATCCAATGCCTTGAATATCTCCCTAGAGAACTCATTGGTTCAAACCTGCTGTACATCGTTTTCCTTCCTTTGGACCAGGGGCCCACTCCGCTATCTGGGAATTGACATCACACCAGACTTGAAAGGCTTATACGAAGCAAATTTTTTACGAATCGGCGAGATTCTAAAAGGGGATCTTTTGAGATGGGGACAGAAATCCAATCTTTCATGGTTTGGCAGATTGGCATCTGTCAAAATGAATCTGCTGCCTAGATTCTTATACATTAGTCAATGCTTGCCCATTGACCTCCCAGCCTCTTTCCTTAGATCTTTACAATCACAGATGAACAAGTTTATTTGGGGCCACAAACCGCCTCGTATCAAACGATCTACCCTATCCCTTCCCAAACAGGCTGGGGGAATGGGCTTGCCAGACTTGCTTAAATACCATCTAGCATCACAATTTTCTAGAGTAATAGAATGGTCTGATGTCATTTCCCCTAAAAAGTGGGTCTCTATTGAACAAGAGACTGCTCAATGTCCAGCTTATGCTTTAGGCTGGTCAGAAGCAACAAGCCAAAAGAAACAAGCATATGGTAATCCCCTTATTCTGGCAACAATCAAAAGTATGAGGAGATATCTCCCCACGATGAAATTAGCTACATTCCCTAGCAAGCTTACCCCCTTGTTAGCTAACCCTTCTTTCTTATCAGCAAAAGATATCCCCTTCCTTCTCCAGTGGCCAGAAGGCAAATGCCCAAGAGTTCTTGACTTTATCTTCAGAGGATCGGTTAAAACCTTATCAGATATGTCTGCTCTTAACGACAAAACCCACCTCTCCAACTGGCAATATTTTCACATACGCTCCTATTTGAACTCCCTCAAAGTTAAATTTGACTGGTCAAAGCCTTTAACACCCTTTGAGAATCTGGTTGTAAACACGGCCCCTCGCGCCCATCTTATTTCTCAGATATACCAAATTTTACTGATGTCATCATGCCCAGCCAAATTAAAATATCAGGAGGACTGGGAAAAGGATCTGGGACATGAAATATCAGATGACCAATGGGAGAGAATCCTCATACTGAACCACAAAGGATCCTTGAATGTAGCCACCCAGGAACTAGGATACAAAACACTTACCAGATGGTACAAAACTCCTAGAATCCTAGATAAGATGTTTCCGTTAGTTCCAGACAGTTGTTGGAGATGTGGCAATCCAGATTGTGGCTTGTTACATATGTTTTGGTCTTGCCCCTCTCTTGATACATATTGGAAATCAATCCACAGACTTACGGAAAAGATAACATGTTCAAAATTGGTCTTTGCCCCAAATGTCCTACTCTTACATGACACAAATACTGCCTTGAAAGTGTATAAAAAATCTCTGACCATTCACCTGCTTAATGCTGCGAAAGCTTTGATACCCTTAAACTGGAAATCCCCCAATCCCCCCTCGATTAGGGCGTGGATACAAAGGGTTGATGCGATCGAAATAATGGAAAGAATGATCCTTATGTCACAGGATCGTTCAGACCAATATGCAATCACTTGGTCTGTATGGACAGTATTCCAATGTTCTGACGATTATAAAACTCTGACCTCCTGATTACAGTTTGATGCCTTTCCTTTCTTCATCTTCTCCTTCTTTCTTCTTCCTTACCTTTCCTTTTCTTCTTGCACATGGGAATGATTGCTTATTCAATTGCCAACACACAGGCCTTGCTCTAAAGACTTTATCAACCACTAAAACCATAGGTGATTTGATATATGATCTTTCTGTTAAACGTTTATCTTGATATGCTCCGGTACAGTTGACTCTACGAAGACTTTTTACATCTGGATAAAGCTGTACTCCCTATTTTTGCACTATGCCAGTAATGCAATTGACTGTAAACATCGCGACTGACTATTACCAAAATCTTTACAATGTTTCTGTTTTTTCTATATGTTTTATATCAATAAACGTTGATTGTGGAAAAAAAAAAAAGTTTTGAAGTCAGAGATTTTTAGACAGTAAAGACCCCACCTTCCTTCTGTACAGCACTTGTGTAACAAGAATAAAAGTATTGAAAAATATGCAGATACATTACATAGTTACATAGTTATTTTGGTTGAAAAAAGACATACGTCCATCGAGTTTAACCAGTACAAAGTACAACTCCAGCCCGTCCCCCACATACCCCTGTTGATCCAGAGGAAGGTGAAAAAAAACCCACAAGGCATGGTCCAATTAGCCCCAAAAGGGAAAAATTCCTTCCTGACTCCAGATGGCAATCAGATAAAATCCCTGGATCAACATCATTAGGCATAACCTAGTAATTGTAGCCATGGATGTCTTTCAACGCAAGGAAAGCATCTAAGCCCCCTTTAAATGCAGGTATAGAGTTTGCCATAACGACTTCCTGTGGCAATGCATTCCACATCTTAATCACTCTTACTGTAAAGAACCCTTTCCTAAATAAATGGCTAAAACGTTTTTCCTCCATGCGCAGCTCATGTCCTCTAGTCCTTTGAGAAGGCCTAGGGACAAAAAGCTCATCCGCCAAGCTATTATATTGCCCTCTGATGTATTTATACATGTTAATTAGATCTCCTCTAAGGCGTCTTTTCTCTAGACTAAATAAACCCAGTTTATCTAACCTTTCTTGGTAAGCGAGACCTTCCATCCCACGTATCAATTTTGTAGCTCGTCTCTGCACCTGCTCTAAAACTGCAATATCTTTTTTGTAATGTGGTGCCCAGAACTGAATTCCGTATTCCAGATGTGGCCTTACTAGAGAGTTAAACAGGGGCAATATTATGCTAGCATCTCGAGTTTTTATTTCCCTTTTAATGCATCCCAAAATTTTGTTCGCTTTAGCTGCAGCGGCTTGGCATTGAGTATGATTATTTAACTTGTTGTCGATGAGTACTCCTAAGTCCTTCTCCAAGTTTGATGTTCCCAACTGTATCCCATTTATTTTGTATGGTGCTAGACCATTGGTACGACCAAAATGCATGACTTTACATTTGTCAACATTGAATTTCATCTGCCATGTATGCGCCCATATAGCCATCCTATCCAGATCCTGTTGCAATATGACACTATCTTCCTGAGAGTTGATGATTCTGCACAATTTTGTATCATCTGCAAAAATAGCAACATTGCTCACTACTGCATCTACTAGGTCATTAATAAATAAATTGAAGAGCACTGGACCCAGTACAGACCCCTGTGGGACCCCACTGCTAACAGTCTCCCATTTTGAGTACGATCCATTGACCAAAACTCTTTGTTTTCTGTCCATTAGCCAGTTCCCTATCCATGCACACAAACTCTTCCCCAGTCCTTGCATCCTCAACTTTTGCACCAGACTTCTGTGGGGAACAGTGTCGAAGGCCTTTGCAAAGTCCAAGTATATCACATCTACAGCATTCCCAATATCCATATTAGCATTCACTACCTCATAAAAGCTGAGCATGTTAGTCAAACTGACCTGTCTTTATTAAACCCATGTTGATGCTGAGAAATAAGATTATTTTCTACTATGAAGTCATGTATAGTATCTCTTAGTAACCCCTCAAATAGTTTGCATACAACTGATGTTAAGCTTACAGGTCTATAATTTCCTGGATCAGATTTTTTGCCCTTCTTAAATAATGGGAAAACGTGGGCTGTACGCCAATCCACTGGGACTCTGCTAGTTGCAAGAGAGTCACAGAAGATAAGATAAAGGGGCTTAGCTATAACTGAACTTAATTCTCTTAGGACCCGAGGATGCATGCCATCCGGGCCAGGTGCCTTGTCTATTTTTAATTTATTTAGTCTTGCCTTTACTTCTTCCTGCGTTAAGTATTTAATATTACAGTTAGAAGATTGAGACTCTTCTGCCTCTGTAATTTGCAACAGTGCTGTTTCCTTTGTGAAGACAGAAGCAAAGAAAGCATTTAATAACTCTGCCTTACCTTGGTCATCCACCATTGAGTTCCCACCCTCATCCTTTAGGATTCCTATACAGTCAACCTTTCTTTTTTTAGAGTTGATGTACTTGTAAAACCTTTTTGGGTTAGATTTGATATCCCTAGCGATTTGATTTTCAGCTTCGATCTTTGCCAGCCTAATTTCTTTTTTACAATTTTTATTGCACTCCTTATAATTGCTTAGTGCAGCCTCAGTCCCCTCCTGTTTTAGGACCTTATAGGCATTCTTTTTCCTCTTCATTTTATCCCTAACCTTTCTATTCATCCATAGAGGCCTTTTTTTATTCCTAGACATTTTGTTTCCATATGGGATATACATACTACAATATTGATTGAGAATACGTTTAAAAGCTTGCCATTTCCCTTCAGTGTCCTTCCCTTGTAGTACATTATCCCAGTTCACCAAACTTAGTGCCTGCCTAATTTGATTGAACTTTGCTTTTCTAAAATTCATAGTTTTAGTGGTCCCGCTGCCCCGTGGCCTATCAGTCACCAGATCAAACGTTATCATGTTGTGATCACTATTTCCCAAATGTTCTTGAACCTGCACATTTGATACATTATCTGGTCTATTAGAAATGATCAGATCCAGTAACGCATTCCCCCCTAGTTGGTTCCGTTACCATTTGAGTCAAGTAATTGTCCTGTAGTGCTGCCAGAAATCTTCTTGGTCACATGCTACGGTTTATTTTCCTTCTCCTTCTGTAAATGTAATTAGTGTGTAGCTCAATCAGGTGTAATCATGTAACTTTCAAAGTAGGAAGAACAATTGGGACCAGAATATATTTCCCAGCAAAAAACGTGTGGAATACGGCGATGACGGAGGCAGTTAAAAGGGTAAAGCTTGGAAATAGTTTCCACATTTGTTTATTTGATGCACACTTTACTACCAAATTAATCCATATTTAGTGCTATTGCCAAGATAAGAACAGGGGTCACTAAGTCACTATGCCGGCACACCCTGCTATGGACCTAAGTTAATAGAAAGTGGAATTTCAGGATCCTACTTTCTGAACAAGAAGAACATGAACTTATTATACTTTTGCTAGTACATAAATGTACAGCTGCAAGTACGGTAAGCACAGCTATATATCAGACTTTTAAAGTGTACCCGAACTGAAGCTCGGGTACACAAAATCAGATACTTACCTAAAGAGAGGGAAGCCTCAGGATCCTATTGAGGCTTCCCTCTATATTCTAACGTCCCTGTCACTGAGTGCGGCCCTCCGGAAGATTAGCGACACGGCATTGTTGCTAATCAGATTGGGGCTGCGCAGCTCCTCCTCCTTATTTATGGCCGCGCAATAGCCGACTGAGCCCGCCCATGCATGTGCAGTAAGCCGTGCTACAGTGCGGCCATTAATATGGAACAGGAACTGTGCAGCCCTGATTTGGAGGGAGACCACTGTCAGCAACAGGAGGATGCCATCAAGAGCGTGAAACCCCAATAGGATCCTGAGGCTTATCTCTTTTCAGGGTAAGAACTTGTTTTGAACCCGAGAGCGACTTCTTTATCCTGAGTGGGGTCAGGTCTAATCTCCGCACCTGCATTCACAGTGGTTGCCTATGAGGTGACCCTGTTTTGTGAGTATATTTGTATTTGCTCTTTCATTATTTCACTCGATACCAGTACATACTACATTATATTGCGCTCTCGGTGTCCTCTTTTTGTATCTTCATTTAAAAAAAATGTAATTTCAGGTGCCCAGTTAGCTGTAATTTCAGCCCTGGAATGATAACTCTCTGCATATCATTATGTCACCAAAGAGATCAGTATGTGGCAGGGAACAATAGTGAATAGCCACAGCATAGCCATGTTAGTTTATATATCACATATCATGTTGGTGGATTTAGTGCCCTACTGTACAGGATTGTTATATATGACAAAAACATGGCAACACAATTGCATAACAAGGTTTGAAGGTCACACAGAGAAGTAGGGTGCTTGCTGTTAACATAACACAACTGTACTGCTGATAACAACACATGCTGGTCACTGTAGTCTTAACTATTATTAGAAGGTTCTAAATTACAACTTTTATTATAACAGATCCTTCTTGCTGAAACACACTCCCTAACTGGTTTGATACTGATTAGAGTTCATATTAATATTAGAGTGAGCAGTTAGCTGGCAGAAAAGGTTGTTCCTTGCATGAGGCAGTTAACAAGCAGCTGAAAAACATTACGTTGACTTTCAACAATTATCTTGGCACTGCACAGATTGGGTGCAAGATAGCACTTAGCAGCACTAAGTTAAAGGATCATTATCACGAAAATTAGTAAACCTTTAACCTCCCTGGCGGTAAGCCCGAGCTAAGCTCGAGCTATGCCGCACAGGAGGATTTCTCAGGCCCCGCTGGGCCGATTTGCCTAATTTTTTTTTTTGCAACACGCAGCTAGCACTTTGCTAGCTGCGTGTGCACTCCGATCGCCGCCGGTACCCGCCGATTGTCCCCGCTCGCCTCACCGCCTCCCCCCTCCCCCCAGACCCCGTGCGCTGCCTGGCCAATCAGTGCCAGGCAGCGCTGAGGGGAAGCTCGGTACTCCCAATGACGTCACGACGTCGATGACATCATGCCGCCCTTCGCCATGGGGAAAGCCCTCCAGGAAATCTCGTTCTTTTTAAAAAAAAACTAAAAAATTAAACTGCTCTGCTGCCCCCTGGCGGTTTTTAATAGACCGCCAGGGAGGTTAAAATACAGTGGCTTGCAAAAGTATTCGGCCCCCTTGAAGTTTTCCACATTTTGTCACATTACTGCCACAAACAATCAATTTTATTGGAATTCCACGTGAAAGACCAATACAAAGTGGTGTACACGTGAGAAGTGGAACGAAAATCATAAATGATTCCAAATTTTTTTTACAAATAAATAACTGCAAAGTGGGGTGTGCATAATTATTCGGCCCCCTTTGGTCTGAGTGCAGTCAGTTGCCCATAAACATTGCCTGATGAGTGCTAATGACTAAATAAAGTGCACCTGTGTGTAATCTAATGTCAGTACAAATACAGCTGCTCTGTGACGGCCTCAAAGGTTATCTAAGAGAATATTGGGAGCAACAACACCATGAAGTCCAAAGAACACACCAGACAGGTCAGGTATAAAGTTATTGAGAAATTTAAAGCAGGCTTAGGCTACAAAAGGGTTTCCAAAGCCTTGAACATCCCACGGAGCACTGTTCAAGCGATCATTCAGAAATGGAAGGAGAATGGCACAACTGTAAACCTACCAAGACAAGGCCGTCCACCTAAACTCACAGGCCGAACAAGGAGAGCGCTGATCAGAAATGCAGTCAAGAGGTCCATGGTGACTCTGGACGAGCTGCAGAGATCTACAGCTCAGGTGGGAGACTCTGTCCATAGGACAACTATTAGTCGTGCACTGCACAAAGTTGGTGTTTATGTAAGAGTGGCACGAAGAAAGCCATTGTTAACAGAAAGCATAAGAAGTGCCGTTTGCAGTTTGCCACAAGCCATGTGGGGGACACAGCAAACATGTGGAAGAAGGTGCTCTAGTCAAATGAGACCAAAATGGAACTTTTTGGCCAAAATGCAAAACGCTATGTGTGGCGGAAAACTAACACTGCACATCACTCTAAACACACCATCCCCACTGTCAAATATGGTGGTGGCAGCTTCATGTTCTGGGGGTGCTTCTCTTCAGCAGGGACAGGGAAGCTGGTCAGAGTTGATGGGAAGATGGATGGAACCAAATACAGGGAAATCCTGGAAGAAAACATCTTGGAGTGTGCAAAAGACTTGAGACTGAGACGGATGTTCAACTTCCAGCAGGACAATGACTCTAATCATAAAACCAGGGCAACAATGTAATGGTTTAAAACAAAACGTATCCATGTGTTAGAATGGCCCAGTCAAAGTCCAGATCTAAATCCAATCGAGAATCTGTGGCAAGATCTGAAAACTGCTGTTCACAAACGATGTGCATCTAATCTGACTGAGCTGGAGCTGTTTTGCAAAAGAAGAATGGGCAAGGATTTCAGTCTCTAGATGTGCAAAGCTGGTAGAGACATATCCTAAAAGACTGGCAGCTGTAATTGCAGCAAAAGGTGGTTCTACAAAGATAGACCGAGGGGGCCGAATAATTACACACACCACACTTTGCAGTTATTGATTTGTAAAAAATGTTTGAAATCATTTCTGACTTTCGTTCCACTTTTCACGTGTACACCACTTTGTATTGGTCTTTCACGTAGAATTTCAATAAAGTTGACTAATGTTTGTGGCAGTAATGTGACAAAATGTGGAAAACTTCAAGGGGGCCGAATACTTTTGCAAGTCACTGTACATGTGTATCCATTGTACATATGTTCCAGAGTACAATGCACTACAAATAACTTCACAGGGGGCACTGCAGTATGGGGTCAAGTGAGTCTGGGGCGCGACGCACAATGCCGCAAACATGGGCCCCAGCTGCAAGTCTGTCACAGAATGTACAGACTGTCAGTGAGTGTGACTGTGTTTGCCTCAGGCAGATGATTTTGCATTGCATTTTTTTGTGATTTTTCCATGCTTGTGCTTTGCCATTCTCTTTGCATCGTAATTGCTGAGAAAATACTTCATGTAGCGCTTCTGCGATTTTCACAAATTGTAAACGCTGTTCAAGAGTAATCCCATAGGATTACATGTGTCACAGCGCCTTGCTGATCGCTGGTGATCACCTTAAATATAGGGATTCACCTTAAAGAGACTCTGTAACTTCAAAAAGATCCCCTGGGGGGTACTCACCTCGGGTGGGGGAAGCCTCCGGATCCTAATGAGGCTAAATAAAAAAAAAAGTAACTAGGGATGATAAACTGAAAAAAAAAGGGGGATGTAATACTACAATGTGGCCACAAGATGTCCTCAGTGGTGACTTCAGCTCCAAACTGTTAGTACGGAAACGGAAGCACTACGTGCACAGATTCATGAATGGCAGAGCTGTCTGTATAGACGGCTGCAGCCATTCACAGGGGAACTTAGATCAATGAATGGGATTTGTTTTCCCATTCATTGATCTAGCGGCGGGCGATCGGCGGTAATGAGCAGCGGTACCAAGCGCGGGGTTGGGGGGCGAGCGGGGGGACGTGGCGGAGGGACGTAGTACCTACGCCACTGCGCAGAGTTGTCGCATTTTGCAGGGGCGTAGTTACTTATCCCGGGGCAGGGGAAATGGTTAAACATTTACAAAGTGGATTGAATGCTTTGTTGTTTCTGATCAGTGGCAGCCCATTAGGTGTCCCTGAGTGAAAATACATTAACTTTTGACCTCGTTCTATCTCTTCCTGCTCTCAGAAGTTGTATTCTGCCAGGAAAAATGTTATGGCTGTAATTTGCTTATCAGTGAGGTTTACTATATTCCCGACAAAGTACCAACAAGACAGAAGCAGTCATTTCGATGCCCAATTATTAACTCTTTCAGGCAGAAAAAATAAAACAAGTAAAACAGCCTAGTTATTAATATGTTTTGCCCTCTTCATGCACCTGTTTATCTCATCATGTCACGTCGCCTCTGGTAAACCATTTACCCATTACAATGGCTACATTTCTTAATATGGACATCATGTGTAGGGGTACAAATTACTGGTAGATTTGAAGGAACTATAATGAACTCTGAAAGGCAAACATGACCATATTTAGGTATAAATGCAGTTATGGTATCAGAACCTATTTATTGTCAAGCACGACTGGTTCATGCCCCGAATTGGTTTTGCATAGCAGAGCATAAACACAAACAAACAAGCAGCTAACAAAAACAATAAAACAGGGATAGTGTGATAGCACAATAACCATAACAATATTCGTGGTGGGAGCGTAAGGTGCAACAGCAGTGGCTGCGGCCTAAGGGGGAAAAAAAGGGGGGGGGGGTGACATGGCATGAGTTTAATAGTCTTACAGCAGAGGGTAAAAAAGTGTTCCTCTCCCTTGAAGTCTTTGTAGGAATGTTCCAAAACCTCTGGCTTCATGAGAGCCGGCTGAGGAAGCGGACCTGGGTGTAAGGGATAATTTGCAATCCTAATTGCTCTGGCGTGCAGTCTAGTGTAGTGAATGAGGTTTAGTGAGGGTAGGGGTTTCCAGATTATACTTTCCACTGATCTGATGACCCTCTGAAATGTTATCTGTCTGTCAGTGGTGGAGGAGCTGGCGTACCAGACCAGAATGAATGAACAGAGGAAAGATTTGATTGTGGTGGATTAGAAGGACCTAAGAAGTTCCTGTGCCGTGTCAAATTTCCTAAATAGGTGAAGGAAGAAGAGCCTTTGCTGGGCCTTCTTCTGAGTTTAGATGGAATTTGCCTTCTAGCTCAGATCGCCCGAGATGGTTGTGCTCAGGAGCTGGACGCTGGAAACTCTTCTGACTTCAGTGCCATTGATGTAGATTGGAGGTGAATTAGTGGCACGCATTCTGAAGTCAATAACCAGCTCATCGGTTTTAGTTGTGTTCAGGACCAGCTTGTTCTCTCTGTACCAATGAGATGTAGAATGGCCTGCACACACAGCAAATCTTCTTGGAAACCTCTGCTTTTCCCAATGTCAATCAATGGCAATCAAGGCCAAAACAGACGTACCAAAAATCTCAATCAAATCAGGACTAGATTTAATGGTGGTTTTATAATACATGAAACAGTTTAAAACATTGCATGAAAGGGGGGCAGATGTCAGCTGAAATGAATGTCTACAGCGCCCAGGTTGTGGGGACATTCTCAAGGTAAGGAGGCAGCTCAAAGAAGCCTACTGAAGGATAATAATGTAGAAGTACAGCTATCATTTAAAGCTGATCACCCGCTGAATGTTAAAAAAAATGTAGCTTTTAGGCAAGTTCTGTATTCAGCAAAGAATAATGAAACTTATTTTTACATTTGGATAAGGATCTCTCTGTTTTATGTCAGTTTATATAGCCTTCTACATATTTTGCATTCACACTGTGAGGTGGAAGGCTGCATGGTGGGATACTCGGGATCTAATTTGTTGAACAGCAAGTCTTACAGTGTGAGCCTAAAGAATATGGACACTTTCCAAGGTTTTATGCACATTCATGAGTGGCTGGAGAGAATTACTCTTTCAGACATTTTTGGGTATGCTGAATGTTAACTATTTATTCTAGTTGTCTACTTGGAATCGATCCAAAAATACTTTCTCAGATATTACCAAATGCATGAAATGAGGCTATAATGCTAAAAATATCTCCTGACCTGAAGCAATTAATTTCATAGAGTTTGTTCATGCTCCGTGGGTGGCACTTCTGCTGCTTGGATTTTATCACCCTACTTTTAAGGTGCCTATCAATAATACAATTTTACCAAACCTACTGCATGTCAGTGCTCAGACCATACTCAGCACACTGCATCAAACTGGTCTGCATGACTGACATCCAAGAAGGAAGCCTTCTTTAAAGATGATGCTCAAGAAAGACTGCAAACCGTTTGCTGAAGACAAGCAGACCAATGACTTGATTACTGTGGTCTGATGAGACCAAGGTAAACCTGTGGCAGCAATCAGATAAGGAGTACAAAGCCTAGTCTGTTTTGCCTACTGTCAAGCATGGTGGTAGGAGTGTCATGGTTTGGGGCTGCATGAGTGTTGCTGGCACTAGTGAGCTACAGTCCATAAAGCAGTATTCCTACTTGATAATGACTCAAAACACGCCTTCAAGACCACTGGGCCTTGTTAAAGAAACTGGGGGTGAAGGTGACACTTTGGGCACATTTTTGACATTCTTCACTTAAAGGTGGACTCTTCAAACTCACATGTAATCAACAGGTTAAAATTATGTACAAAATAAGCGGGAAGAGATGTGGAATTGATGGTCACTGAGATGCTAATAAATTTATGTGGATTGATTTTTGCTACTTTGCTTGTCTGCGCTAGTTATTTCATTCATTATTTATTAATTTCCCGTATTTTAATAGGGTTGCCATACTATGCAGTTCTTTAAAGTACACATAGAACCATTTACATTTATCTCTGGAGGTCCTCCACAGTTTTGCTGCCATATACAGTATACACATACCAATATAAATACAGTAGAAGATAACAGAAGCGCAGCTATTATCTTCTATTTATGTCTATGAGTGGTACACACACTGAATAGCAGTGCTCTACACCTGTTACATGATATAGGACTCTGTAGTGTGTATGTGGTGCTTGTACATGGACTTTTGTACGAAATCTTAACTGACTCACAGTACAATTTCCTTGAGGATTGAGCAGTCCTCTATATGAGTGCAGTTTTCCAAGTGTGATTTTATTCTATAATGTGTATATTGAATACAGCAGCACACTAGTGGTTATTTGGTGCTTGTACATGGACTTTTGCATGACATTTTAAATTGATTTACAGCATAAATTCCTTGAGGATTGAGTAGTCCCCTATATGAGCGCAGTGTTCCTGTAATGATCCGCTCAGCTCGCTGCACAGGCAGACAGCTGTTTGACCATACCTTATGTCTGAGAGATGCAGGTCTCTGGAAAAGAGACCTGGCTTAATCTTGCAACTTTCAGAGTTGCTTTGCTGAGGGATTTGCATACATGCAAATTGCCCAGCTGTCTCCTTTGAGGGCTGGCAGTATAAAAGCCTTCTGCTCCCAGAAGGCTTTGCTGGTCATAACGGTTTGTTAAATACACTCCTGGAGTGTCAGCCTTCCCTGTTGGATTGTTATAGTTATCTCAGAGTAATTCTGGGAACTGCACTAGGCAGCTCCTCTAGTGCAGTTAGCCTGCTTATCTGTTTTGTCTATGTTGCCTCTCTGCTGTGATTGTCCTGCCACCAACGGTGGTCGATAGGAAATCGCCCTGTCTGTCTGTGGGTGCTAACCAGTGCAGCGGTTGCTTCTGGTAGCCCCTTCTGTTTCATCTGCCTTACTTGGATCGCACTAGCCCCTAGCGGTAGCGGCTGTGGATCCTTCTGATCAGTGATCCTGTCCCTGAACCCGGATCGCACTCGCTCTGGCGGAAAGAGCAGTGGATCTTTCCTACCCTGTCCCTGAACTCGGATCGCACTCGCTCTGGCGGAAAGAGCAGTGGATCCTGCTAGCTCTCTTGCTTTACTTGGATTGCACTCGCTCTGGCGGAAAGAGCAGTGGATCTTTCCTATCCTGTTTTCCGTCCGTCTGTCAGTCTTGTCTGATGTTGTGGTGTTGGCTGATGGTGTAGGTGTTGGCTGATGGTGTAATGGTTAAGGGCTCTGCCTCTGACACAGGCGACCAGGGTCCGAATCTCGGCTCTGCCTGTTCAGTAAGCCAGCACTAATTCAGTAGGAGACCTTTGGCAAGTCTCCCTTACATTGCTACTGCCAATAGAGCGCGCCCTAGTGGCTGCTGCTCTGCTCTGGCGCTTTGAGTCCGCAAGGAGAAAAGCGCAATATAAATGTTATTTGTCTTGTCTTGTCTGATATGAACGCTTGTTGTAGGCTCGGTGAGGTAACCGTTAAGCAAGCGCTCGCGTTCTCTGTTTCGTGTTTGTGTGGCGGTGGTTAGTTAGGCGTGCTTGTCTCTGTTGCGCTTAACGTGCAGAGATCGCGCTGTAAATGCGTTCGCTGTTGCGAATGAGTGCGGTGTTTGCGTTTAGTTAGCGTTTGTTATTTTCCTTATATTCTCATTGCATGATTTGCTGTGCCTTTGCTACTCTCGTGCCCTGTCTTGCTTAAGTCTTGTGTCACCTCTGGCAATCGCCTCTCTCGCGATTGCGTTCCTACTTTGTTTCTGCTGTTGTGTGTGCACCGTCGCCAGTTGGCGACTAGATTGGTGCACACACATACATTCTGTCCCTGTGCTCATTCTTATTCGCAATCGCTTCTCTTGCGATTGCGTTCTCACTTGGTTTCCTCTGTTGTGTGTCCACCGTCGCAGGTTGGCGACTAGATTGGTAGACATACATACATTCCTCCTCTGTGCTTATTCGGTCTTGTGTCGCTGTTAGCAATCGCCATCTCTTGCAATTGCCTTCTCACCTGATCTTCATGGTTGTGTGTTCATCGTCGCTGGGTGGCGACTAGATTGGTGGACACACATACACTCTGTCGCTTTACTCTCTCTAAGGGCTATCTTGCCCTGCGTTTCTTCCCTTCGTACAATTCCTGTCTGGCGTCTGTGGCAGGGCAGAGGATCTGTTCCTCTGCACTCCACAGCTCCATCTGCCGACAGGAATTTACCTCTACAGGTGCGTGCACCTTTTGCTGGGTTCTCTCAAATTATACGCTTGTGGAGGATTTCCGCAGCGTCAGCGCGCGTCCTGTGCGCTGACCACGGAGAGAATTCCACAATCGTTACAGTTCCAAGTGTGATTTCATTCTATACACATACCAATGCAGGGCTCACACTGGCGGATTGATCTAGCAGATCATTTGGTCTATCAACTATGCATCACTCGATAGTAGATCAGATTCTGATCTAATATCAATCACACTGTCACACTGCTGCTAGTTTTGTACTTTGTTTATTGCGTATTACTCCTGTTGCAATGAATGTTTGCAAGTTTGCATTATGCATGTTATAGGGCCAGAGTTAGGACACATACGAATACTGGGGTACCTTTGAGCAGTGTAGGTGACTATGCAAGAGAATGCATCTTTTTGTAACAAGACCAAAGCTTTTAACTTAGCTGTAGGCATAGCAGTGGTTCTTGGATGATTGAACTTCTGTGAAAGCATTTGCATGTGAGTGTGCGAAGGGTTAACTGACTTTGTATATAAGGTAGACTGCTTGTGCTGGGTTGAACTAATAAAATCTAGTAGTCCAATCTGTCAGTAAGGGCAGCGCTAAGTTAATTTGGTCAGATGCCACACAACCTGCTTCCTTGTTTCTAGGATATGGGAAAAAACATTAGCATCCAGAAAAGAACATACAATCTCCACCCATTTCAAGGAATCTAAACAAATGTGGTCTGAAGAAAACCAAAGGTTATGTATAAATAACCTTGAACTGTAACATTATGCTGTTCCAAGTGTCTTCCGTGTAAAATTACAGCACTTCATAGTAAACACAGTCCAGTCAATATTTAATTTAGAGATCACTAAATAAGTTATGCTATGAGTCTTAGCAAAGTATTCTGAGTAAAACTGAACACAAAATAGATAAGAATTTCCTGATGATGCTTCTATAATCAAAAATCAAAACTTTCTGATTCAGCCCTGGGACAGATTCACAAAAGGAAGACCCGGCAGGTAATTATAACTTTACAAGAGAAGAGAATCCATTAAATAGGTCTTATACACTGGATTTCCACTATAAAGTACTCCTGCACTGAGAGGAGGTTTGATTGTCCTTAGTGCCGTTTTGTAATGGTGCTTTGTCAAATGTCACAGCACCATCATCTCAGTTCAGTGCCCCTAGGAGTCCCCGTACTACTCAGCAGAAATCTTCCACTGACTAGAACGTCGAATATGGGCAGAAAGGTAGTGTCAGTTATCCTCCCTAGGAACGCCCTCGATCATGCCCACTTGTATGACCATAATTTAAGAGCCTATTAAAAAAAAAAACCAAACCACAGCATAATTCATCTACTCCGAGTTCCCACTGCTGTCTTTTCTGCCCTGTTAGCTCTCCCATTCCACCGACATGTCCTCTCGTATATACCGGCATTTGCACTGCTATGGCGCTGACCTGAAAGAACTTCTGGGTTATTTCCAGGTCAGCGCCACAGCAGTGAAAATGCCGGCATATGCGAGAGGACATGGCAGCGGAACGAGAGCTGACGGGGCGGAAAAGACAGCGAAGGAAACAAAGAGTAGGTGAGTTATGCTGTCGGGGGGTTTTAACAGGCCATAAAAATACAGTACAGGAGTACTTTAAGGATCACTTTTCATAGTGGATGTATTGTCGGGTCGAAAATTGGGTAAAAAGTGCCCAGGTAAAGTGGGCGCCGCCATATACGACAATGATAAAAGTCGCAATTAGCGGCATTACAGGGAAATTTGAGTCCAAATTTAATGTAATGTCGCTAATAGCGGCATTGCAACAAGGGTGTTAAGGGTTAGGAATCCCGGGGGGGGGGTTAAGGGTTAGGTACCATCGGGGGAAGTTAAGGGTCAGGCAAGAGTAGAGGGTAGGTTAAGGGTTAGGCATTGGTAGTGGTTAGGTTAAGGGTTAGGCATTGGTAGAGGGTGGGTTAAGCATAGGTAGAGGAAAGGTGGTAGAGGAGGGGTTAAGCATTGGTAGAGGTGTGGTTTAAGGGTTAGGCATGGGTAGAGGGAGAGTTCTGTATGAGTAGGTTTAGGTTAGCTTAGTTTATAGTAAAGTATCTGTAAAGATTACCAATATTTTACTACTGGAAGTAGAAGAATATCTGTAGTTTTACAGATATTCAACTGGCCGCAATATCCAGCGCCCTTCTTTCCAGGCGCCATTTTTACATGATGTACATGGCGTGGGGTATGTAATAATTTGTATTACAATAATTTTTTGCATTGCGCATAAACCCATTTTTTCTTTATTTGATTTTTAATTACCTGCCTAGCTGGGTTTGCAGTGCTGACTTCCTTTGTTGATTACCGATACTGTCAGGCTGAACTAAGCAGCAATATATGACCTGATTAAATGTCTTCCCCTATCCCATGATCATTCACATGAGGTAGCCAGAGAGAGGAAGTTGGGAGTGGCCACCTACTAGTCTTTTCCTAGAAACACAGACTTGACCCTGCCCACCTCCTCCTTATGCTGCATGGGAGGGGGTAGGTGAGGTCTGGTGACGTCTTTGTGCAGAGTAAAAAAATGCCGCTCTGGTGACAGATTTATACTTTATACACAGATATCTGGGTCATGTGATTGACAAAGTAACAGGCAGAGGTTGGGGGTGACTGAGGTCATTGCTGACAAATGATAGACAAGGCTGAAAGTCACAAGGCAGGGGTCAATGTAACAGTGTACGAAACCACACAAAGGCACACTAAAAATGTGCACAACAAACAGTATTTAGTGCTGTTTACAAAACCCTGCTTTGGAAGACCATATATTCATGTGGGTCTCTAGTCTGTGAACCACATGCAGTGGCGTAGTAATAGGGGATTCAGAGGTAGCGACTGCATCGGGGCCCTTGGGTCAGAGGGGCCCTCTCTCAAGCACAATATTAGCTCTCTATTGGCCTTGTGTTGGTAATAATTACTTCTATAGATGTTTTAAATAGTAGTAATCATTAACCTCCTTGCCGGTTTTCCCGACCTGAGCTCGGGGTAGAAAAAACAAGCTATTAGCGGTGATCCCGAGCTCAGGTCGGGGTATGCATTGCAGAGCCTTACTTGTGGTTGTGGAGTCCCGCGCGCGATCTCGCTGCACAGCGGGACTCCAGCCTCTCTCCCCGACAGTGTGGGGTCTTTCCCTGGCCGCCGGGATCCCCCATGTCCCCGCTATTCTTCCGGGGACCCGGCAGCCAGTTGGAGCAGCGCAGCTGTGGTGGTGGCAGCAGAGCGATGGTGGCAGCGTGATGTCATTGGGGGCGGGGCTAATATTGAAAACTAACTTCTCTATATTAGAGAAATATAGAGAAGTTCGTTTATATGTATATTAGCGCCATCTTGTGGACAAAGAGAAAACTGCAGCACAGGAGCCCAGGAAGGTACATTTTTTTTATTTTGCTGCAGATCTCACTGCCAGAATGATTTTTTTCAGGTTTTAGGGTCTGAAAGAGTGAAAAAAAAATTGCACTGCTTTTAGACCCTAAAATCTGGAAAGAATCAGACCGCCAAGGAGGTTAACTAACTGTTTCCTATCCCCTACTTGCACCTCTGACACTATTGTTGTCCTTTGCAGGTTTTGGTGCACCGTATCAATTGTTATGTATAGAGTGCTTGGGGGCCCCAATGTATAACTTGCACCAGGGCCCATAGTTCATAAGCTATGCCACTGCCCACATGCATAGCTCCCAACTGTCCCTCTTTTGGAGGGACAGTTCCTCTTTGGGAATCCTGCCCTCTCTCCCTCTTTCTTCCTCATTTATCCCTCTTCCAGGACTGATCTACAGATCTATGTAAATATGTGTATTTTTCTTCTGAAAAATGTGTTTACCTGACTCTAAACTTTATAACCATCCTTTAAATTAATACATTTCTTATTTTTAATTGTTAATATGAAGGATAATGGACCAGTATAGAAAGGACCGGTGTGATTTGAATTATAAAACATATTTTTTTCCTATTAAATCCAGGGCTCCGACACCGACTCCTCTAATTTGCATATTACAATCTTGTTGATTGAACGTATGTAACATGAAATTAAGCTCTCAACTGCCAACGCTTAGGAATTTTAAAAGACAACTGAAGTGAGAAGGATATGTAGACTGACATATTTATTCCCTTTAGTCATAGACTAAAACTAGTCCTTGGTAAGAGTACTTGTAGAAGGTATGTCACGGAACAGCCGTGAGAAACGAGAACGCAATCGGTTTATTGCACCGATTGCCATTGACGTGCTAGAATCTAGATTGGTTGTGTAGGAGCATCTGCAGTCAATCTGGGCTCCCTCTTTTCTCAGCAGAGAGCTAGCAGTACTTAGACGCAGGATGACTTTTGATTTGTTAATTAGCTTGGGCCAGGCCTGTGTCCAGGGAGAATGTTTATTTTTAATTACCTCAGGCAGGTGTCAATTGCCCACCATTTGGTGAGCCCTTTTCATACAGGGAGAGCAAGGAAGCTACTCCCAGCAGGAAGCCTATTCCAAACCTGCTTCCCACAGACTTCATGGCACCGATGAAGGGCAGATCTGAAAGCATGTGTGGTATGATTTTCTGTCGGTATACGAAAAACCGTATATCGCACAGCTATGAAATTCATATGGTCTTATTCGTTAAAGTCTGCCCAACGTGCGGGTATAAAATTCATGGCAATATCTCGTCCAGTTATTGCGGTATGAATCTTCTCAGGAACCTGAGAAGCTACCCAAGTCACGTCTGATATCATATTAATCTGTATTTTCCGACAAGTATGAATCTGTTATCCACCTAAATATGACATGTATCGTTCATGAGTTATGGCATTTTATAAGTTCAAAGCTAAAATCTCTCAGAGGGAATGAACTGTCATTGGTGGGTAATTCAGAGGGGGCGGGCATTGCCACACCCCCGAACCAGCTTCATCAAAAGGACATGGCCGGCAGGCGGACCTCAGTCCTCCCTGTTTACCATCACCTGATTGAGCCAGCCAGAGGACCATGCGGCTGGCAGCCATTTTCTTGGACAGAAACAAAGCACATTTTCTATGTGCTCAGATTTTTCCCCAAAGGACATCTTTCCATGAACTTTAAGTATCTGTTTTTTCTCCATTTTTATTTTCTATACTGTGTTATCATTTTGTCTCCATAATTGTTGATTTTAACGATTTTCTGTATATATTAATTATTTATATTGCATTAATAAACCGACGCTAACGTCAGTTGTTTGTTCAGCTACCCTATTATTCAGCCTACAGAAACTGAACCCAGACTTCTGGAGAGACACTACTTTTGTTGTTAGCTAGACAGAATAGAGTGTGTTTAACCGTTTATTTGCAGGTCTAGAAATAGCTAGTCAGTGTGTGCTTCTGGCCCAGGAAAGCAGAAGTGGTGGCAGTTATACCCTGAAATAGTGTGTAAAGTGTATTTCCGTAACCCACGGGCTCCCTTCTGGTTTGTCTGCGGTCAATTCCCAACGGTTTCTTCACATTGACTGCGACCACAGTTTGCACGATTTGTGCGCTGGAACCGTTTGGAAGGCATTTCGCGTTCCAGCCACCAGGGCTCCTGTGACAAGGTATAGACAGGAACAAAGAAAATCTATCAGGCTCTAGGCAATGTGACTGTGGGTACATGTAAGAGTGATATGCAGGTACTGAAAAATAGAATATTTTATCATATTTTCTATTTTAATTACAGTTTAAATTCATTAGGAGTCGGAGTCAAAGTCGGTGCATTTTTTCCCAACTCCGACTCCAGGTACCCAAAATTGCTCCGACTCCTCGACTCTGAATCCACAGCCCTGATTAAATCTTAATGGTATGCCTGATTAGGGATGTGGCAACACACTGAAGGAAGATCCAGAGCACAGTAGCCATGTCATCCTGGAGGATGCCCAGGATGGAAGCACAGCAAGACCTGCAGATTAGAGCATGTGGTGGAAACCCAAGTGGAGTGGTGAGTATAACAAACAGCACAGTTCCCCACTCACCTTAACCACTTGCCGACCGCGCTCTCATACCGCGTCTCGGCAAAGTGGCAGCTGCAGGACCAGCGACGCAGTTCTGCATTGCCGGCTGCAGGCTAATTAATCAGGAAGCAGCCGCTCGTGCGAGCGGCTGCTTCCTGTCAATTCACGGCGGGGGGCTCCGTGAATAGCCTGCGGGCCGCCGATCACGGCTCGCAGGCTAAATGTAAACACAAGCGGAAATAATCCGCTTTGTTTACATTGTACGGCGCTGCTGCGCAGCAGCGCCGTAAGGCAGATCGGCGATCCCCGGCCAATCAGCGGCCAGGGATCGCCGCCATGTGACAGGGGACAGCCTGTCACTGGCTGCACAGGACGGATAGCGTCCTGTGCAGCCCAGATCACCAGGGGGGACAGGGAGGAGGGGAATCTCGCCGCGGAGGGGGGCTTTGAGGTGCCCCCCCCCCGCAACACCCATCAGGCAGGAGCGATCAGACCCCCCCCAGCACATCATCCCCCTAGTGGGGAAAAAAGGGGGGGCGATCTGGTCGCTCTGCCTGCACCCTGATCTGTGCTGGGGGCTGTAGAGCCCACCCAGCACAGATCAGCTAAAACAGCGCTGGTCCTTAAGGGGGGGTAAAGGGTGGGTCCTCAAGTGGTTAAGTAACAGTGAAAAATATGGGAGGGTGGATTAAGGCTTCAAAGGACCACTACAGTGGAAAAAGTAAGCAGTTGTTTTCAAAAGTAAATGAAAGGTTTTGAACTAGACCATCTCCTCATGGGGGATTCTCAGGGTTATCTTTGTTTTCAGAGCATTTCCTGGTCGTCAGTTTAAATGCCAAAATAGTAAGATACCAGCCAGCCTCCCTAATAACGTGCATAGTATTTTGTCAGTTAGACTTAGCAACTGCTGTTCAGGGAGTGCTTTTGACATCGAAGAGAACCTAAGAATACCCCATGATGAGATGGACTTGTCCAAAACCTGTCGGTTCTGACAGATTTTAACTGCTTAATTTTTTGCTGGAGTGGTCCTTTATTTTACTCCTAAAGAGAAAACAATCACAAAGGAACTACAGTAATTGTACCCTCTTCTTTTCAGTGTTTAGTGGATAAAATATCAGTTTTACAACAAATCAGGCTGCAAGGCTATTGTGACTAAACAGCCTTTTCCATTGTCTGCTGGAAAAATAAATATTTCCCAAAGGCTCAGGCTTATTATTACCGTCCGCAGCAAGTTTCTCTGCAGGATTTCTCTGCATTTCGCTGCATGCATTCTCCTCTCTACCCTCTCAAGCCTTTCAGGGCCTGCTGTAGAGGAGCACCTCCAAAGCCTGATGCTCCCACCACCATGCTTCATGTGCCGCATTAACCATGGTAGGTACACATTTTATTTCTTCTGATGGTCACAAATCTCAGTTTAAACTTTTAGTCTTTTCAAACCATAGTACTTTCTCATCAGGAGTTAAATCTTTTGCATACATAAGAATGTATAGTACAGTAACTTCAGACTTCTTAAAGTGGAATATAACCCTGCATTTCAACTTTGCTCTAAAACATTATTTACAGTATATTATATGCAACCAGCATTTTTTTTTACTAGACCAGCATTGGAAGGGTTACACTGGGCTTTAAAGTTCCTGGAGATTTCTGCAGACATCCGAAGCTGAAATAGATACATTTTGTTTACATAAATGTATCTAAGTGTTGAATGTGACTCATCTCTCTGACTGAGAAGGAGCTTGGAGGACAGCCAAAGAGTGTGTAACATTTATCAATAGATACATGTAACTAAATAGAATGTATCTATCTGAACTTCTGCATATCTCTCCACGGACCTTTAAACCTCTGTGTTTAACCCTTCCAATGCTGGTCTAGTAAAAAAAAAATGCTTTTTGCATATAATATGCTGTAAATAATATTTTAGAGCAAAGTTGAAATGCAGGGTTATATTCTGCTTTAACTACACACATATAGTCACCACATAACGAGGGAACTATGGGAAAGCTGCCCCAGGGATGGCTTAAACCTGCCATACTAAAGGGGGTGCATACATATGTAATCAGTTATTCTGTGTTTCTTCTTAGAAGTTGATGAGTTTCCACTTTCGCTTTGACATAAACTATGGATCAGCATATAAAACTAGTGAATGTAGACATGTAGGGTAATGAACGTGTCTCTAGCCTAGAGGCTAGTGACATGTTTTGTTGCTATGTAGGGAGAAGAACGGATGACGGCATGGCACACAGCTATGTGGCTTTGGGTGGGTGGTTGGAGTGAAGAGGAGAGCAATGTGTTAGCAATCTGGTGCTCTGGATCTCTCAGCTATGCATCGGGGGCCGCCATACACATGCTAGATTCCTGGGAGAGACTACGCACTGGCCTACCAGAGCTGAGAATCTTCTAGCATATGTACACTGCTTTATACCACCATGCCACATAGGATCCTAAGAGACAAGATGACCAAGGTGACAGTTCAGAGGGGGAGTCAGAGAGGAGTAGGAGGAGAATGACAGCTCTCTCTGCTGCTGCTAAACTCCGAGGCGGTGTTAAGTAGTATTCTCCCTCTGAGTTGTTGCAACTCAGAGGGAGATGTAATTCGGGGTCCGGCAGCCGCCAGAGCCCCAAATTACCTCTACGCGTGGTGCGCAGCATAGCATTGCTGCTATGACGGCGCCCAGCTTCGTCCCCAAGTGTATGTGTACTCCGCCGTGCCTGTGGAAGTGTACATTGAAAAATGGCGCCTGGCAATATTAAATACCGATATTTTACTATAAAAGTGTAAAATATTCGTATTAAATACCGATATTTTACTATGGCCAAACCTAACCTTACTCTCACACAGAACCCTCATACCTGACGCCTAACCCTTAACCCCGCCCCCCTGCAGAAACAAGCTGCCTAACCCTTAACCCCCCCCCCCCACCACACAAACTTCCTACCTAATGCCTAACTCTTAACCCCCCCTTAGACAAACTACCTACCTAACCCTTAACCCCCCTTAGACAAACTACCTACCTACCCCTTAAACCCCCCAAACCTAAGGGCCTGTTACTACTAGCGGCGATGCGGTGCGATGATCACGTCGTACCACATCCACAAAAAAACCCGCAAATTCTCGGGCACCGCTCTAGTAGCCTAAAAATATCAACATTTGGGTGGGCACTGAAATTTCCGCTCTAGTGATCAAATACTGATAATTTACATGGGCTTTACATGGGCGCCTTTGGCAGGGTGCAATTAGTCCACTTGCCGCATGGGCCTTTTTTTTACTGTTTGGAGTGTCGAAGGGCTCACCTGCCACATTGGTATGAATCGTCATCTCCTCCAGTGACTGGCGTCTTGTTTGACTGTCACCACAAGCACCTATACCATGTGACACCAGCACATTTAGTGATGTCGGATGGGGGGCAGCACATGCACTTGGGGTGGTCCAGCAGCCGTCAGTGGTGCTAAGATGATTTCCGATAGACTTCATGCTGAAATCTATTGGGAATCTGTCTGCAGTGTGCGGGTAGGCAATTAATCCCGCTCTGATCAGATTCAATCAGAGAGGGAGGGATCTGTTGGTCGATCTGGTGACAGGTCAGCAGGTGTATGGCCACCTTTACAGCTGTTTGCCTCTACATCAACATACTGCAGTAAACACTGGTTGTAAGTACTGGCTGTAAGGGGCAGGGTACAGACTGAATGCTCTGATAACACTAGAGCCTGTAATTATGACAGTCTGTGGTGCAGGAAGTAGCTGGAGAGCGGGATCCTGACCAGGTACTCCAATGGGGAGCTCATACACCGATAAAACAAGCTCTGCTACTGACTGCTTGCACAGGGCCAAGAAAACATTTGTGACTGTAGTTTTGCTTTAAATGCTGAATGACAAACTTGGTGACCTCAATTGACACACACATAAGCAATAATAACTTAGCATTAACAGTATTTTGTAAACAATGATGAAAAACATAGGAGAGGTTTGTTTCCTCCTAATGTACTGTCCTACAAAATGTAAACCTCCACAAACATGAATAAAAAAAAATCAATGAATTACATGTAGAGACCTTTTCTTCTTCAAGCTAATTTGCAATCAAAGTGATACGATTAGTCCAGCGTCTTTTTTTCCCCAACTGCTTTTTGTATGTGTACTTACTTGCAAGTGCCATAAGCAGCTTGCATGTGGGTAGTTTTGTAAATGGCGCCTAAATGTGTCACATGACAAAGGTAGACACCTCACCACATCTGTGGCTGCACACCTCTCTCCACTGGCAGCTTTATTTGAATTTCAGAATTAATCTTTAAAAAGAAACAGGAAGCTGCTTTAAAATGTTACAAGACTGTCATCATATAGCATTCACCACAAATACAACTTCCTCTTTACAGTCCCAGTGTGTGAAACAGCACTTTTACAAGAGCCCTGCACAGGAAAGCGACTTAGCTGATAGGGTGCAGTTATTTTACCTAAGAATGAAATACAATCACATTTTTGTGCTACTTATTGTAAATGGAAGTGTAAAATGTGCTTGGGGGGAGGGGGGGGGGGGGAGAGAGAGAGAGGGAGATTGGACAGCAAGATGTATAGATGGTTTTACTCAGGTGGAGATAATAATTTGCAAACTAGCCACAAAGCTATACGTGGTGTAAGCTCATTTTTCATGGAAAAAAAATCAGTTTTCTAGCTACTGGACTGCAAGTATCAACAATCCTTCCATTTACAACAGACATTTGGTGCAGCCCAGCAGCTAAAATCACAATTTATTTTCTCTGTTAGCTGCACTTTGAAATAGCTGTAGAAAAGAAAACTGCAATATGCATGAATAAGAAAACACTCATAGAATTTTGTATCATTTTATATAGAATTTTACAACTACACATTGGCTTTAATGTCAGTTGCTGTTTCTTTCCTAGACAAAGTTTTAAACCACCCTGACCTTTCCTTTCTTTCCAAGCACCCTAAAGTTACTCTGACAATACTGCAGGAGCTGAGGGAGGGGGTCCTGCAGGGAAGATATTATGAAGGATGGTGCAAAAGTGTGGAGCAGTTGCCCAGGGCAATCAATCAGCTTTCAGTCTTTACATGATAAATGCATCTAATTGGTTGCTATAAGCAACGGCTCCACCTTTGCACCAATCTTCTTTGTACTGGTCTTGATCAATCAGTCCCTCTGAGGAAAGTATGACATGCAGGGGCCAAGCTGATCCCAAACTAGTGCTTCTACCTATTTAAGTCACATACATGGTGATATTACAGAAATGCAATATTCAGCAGGAACTGATATATCCAATCATGCTTACCTGCCCAAGTGGCCAGCAGAGATATGCAGCTATAGTGTGCAGTCTCTTCCTATATGGCATGAGGAGGCTGCTCCTTAGATGCACTTCTTGCCTCTTCCACTGTGACATGATTCTTCAATGTCATCCAATTCTTCTTCCAAAGTTCTCCTTCCCAGGCAGCTGCAGCTTCCCTGAAGTGAGCTGTCACAAGGCAGTCTGGAGCTGTCACTAAACGCCACACACCCCCTTGCGCGTTCCCGCCTCGCAAGGAGAGACAGAATGCACGTGCGCAGCCCAGCCACCCACTTCTGCCTTCTGCGCATGTGCGCCTCCTCCACACGCTGCCTGACTGGTATCTGTCAAATAAAGTTTCTTTTCAGCCTCGCCTAGGCTACACCGGCTCTAGCTGTAGCGTTGTGGTATAATCTGCCTTCAGAATAGCTGCTGCTCCCTGTATAGCTAGTTGGGATCAGTTCTCTCTCTGATGCAGAAGGTTTGAAGTTCAGCTCACCACGGAACCTTCTGTGTACTTATGCTTTGAAGCGCTCAAGTCAAAACTTTATCACTACTATTTGAGACCTCTGAGATCAAGATAACAGTAATTTAGATATCATCATTAATTTAAAGCGATGTTGGGGTTGCCACCAAGAGCCAAAGACTGTGCTACTTCATGTAATCTATATACAGTACAGTATAACAATTTCTCACAATTGCCCCTTTTTTTCTGATCCGTTTCATTTCTCTTTTTTCCAACTTGGCTTGATTATTATTGTCAGTCCCTTCACTGGCTGCCAGTTACACAAAGGATACAATTTAAAATCCTTAAGCTGGGTCTACACGTAGCGATCAGGCGGCTCGATTAGCCGCCGGATCGCCTCTTCCGCATCCCCGCGCATACCCGCCGTGTCCCCGCTCGCCCGCGCATGTGTCGGATTCAATCCCCCCTCGTCCCCACCGGCGTCGCTTATCTTCCATTCGATTTCCTGCCATTGTCCGCTCGTGGGGAACGAGCAGGGAATCGACGGCAGCGAGATTGGACCTGTCGGATCTTATCAATCGAGCCGCATCAGCGGTTCGATTGATAAGACACATCGCCCCGTGTAGACGGGGCTTTACTCTTGCCTACAAAGCTCTCCACAACATAGCTCCTTCCTATCTAAATCAACTTATTTCCAGATACCATCCTACACGTAATCTCCGCTCTGCTAACGATATCCTTCTGTCTTCTTCCCTGATCACGTCTTCCCACTCCCGCTTACAAGACTTCTCTCGATACTTTCCCCTCCTCTGGAACACTCTCCCTCAACACATCCGTCACTCACCCACACTTACTATTTTTAGGCGCAATCTGAAAACTCACCTCTTCAGGCAAGCATACTGTCCTACTTAGGACACTGCCCACTAAGCACCATTTCTACCGCCCCATACACAGCTTCACTTTACCTACTGTCATATACTTTAAGGCTGGTTTCACACCAGGACGTTGCGTTTTAGGGGACGTTATGGTCGCATAACGTGCCCCTAACACAACGCCTGGTGCTCCCTGCTTTGGACGTCAAAGTGAGCCGCGTTGTGCAGCTCACTCTGGCGTCCGTGATGCCGTAATGCACACACTTGGACGCATGCAGCATCACCTGGTCCAGCCGGCCAATCGCCGCACAGAGCGGCCGCTCCAGGAAGTAAACACTGCACGTCACTGAGTGCAGTGAATATTAATTAGCCATGTGCCTGGCCGCTCTCCGCTCCTCCCCAACGTCACTGAGCATGTGCAAACAGTCTAACGCTCCTTTGCCGCTTACAAAGTACTGCATGCAGTACGTTGTCTAATGGCGCAGCGTTACTGTGTAACGCAACGTGGGCACTGTGAACAGCCCATTGATTTTTCATTGCTGTGCGGTGGGGTGCGTTACAGGCTGCTCTAACGTGCGCCTGTAACGTCCCACTGTGAAACCAGCCTTAATCAGGGGTCCACAAACGTTTTAGGTCGAGGGCCGGGTCAACATACTTCAGACTGCTAGGGGGGCCGGAGTATACATAAAAGATGTAGAAGTCTTTGCGGGCCAGACAGTGAAGCATACCCACGTGACAACCTGCAGTCCGACTGGATAGCAGTGTCTCCTGATGTGGAATTTGATTGGAAACCAGCGAATTAGGCCTCGTTCACATCATACGCGCTTCCGTGCGGATATGGAAGCGCATATGATGTGCTGAAGCGCAGGAACGGCAGAAGGGCATAGACTGCCCGTCTACCATTCACATCTACTGCGCTGCGCAGCAGTACGATGCGATGGGAAGCGCTTGCGTACTGCTGCCTGCATTTTGCCCGGAAGCGCAGAGCTGATCCCATCACGGTCAATGGATGGGATCAGCGGGCAGCAGCGCAGATGGCGTGCGATCGGATGCACTGCGTTCGGATTGCACAGCCATCTGCGCTACTCAGATGTGAACGAGGCCTTACTGCTTTCTGGCTTCCATGTGGATGGGTGATGTCAGCACTGCTATTCTATATGCAGACCACCAATCTTTAAAAATGAAGCGGACCTGTGGTACGCGTACACTGAGTGGGGGGCTGGTTAAAAAAAAAGCCTCAGGGGGCCACATTCGGCCCGCGGGCCTTAGTTTGAGGACCACTGCCTTAAATGTTTAGACTGTAAGGCCTTTTGGCCAGGGCCCTCTTCCCTTTCGTCTCACAATGCTGTGTATTGGGTGTACATACCTCCCACCTCTGTGTAAGATATGTTGTTAATTTGTTCACTGCTTTAGCGGTCATATCCTCTTATCTTGTATCAACTGTTTGTATTGTATACTTTGTTTTGTTATACCCTCTATGCTGTTGTACAGCGCCATGGAAGATGCTGGCGCTATATAAATCAATAATAACAATATAAAGCGCCAACTTATTCTTTGGCGCTGTACAAAGTAAGAAACGAACATGGGGTACCTAAAAATACAGACAATGGTGTACGCCAATATACAAAATACATAGTTGACAAAATCAATACAAAATACAGAATTGGTAATGATGACAGTGATAAAAGTATCACGATGAATAAAATGTAGAATGAATTCCAAGACACAAAAGGGGGAAAGAGCCCTGCCCTTGCGAGCTTACAATCTAAAGATTGATGTACAAAGCGGACCTGAACTCAGAACTTTCTCTCTGCTCTAAAAGATAAGAAACAGCCTGATAACCTTTAAAGAAAAACATTTCTTTGTTACAGCTGATACAAATCCTGCAATAAATCTGCAGTGTGTCTACTTCCTGCTTTCATGGAAGCAGCCATATGGTTAACATCCTGTGTTTTCAAATTAGCTGCTTTGCGGAGGCAGCCAGCTGACACAGCTGAGAGATAAAATTACATTTGTGATTAGTCACAGATGAGGGATGAGACAGGCTAAACTCTCGAAGGCCCCATTCACACTTAGAAATGCAAAACGCCGGCGTTTTGCAGGAGTGATTTTTCTGCGATTTAAAGAGGAAAAATCACTGAACACTGGTGCGATTTTGCCACGATCACGTTTAGTGCTTCTATAGCACTGAATCGCGATCGCCGGGAAATCACCTGAAAATGGTGCAGGCGACTTGTTTGCGTTTCGCATTTTTTGGCCGTTTTTGGCTGATTTGCGGCATTTAGCGCAAATCGCCCAAGTAAGAACAGGCCCATAGGGTTTAATTACACTAGCGCTTTTAAAAAGCGCTCGCGTTTGAGCGTTTTGCCGAAATTGCGGCAAAACGCTCTAGTGTGAATGGGCCCTGAATACATACAGGCTGCATTTCTCTGTTTTTCTTCTGTCCTGTGCAGGTCCACTTTAAATAATAGTATAGGCAACACATTACAAGCAAGCATATTTGCATATGTTTTGAATGTGGTGACAATACACATTTATAGATTTCTTTAAAGTATTATCTTGTGGCAATTACAAAGAAACCGATTCATACAACAACTAAATGCACTGAACACTTTTGGTGTATTTATGTGTGCGTGTGTATTGGGGGGGTTACATACATAATGCACAAAGTTTTGAAAGCGTTACAATGTAACTGGATGCCCACCCATCTGTGTGTATATAGTATGTACATCCCCGGGGCAAGTACCAAATCCAAGCCAGTAGGGCTACTATTACATTGTAAGATTACTGGAACGTGGTTTGAAAAATCTTATAAAAGAAGAACTCCACCCAGTGGAATATGATAATCCCGGCTGGGTCTTAATTCCCTATCTCAGCTCTAATGTCCTAATGTTCTTACACGTTAAACACTTTTTTCTCCTTCGTATAAAAAAAATGCCATTATATTAACAAAATTACTATTCCCACTTAATGCACCCCTTGAGTGTACAACAGTGGCGTAGCTAAGAAGCTGTGGGCCCCAGTGCAAGTTTTTCATTGGGGCCCCCCAAGCTCTCTATACATAACAATTGATATGCCACACCAAAACCTGCCAAGGACAACCACAGTGTCAGAGGTGCAAGAAGGGAATGGGGAGCAGTTTGTTAATGATCACTACTATTCAAATCCTCTATAGAAGTGAATATTATCAGCACTGGACCAATAAAGAGCTAATACTGTTATTGAGAGTTGGCTCCTCAAGCCCAAGGGCCCCGATGCAGTCACTCACTACCTCTGCATCCCCTATTGCTACGACCACTGGTGTACAAGATAACACCTACCATGTCCTAGTAGTCACAACTCTAATGACAAACCCCTACACCCGATAATAAAACCTTACCTACTTACCCTTCATGTTTTTGCAGTCTTTGGCTAGAAACCCACTAGGATCGATTTCTAATTGCTAGTGATTTGGAAAAGGAATCATTACATTAGCAAGAGGTTTCAAATCGCAAATCGCTCAGAAACTCGCTCCTAGTGGGTTCCTGGCTTTCCTCTGATTTAACCCCCTATAGAACTAACCTCCTTCGTAATCACTTGAAGGTGGCACCGAGTATAAAGAGGCAGTGCTGCTTCAATTGGGCGCCAGGATAAGTAGATATGAGTAAAATATTGGCTTACCTGGCACCCCCTCTAACCTTAAAATGACACTGAAGCGGAAAAAAAACGTATAATATAATGAATTGCATGTGTAGTACAGATAATTAATAGAACATTAGTAGCGAAGAAAATAGTCTCATATTTTTATTTTCAGTTATACAGTTTTTTATAACATTGCATCATTCTCAAATATTTGGAGTTTACACACTACACAGAATTTTAAATGATGAAACAGAGCAGGCTAATGACCTTTTGAAGTTTCCTCTGCAGAAAAACCGCGATTAGCGTGGTAAATCACTGAACACTTGCCATTCAGAGCGATCATGATCGGCGCTTTCTTAAGCAATGTATCGCGATTGCTCCAGAATCGCGGCAAATGCTGCAGGGAACACGTTTTGCAATTTCTGCTTAGCGCAAAACACCCGTGATCGGCGGCAATGAGATCACTGCCATAGGTTAATATCCCCCGCTAATCGCCCAAGTGACAACGAGCCCTAACCCTTACTGTACTAGAAACGATATTAGACTCATATCTGTGCTACTAATGCTTTATTTCTTAGCAGTACTACACATACAAATCATTATATCATAAGTTTATTTTCACTTCAGATTCCCTTTAACCCTTCGATTAAGGTACCTAACCTTAACCCCCCCTTACAGGTACCTAACCTTAAACCCCCCTATCTAATGCCTAACCTTAACCCCCTACCTAATGCCTAAGCTTGACCGACACCCCCCCTCCCCAGGTGCCCAACCCTAAATTTTTTCAGGCGCCTAAATTAACGATACTAGTAGCCGATCATTTATGAATGTCTACTACCATTAAAATCTATGTAGTAGCATGCTGGCTACTACTCGCACCTGTTTGCTGATAATTACCATTGGCGTCTATGAGACGCCTGATGGTAGCGGCACCGAAAACACTTGCTCTGCCAAAAACACCCAATGCTGAAATGAACAGGGCAAATATTACAAAATTATGTGCAATCTAGGCATCTGCTACTTGGCACCAATGTAGATTCAGCTGGGGTCCATTTATGAGATGGGGTAAAAAAAATATATATTTTTGTTTACCATTTTTTAATATATACCTGAAACTTTCATAATGCCAAATTTATAAAATGGCATTCATATTTGGTTCACTGGCAATTTGTGCTCTGCCACTACTGTAAGTCTGTAGCTCTGTTTACTTGAATGAAGTAACGTATAGCCCACCAGGACCTCTGCTCTTCATTGGAACACTAGCAGTAAGTGGCACAGTAACTATAATCACGCACTGCTTCCTGTAGTGGTGATCTGCTGCAAAAGTGGTGGCCTTGTGACTGAATAACTGTTTTCCATTGCTTATTACGGTGTACTCCACAAGGATAGTGATGAATGCTACAGTATTTGGTGATCTATAAACTGGTCATCAGACTCAGGCCTCATTCACAGTGGGACGTTGCGTTGTAATGCGACGTTAAAGTCACAATGCAGCATTACAACGCAACACAAAAAAAGGTGGTAACGCACAATAACGCTGTGTTACTGCCACATACAGTAGGTACAGGAAAGCATGCAGGCAATGAAAAGCATGCTTTCCTGTACCTGGTTATGTATACGTTTAGAGGTAATGCAGTGCAAACAGTGCATTACCATAACGCTACACGTTACAATGGAACGCTAATGTCCCATAGGATTAGCATTGCAGTGCAATAAGCTGCATTATAAGAGTTCCCCCTTCCCCCCCTACAGTACTCCTTTAATGTAATTCCTGTTTTGTTTTTTTGTATTTGACACTTACACAATTGGCACATGTTCCCATGGCCACATGTGACTTCCCCAAGATTTCTAAATGGTATCCCTGTCTGACCAGCTAGATCACAAGCCAGTTCTGAACTCGGATAGCAGGTGCATATTGAGAAAGACATTCTGTACAGTTCTATTCGCACACAAATTGTATTCAACATCTCCAAGTACATCAGAAAAGTCTAATGCCTGATACACACAATGAGATTTACTGCCAGATCAATTATTTCCAACATGTCCGATCTGATTTCCAATCGATTTTCCATTCACGTCTATGGAAAATCGATCGGAAATCAGATTGGGTATGTTAGAAATAATCAATCTGGCAGTAAACCTGCTAGAAAATCTCATAAGACTTCATTCACACTTCTTGGTTTTTGATGCATGACATGCACAATCATATGCAGATCCTGTGATACAGCATAGTGTCAGTTTTACTTGATTTAAAAATCCCATTCTTTAACATGGGCCATTAGTTTTAGGCCTAGAACACACTAGGAGTGCTTTTCTGAGCGCTTTGTGATTTGAAAAGCTCTTGCTAATGTAATGCTATGGGTGTGATCCCACTTGAGTGATGTGATTTTATAAAAATCCCCCATAGCATTGCATTAGCAAGAGCTTTTCAAATCACTAGCGCCTAGAAAAGGCTTCTAGTGGGTTTGAGCCCTAATTGTGTTTCTGCATTGGGGTGCAATGCAAAAAGTTACTGTACCCTAGCATGAGCGCGTTTCATTTTCATTTGCATATGAGAGATTGTGAAAGAAAGCAGAATACTTGCTAGGTTGAAACTCAACACCAAACAATGTTGAGGTTGCACAATACCCAAATACCTGAGCTGCGCTTATAGTAATTAACTACTGGGCAAATTAACTGCTGTTGGTCTGACGCACAACTACAATAGTGAAGGCAGCTTCTTCAGAACCCATTAGGCTTTGGTTTCTTTTCTCTTGTTTATACTGCGTTACTTTGGATTGAAGATATAACAGGTTCACTGCTTAACTGAAGTGTATTTAGATCTTTGGTTTAAAAATAACCAGCAGGAATAACAGTTATTCATTTTATTTATCTTTCACGGTGCCTTAAAATGAATGCAGTCTTTTCTTCAGCTGTCCTTCAGAAGCTGAGAAGGCATCACAATCAAATACCCTCCATAGTCTAAGGCTAATTTTCGGGAAAGCCAATTAAAGGTCCACTATTTCGACTTTAAAGTGAACCCAAGGAGGTGGTGAAAAATAGTTATATACTTAGGTGGATATTCAGAGGCTTCCCATATCCTCCTTGACTGCCACCCCCCCCCCCGTCCCCACACACAGACCTTCTCAACCTACTCATCAAGGGCTTGTCAGATATACACAGGTGCAGCCATATTCATGCAGGTGCAGTACAGCAACACTCATACACAAAGAGGAGTGTGACTGCAAACTAAAAGAGGGTCCCAGCAAGTGGCAATGGGGTCAAGAGGGATGTCAGAAGCCTTTAGAGCATACATGTCAAACTATGGCTTGCAGGCCAAATCTGGTCACCAAGTGGTTTCCCTACTTTGCATTATATTTGGCCCACTCTGGATCACCAGGGAGTCTATATTCGAGGTGAAGCCCTAAGATCAGCAGGAAACCCATATGGGGAGGGGAAACACTAGACACCAGGGAACTATATAGGGGAGGGAGGGGGCCACTAGACCCCAGGGAATGGTATATGGTAGGGGGCCACTAGACACCAGGGAACTGCATAGGGAAGGGAAGAAGGCCACTAGACATGAGGGAGTTCTACGGGGAAGGGGAGCATTAGACACCAGGGAACATTATAATGGAGGGGAGTGGCCACTATGCATTAAGGTTGCCCTGCGACTTGGTTTGACTCCCAGTTTACAATTTTGTCCCACTTTGTATTTGAGTTTGACTGCCCTGCTTTAGAGGATCCAGAGCATTCCCTCTTCTTAGGTAAGTAACTTTAGTTTTTTTTTGCCACCATGGGTTTGCTAGAAGGTTAATTGTATAATGGCATTATAAGAGAAGCAGCATTGCAACATGCATGCAGAGTCCAGCTTTCCAGCCAGAGCGCTGGATTCCCATATCTGTATCTTATTGGCTTATTATTACTCACTGCTTGTGGCAATAGTGTCAGAAGAGACCATGTTTAGTAACAATTTAACAATTGATTGTGTTAATCTTTTCCTCCTTAGTTCAGATTAGATACTGTGTGCCTCTATTTACAAATAAACTAGGTTGGTGGCAGCTTTTTTACCGTAAAATTGTGTATAGGAAATTGTTGGTGTTTCACACGTTTCCTTTTGGCCTGTCTGTTTGCCCAATTCCAGCTACTCTGGCACATCGACTCCATCAACAAGATTGGGTGGTCTGTGGGCTGAAGCAGACTGGGAGACATTAAGTGGTCCAGCCAGTAGGGGGCGTGTGACAGTCTTCCTAAAACATCAGCCTTTGCAAGAGCTGCTTGTGACAGTATACAACAGTATAAGCCATCCCCAGCGCATACCTTTAAATCTGCATGCATGCCACTAGAGGGCATCAGTCTTTCGCTGTGCACATCTAAAGGCATAAATGGGGAACCCGCTACGAAAGTGGACTGCTACTGTTTTTTTTCTTCCTATGTCCCGTCTGGCAATACATCGGTACCACTGGAGCAAAAGGTAGGACAGGGTGGCTCTTCCTATTGGCTGTCTCCTTTGCCTGTCCATTTTACCGAATGACTGATTGTTAGTTTCCGACAGCTCCAGGCTGGAGGTAAAATACCGAACATCTCACTTGTTTTATCGAATGGCCTAATCTTTGTGAATTGACATTTAATGAGTTATTTCGGTACTTCATCTCACCAGTTGGTAATTTTACTTTTCTATGCAGTAAAAGCCTTAGTGAATTGACATTTGACACAATATTTGGTAAAATCATCTGTTTTCTGCATTACCGAATGCGGTAATGCTTAATGAATTAAGCACATTGTGTCCTATACAGCAGGTTCTCTTTGCTACAATGAAATATTTTTGGCCCAAATACAAGGACTATAGTTTAAATTTAGTTATATTTCTGGGATTGCTTCCAGATGATTTCCTTGAAGTTCCTAAAATATCACAATGGTCTTTTGCTTGTGCTGAGGAACTTTGTCATTTGATCTTTAAACAAATGAAGACTATAGAATAAGAAACATCCTGTGTTTGTTTAAGAGCAGAAACTGAGAATTGAAATGCTAAATACAATAAAGTAACCAAATTGGACAGTTAAGAAAGGGCATTGCAATATATGTAGTAAATACAAAGGTAGAGGAACCATAGTGACATAATGAAAAATGTAGTAAATTATTCAGGATACCCAATTTTAACCCCACCCTCCCAGTGACGCTTAACCTAGGCTATGATGTTACAAAGCCTACTGCTCTCAGTGCACTCTGGGAACCTTATTTAATTCACCTGTTCTCCAAAGTTTTCTCCTAGGAGATAATTTCATCTTCTATTTAAAATAAGTTTTCAGCACTCTGCAATTAAAAAAGTACCAAAAGTAGTTGAAAAAGTTATGACCAAGGCCGGTTCTCTCACGAAGCAAGGTGAAACATTTGCAGGCGCAGGCGCAGATATTACAGGGACAGCAGGTTTGTACTGTGTACTGTTTGTACTGTGTTTACACTAACAGCATGCATTCAGAGTAGAAGGAGAAGGAAGAGGAGAGCGAGCGAGGTAAAGAAGTCATCATTGGGGAAAAGCACCTTGTTGTGCTGTTGTGCTTATTGTATTGTGCTTGTATGCTGCTCATCAGGATTCCGGATATTGTTATGATCGCTTCTGCAGCGTTTACTGCTGACTGCAGTGGTATTGCAAACCAAGCAGTTCTAATGTCATTACATGCATTTGCTTGCATAGTTTGGTTTGCACTTAAACTAGTTGCTGATTCCATCTGCAGTCGCTCTGAAGTTAATGACAGTTTAATATGCTTTTGTATAAACAAACATTGTCTGCTGCAATGGAGGGGCAATCCCTTTCCTGCAGGCTGCATATCATTGTCTGCCTTTTCCTGCTATCAGCCTGTGATTAATTACCATTCACTTGTGTGGGAATCTGCAGGTCTGCTCCCATTGGATGACCTCAGTATAAAGAACTGCTTCCGGCAATGCCTCATGGGCTACCATAGTCTCAGATTCTATCTGTTACTCTGCTCGTGCCCCACCTCGTTCCTGGTCCGTGTGGACTGCGCTGACTCCTGCGAAGGGGTCAGCGAGTCCTCCTAGTTCTGCTCTTGTTCTAGAAGTTGTTACTTGCTTGTCTTGTGTCATATATTGGTTCATCGCCAATATATACGCATACTTGCGCATTTTGTTATTTTCCTTGTATTCGTGTTACGTTGATATATCAGTGTCGCTGATATATACTTACACGAACTGTTTATATCCTGTGTTCCGTTAGTCAGCGTTCCAGCACGCTGAGCTAGTTATCCTGTTCCTGGTCCTGTTTGCGGATTGCGTTCATCTCTGCGAAGAGATAGCGAATCCTTCTGAGTCCTGTTCCCTGTATTACTCCAGTCTTAGTCAGAGTTCCTGCTTATGTCATATATCGGTTCATTGCCGATATATACATATGTTAGTCAGACGTTACAAATAGTTTCATTGATAGCTGTAATTGTAATACGCTAGGAAATCATACTTATTGTATATTTATCTGTGTTACGTTTATCTATCTTGATCCTGCTATTTCCTGACTATCCTGTCCTGTCTGTGTGAGGCACGCCATTGCTGCAAACGCATTGGCTGCCTCATTCCAGTCTGTTTTATTGTGGACGCTTGCTGTCACTAAGTAGTGGCTAGTTAAGCAAGCGTTCATTCTGTCTACCTGTCCTGATCTCCTCAGTCCTGGTTTATGCGCTCAGCGCTACTTTGCGCTGAGACGTTATTACGAAAGTGTTGTTTGTGGCTATTCGGATCTGCACCGGCTCTGTGCACCACAATCTCCTATTGGAGTCAGTCCTCTCCTCCACTAAACTGGGGATATCCTGATTCCTTGTGCTAGTGTGTGTACCTCCTTCACGTCAGCTTATGTGTTGCATGCTGACTGTGGAGAATACACCTCCAAGCTTAACAGATATCCGGGTAACCCGGATAGCCAAACTTTTTTCCGCTATCTGATTCGGATTCTGGATTATTTTTAAAAGTCCGGATAACTATCTGCGGATATTTGGGCGCATCACGCTGATATCCGGATCTGAAATACTGTAACTAAGGAGATGATGTCCTGGAGCCAATCAGAGGGCTCCCAGCAGAAGCCCTAGCAACCAATCACAGAGGGGAACCCTGGCCAGCCCCACCTGACCTCATTGAGCAAATCAGAGGGCTCCCAGCCTAAACCCTGGCACCCTATCACAGAAAGGAACACTGGCCAGCCCCCCTGTATAATAAGGAGGGCTGCCATGATGAGACATATCGTCTTAGCTTGCTGAATGCTCACTGAGAAACATACTCCAGTGCTGGTGGTCTAGCAAGGGCTGTACACAGTTATAAACCTAAAGCTGTTCAGTGATTAACCCCTTCACTACTATCACTACACTATTTTTAAATCATTAATTAGCTTGATTGATGGCATAGTGTGACAGTCAGAGTGTGTGCTCCAGTGCTGCTGGCCTAGTAAGGGCTGTACACAGTGATAAACCAAAAGCTGTTCAGTGATTAACGCCTTCACTATCACTACACTATTGTTAAATCATTAATTAGCATGATGTCATTTGTGTGACAGTCAGAGTGTGTGCTGCAGGCAGCTGCTATGAGTCTGTGCTGTGCACAGACCAGGCCAGCTGCTGCCCAGCTATTAGCCTTAGGTATAGGTTAGGGATTAGGATTACTGTGTTATTGTGTAGTTAGTACTGTAGTACTGCAGTCAGTGCTAGTAGTTGTTAGAGTAGTAGTACTACTGTGTTAGCTTTCTACAGAATTGCTGTGCTGTGAGCAGTGCCAGTGTGACAGTTAGTGTGCACTAGTGTCTTCTCCTCTGCTCTCTAACTGTCACTCGGCACTTGGCATGTGTCACTTGGCACGTGTCACTTGCCAGTTTCCACGTGCCAAGTGACACATGCTAAGTGCCAATTGCCACGTCCGGCATGCTCCTGGCACACATTACACCTGCTGCTGCATTGCCCTGCTCCTATTGCCTGTGAAGCTCCCACCACCAGGCCAGGGTGCCACAGGCCACTGATACCACCTATATTTAACCCAAAACACAATTGCTGTGTAATTTTTTGGAGGTGTCTTGGCTGAAAACTGTCATGTCCCAGTTGTACGCGGTTGGACTTTGGACACAATGTGGGCTGCACGACCGCTGTCTGGCACCTCGGCCTAATGTTGACAGCCATTTTTTTTGGGGGGGGGGGGGGGGGGATTTTAAGTCCCCACATCATCAATTAGTGTTCCCCTTTACAAAATAATGATGCTACATGCCTCATATACCCTGTGCCACTTCCGGTTTTCTATCCGGATATCCGAATTTGCCTGGATATCCCGGATACTAGGGTCAGATATCCGATTCGGATTGGAAAATTTTGAAATCGGATATCCGACCCGGATCAGTTATCTGGGTATCCGGATCCGAATTTTGAAAAGGAGTATCCGAGCAGCACTGGTGAGGAGTCTGACAGCGAGTGTGTGTGTGTGTGGGGGGGGGCGGAGAGCTGCAGTGCTTCATTTCACTTGCACAGCAGAGGGGAGAAGGTAGCACTGCTGTCCTGACTGAGGAAGAATGGAGTGGCTGAGGGTGAGCAGTTTGTTTGTCACAGACTCACAGCCAGTCAGTGTGCTATTGTGTTGAGCTGCAGCATGTCATGTGAGAACATTCAATGAAGTAGAGTAAATTGTTAAGTGCTGTAGGATCATTCCAAATTGGGGAAGGGGGGGGGGGCACATACTCACGTTTGCCTCAAGCAACAAGAAGTCTAGAACCGTCCCTGCTTATGACAAAAATGATTCTGAGTATTTTCTTGCTTGCTGGTGGCTTAAAAGGCATTTTATTGATAATGTCTGAAAATATCACCTAGGAGAAAACGTAGGAGAAAAGATGAATTAAATAAAGGCCAAGGGACCATCTGCAATTAACGCTTTCTCCAGAGTTTTCTCCTAAGTGATATTTTTGCATGCATGTAATTAAAGTGCCAGGAAATTTGGATGCAAGGCAAAGCCGAAAAACAGGTCACCCTGGTCCTGCAAAAGTCCAGGCGACATTAAAGAGGAGCTCCAGAGTAAATACTAAATTCCGGCAGTCTGCAGGTAAAAGTTACTGTAGTAAATAGCTTGGCATTTTTCTCCAGGGAGAGAGAGGAGGCAGGTCAGGCGCCGGCAGTCGGGTGATGCAGGGACGTCTCAGATATTTTCACACCTTGTCGATAAAATTACCTTTTAACCACCGGCAATTAAGAAAATCTCATCTCACTAATATTATAAATGCAAAAGTTTGGATGTTTGTTACTCAATCACGCAACAATGGCTTAATGGATTTGATTGACATTTGGCACACACAGTACATTACCTGGAATAATATATAGGATACTTTTTATACCCATAACAAAAAAGTGAGTGGAGACAAATACACATTTCACTGGGAAAATGTAAACTGCAGCCATTCTTACACTGTTTATGGTTGGGTTCTCAAACTTTGCACAGTTGGTCACAGGGTGACTGGGATTAATATTCAGTAAAGTGGGTGGAGCCTACAAAAGCCAATCGAAATTCACCTATTGATTTTCAAGGGGAATATTTATTTGCTTCCATTCTTGCACTGTTAATGGCACAAGCGTCAAACCTGGTACAGTTGACATTGGGTGACTGGGTTTCAAATTCAGAAAAGGGGGTGGAGCCACAAACAGCAAATCAGATTTGTTTCATTTCAATGACCAGCCAAATACATACCCGGGCAACGCTGGGCCATTAGCTAGTAATCAAAATATTTTTAATAGTACTTTTTGGTGCTTTTTGAATTGCAAATTCCTGAAAAGTTATTTTCACAAGAAGATGCAAATTTATCTCCTATGAGAAAACTCAGGAAAAAAGTTAATTGCATATGGGCCAAGGTATTGTTTCTGCTCATGTCACAACATACAAACATTCCACAGTGATGCACCTGGCCAGCAATAAAGATGCCGTCATCTGTGATAAATTAAGAATATAAATGAAGTTGAGGAAGGATTTTGCAATGTGCAAACATTGACTAAATAATTCGCAAGTTAATATTGTACAAAATAAGCATTTTTTTTTCATTAAGTTGTATTCAGTAAAGTTCTTCTTTAACTTGTTACAGTTCCAATGTAATAAAAGCGTTTTTCTTTATTGTACTTGTGGTGATGGAAATCTCGAGTTTGACAGGAATTAGAAAGACTAGGAGGAGCTGCAGGGTGGGTAGAGGTCTCAGGAGCGGACATGGGGAAATGTTTTGCATAGCGTCCAGATTGGCTTTGAAGTGGTTCACAACATACGTAGCTGTGAAACGGTGGTCGAGAGGGAGTTCACAAGCTACAGAAGACCCAATATGACTGAAAGGGTAAAAAATATTCATCTAGGTAAAGTGTAAATATAATTCTTTAGTTGAAGCGGAACTGAAGTAACCTAAAAAAATAAATAAGAGTTTCACTCCCCTAGGGCTTCTGCCAGCCCCCTGCAGCCGACCTCTGCCCACGCCGTCCTGGACAAATCCTCCGTTCCCCCGCCATTGCTCACTTTACTTCACGTAGTGGAAGCCTGACTTCTAAGTCGATGTCCACTGCACTTTGGCCACACATATCCTTGTGCGCGTTCCCGTGGCCAGGAGCATCATGCGCAGGCGCAGTACAAGAAAATCTCTACTGTGCCTGCGCAGTATGCTCCCGGCGATGGGAGCGTGAACAAGGACACGCACGGCCAGGGCCGCACAGGTGCAGTGCACTCCAACTACGTGAAGTGAAAGTGAGCCGTGGCGGGGGAACAGAGAAACGTATGGTAAGTTCCCGGGCACAGGCTGGCTGCAGGGGGCTGGCAGAAGCCCCAGGTAAGTGAAACTCTTATTTGTTTAGGTTACTTCAGTTCCGCTTTAATGCAGACCTTGTCAGGTATCTATCATCTACCAATGCTAATGATTAAATGAGGGTGGACATTTTAGCAAGACAATGATCTCAAGCACACAGTCAGGGAAACTTTCAGTTGGTGTCTGAGAAAGAACAAGCTGCTAGAATGGTCCAGCCTAGCACCCAGCTTGAATCCATCTGAAAATCTAAGGGAAGGACTGAAGCTAAGTACCCACCTTGCGATTCTATCGATGATTTTCCCGGCGATCAGCGTGTTTTTTTTTCTACTACGCATTAAATACATTTCAGTAATAGACTGGGTTCCCACTGGCATTAAATTGTTGTTTTTGGTTTACGTTTTGTTAATACAGTAGAATCTCATTATAGTAACTCTGATATAGCAAACCTCTGGATATAGTAAACTACTTTTCCTGTTCCCTTGGAGTTTAAAGGGATTCTGCTGTATGCAATCAAATTGTAACATGTCAATTTGTTATCCTTTTATAATATTTTGGATATACAACACTCTGCACAGGCTCTGTGCAGTGTTGTGCCTCTGTTTTCTAATGTGTACTTCTTTCAATAAACCTTATGTGTTTAATGGGAAAGAAAAAATTAGTTTATTGCAGAGGAAACGGATTAGATCAACAAATGTGATCAAATCCAATGCAAGGTAATAGGATCTGTTCACGTGTCCATTTTGAATGGATCTGTTAGTTCAATTCCGATGATGGAAACTGAAGGCTGTGCGATACTCGATAATACCTGACACGGATTCCGATGCAGCGAATTTTGGCGGAATCAATGGAAGCCTGTGAGAACAGACAGTGTCCGCACTCACTAAGTTTTTTATTGTACACTTTCTTCAGTTCTGTTACCGTTTGCACAACAGTGCCAGTGTGATAGACCCAGCGCATCTGTAAAAGATACATTGGAAACTCACAGTTGCGACTCCATGGTATTGTAAGCTCAGCCTAAGCTGCACTTTTTGTTTTCTTTGTGTAATATTTGAATTACTTTCTTACAGATATCTGGTGTAAATTTCATGGCAATAACCGCATGAAAAATATTTTTACTGAGAAAAACCTTGATGTGTTCAATACGTATTTTCCCTGCTGTATGTCTGCATTAGGTTTATGTCACCGTGTCTCGAGGGAGAATATAGGTTAGATTGGTAGGCATTACACCCGTGATTTTAATCCACGATAGGTTACACATGGATGGCTTTTGGAACTGAAAGAGGAACACTGTCACAGGGCTGCATGGTACCATGTCACAGTAAAGAAAAGAGAATGTGGGTGTATAGGTACTGTACAGTATGCATGCGTGTGTTAATAGAAACTGTCACATTGCTTCTCATGTGACTGACTTTTTTGGGGAATTTTGGTGAACATACTTGTACCGAAACACAAAGATGTATGCCAATGTGCAGTAAAGTTTTAGTTTAATTTAAAGTGCTTCAGCAAGGGGTTCAAATTTACATACTTACCTAAGAAGAGGGAAGTCTCTGGATTGTAGAGATTTTCCACTGTGTCCTCTGGTTCCCCTTTGTCGCTCATGGACACTACAAAAAAGGGCTTTGCCGATAATCTGATCAGGCTGCGCTCCTTTTCAAGCCTGCAGAAGTATGGCCGCACCTGCACAGTAAGCCAGAGCCACTCCTGCATGAGTGGCCCTCTGCTACTGCACAGGCGTGGCTCTGCTCACGTGGCTGCAGCATGACCACGCTTGTGCCAGAAGAAGAACATGGCCCTAATCAGCTGGAGGGTCTCTGGCAGTGGCAGAGAGGTAAGCCTTTGGAGGATCCAGAGGCTTCCCTTCCCGTGGGAATACACTGTTCGTTTTTTAGGTGATTAGATGGTTCGATAGATAATTTCCAACATGTCCGATCTACCTTTCGATTCTTTTGCCACAAGATTTCTGATAGAAGTGAATGGAAAAAGATAAGAAAAACGAGTGGAAGATAAGAGAATCGACTGCAGAATCGAGCGGCAAAAACAATCGAGAGCAGAAACGCACTGCAGAAACGAACAGTGTATTCCCAGCATTAGGTAATTACGTGTTTCTGCCATCTCCAGGCAGAGATTTAAAACTACTGTCTAATAGCTAAGAAGTCAGTGCTCAAATGTTATTGTTTTGTGTGAAATTAGTGTTATACAGCAGTAGTGCCCACACTTTTCGGACTTACAAGCTACTTAAAAACTCCCCCCCCCCCCCCCCCACACACACAAACACACTATTAGGCATAATCCCTTCCCCATCTCCAAACATAATTGCAGTATCTGGCAGCCTGGCTTACTTGCTGGTCCTGGATAGATGTGACGGTAGCAGCTGGTAGCAATGGCTTCCAGACGCAGTGATGGTGCTTGGCACAGCCAAGAACTCGGGCCCAGGAAGTAGAAGCCGGGGAGGAGGAGGGGGTTGAGTTCCTATGGGCTGGCATGGCTGCAACAGGACAGCAGTTCCTTCTACTCCCGAGCTCATGGGAATTGCTAGCTGCCCGAAATTTGCTCTTGCGCTGTGACTGGCCAGCGCTGCACTGTCAGCTTGTGGCCACTTTACTACTTGAGCGTCCGACCACTATCTTTCTAGCTGTCCTTTGGGATCTACTAGTAGATTGTGATTGACGCAATTGCCACCCCTGTTCTACAATGAAGAGTCTTATGTAATGATCCGCTCAGCTGGCTGCACAGGCAGACAGCTGTTTGACCATTCCTTATGTCTGAGGGATGCAGGCCTCTGGAAAAGAGACCTGGCTTCATCTTGCAACTTTCAGAGTTGCTTTGCTGAGGTATTTGCATACATGCAAATTGCCCAGCTGTCTTCTTTGAGGGCTGGCAGTATAAAAGCCTTCTGCTCCCAGAATGCTTTGCTGGTCATAAGTGTTTGTTAATACACTCCTGGAGTGTCAGCCTTCCCTGTTGGATTGTTAAAGTTATCTTAGAGTATTTCTGGGGGCTGTATTAGACACCCCTCTAGTTCAGTCAGGTTGTATTTGTATTGCCTGTTCTGTCTGTCTGGGGGTGCTAACCAGAGCAGCGGTTGCTACTGGTAGCTTCTTATGTTCATCTACTTGGATCGCACTTGTCTCTAACAGTAGCGGCTGTGGATCCGTCTGATCTGTATTCTTGGAGGGTAAGCTGGAGCAGCGGTTGCTACTGGCTACCTCATCTTGCTGTACTTGGATCGCACTCGCTCTGGCAGAAAGAGCAGTGGATCCTGCTAAGCTCTGTTGCTGTACTTGGATCGCACTCGCTCTGGCAGAAAGAGCAGTGGATCCGGCTAACTCGGTTTCTATACTTGGATGACACTCGCTCTGGCGGAAAGAGCAGTGGATCCTGCTAGCTCTGTTGCTTTACTTGGATCGCACTCGCTCTGGCGGAAAGAGCAGTGGATCCTGCTAGCTCTGTTTCCTTACTTGGTTCGCACTCGCTCTGGCGGAAAGAGCAGTGGATCTTTCCTATCCTGTCCCTGAACCCGGATCGCACTAGCTCTGGTGGAAGATCGTATCTCTCATATTCTTGTTTTCCGTCCGTCAGTCTGTCTTATACGAACGCTTGCTGTAGGCTCGATGAGGTAACCGTTAAGTAAGCGCTCGCGTTCTCTGTTTCGTGTTTGTGTGTCGGTGGTTAGGGTGGCGTGCTTGTCTGTTGCGCTTAACGTGCGGAGACCGTGCTGTAAACGCGTTCGCTGTTGCGAATGAGTGCGGTGTTCGCGTTTAGTTAGCGTTTGTTATTTTCCTTATTCTCATTGTATGATTTGCTGTGCCTTTGCTCTGCTCCTGGGTTTACCTCTGCTTAGTCTTGTGTCACCTCTGGCAATCGCCTCTCTTACGATTGCATTCCTACTCTGTTTCTGCTGTTGTGTGTGCACCGTCGCGGGTTGGTGACTAGATTGGTGCACACACATACATTTTGTTCCTGTGCTCATTCTCATTCGCAATCGCTTCTCTTGCGATTGCGTTCTCACTTGGTTTCCTCTGTTGTGTGTTCACCGACGCAGGTTGGCAACAAGATTGGTGGACATACATACATACATCCATTTTGCATTTTCTGTGCTTGTTCAGTCTTGTGTCGCTATTAGCAATCGCCATCTCTTGCGATTGCTTTCCCACCTGATCTTCACAATTGTGTGTTCGACGTCGCGGGTTGGCGACTAGATTGGTGGACACACATACACCCTGTTGCTGTACTCTCTCTCTTTAGGGGCCATGTTGCCCTGCTCGGTTGCAATTTGGACAATTCTCATCTGGCATCTGTGGCAGTACAGAGGCTTTGCTCCTCTGCACTCCACAGCTCCACCAGCCGATGGGAATTTCCCTCTACTGGTGCTTTGCACCAAAGCTGGGTTCTCTCCTTTCATACGATTGTGGAGGTTTTCCGCCGTGTCAGCGCATGCCTTGTGCACTGATCACGAAGATAATTCCACAATCGTTACATCTTAAAACTGAAATTACATCACCTAATGTAACTGTAGTTCGTCTTTTTCAGGCTATTTCGGTGAGATGGCTTCTGTTGGTATTTGGAATAAGCAACTGCTGTTTAGTAAGTGATCTTGAAAAAAGAAAAGCACTGAGAATTCCCCTTAAGGAGATGGACCCTCCAAAAACTCTTTTGGTTGCTTTTGCAGTATGCTTTGGGTCATTGTCCATCTGCACTGTGAAGCACAGTCCAATGAGTTTCCTTTCATGTGCAAAGATGTAAAAAAAATGTATCATGAGAAAAAGTTAGAATTTCAAAAACGCAAAAAAACCCAAAAAACAATACAACTCTAAACAAGCTACAACAAAATAGCAATAGAAACATCTAAAGTAATCTGTCCTTCCACGGAACCTGTCCCTCTGGTGACTAAAATGACTCCCCCCAATTTCTCTCTGTTACAAATAGCCTGAACACTTTCCCTGCTTGAATACCTAATTGTCAAAAGTTAGTCTCAGTCCAGATGGTCATTGCCTTCCTCCTGCTGCTTGATATTGTGGAGGACACACACCGTCTTCACAACCATAGTGGCGGTGTTAGGCTGAAGTTTTAATGGCATATGGAACATCCACCACCATTTATTAGCAAGGATGCTGAAGGCACATGTGACCATCTGGTGTGCCCTACTGAGTCTATAGTTGAAGATCCTTTGACAGGCCTCTTTGCCTGTATGGGTACATCACATGGTGAAAATAGGCAAAGGCCTGGTCTCCCACCAGAACAGAGGTTTAAGCAGGAGACGCTGTGCCAGGCCATGACTTTATGTCCGGGAGATCAAGCCATCTTGGAGCATCCAGTGCAGACAAGAATCCTGAAACATAGAAAATGCAACTCTATGGTTATTATTCAGTTCATGGGTGGCACAAGACATCGAGTGAAATAAAGGGAGGCCACAGACAGAAATAAAAAAAATAAAACTGATAGTGGTCTTAACCCTTCCACGGTATCTAAAGCCGCATCTACATGGGTAGATGCTCCTTATCAATCGAGCCGCTGATGCGGCTTGATTGATAAGATCCGATAGGACGGATCTCCCTACCGCCGATTCCCTGCTCGCTCCCCGCGAGGGGACAATGGCAGGGAATCGAGTGGAAGATAAGCGGCGCTGGCGGGGAGGAGCGGGGAATCGAATCCGGCGGGGACGCGGAAGAGGCGATCCGGCGGCTAATCGAGCCGCCGGATCGGAGCCGCAGCTACGCATGTAAAATGGAAAAAAAAAAAAAGTTTTGCCTTGGGGGTTTTACAATGTTTAGCTGTAATTCACTACCAGGCCATAAATTAAAATAAGCACTGCCTTCCTCTGCAGAAGTTCCCACGTAAGTCTTTGAAGCTTGCTTGTTATTGTATGTTCTGTGTGTTCTTGCAATCTCATTGGTAAATAACAATGTTTAATATTGATCTTACCCTTCAAAGCATAAGTTTACTTTGAGCTCAAGTTTCACTTTGTAAGCTTTCCAGTATATAGTACAGAGGAGGTCTGTGAGAACTGTAAATTAACTTGCTCTGGTCACATTTGTTCCTAATTTGTCTCTGAGGCGTTTAACAAAGTTATGAAAACTGTAAGCTAAACGCAGTAACAAAGAACACACGTGCATTTGAGCAGAAGGAACACACATTTACTAACTGAATTTAGGAGGAAGGCTATTTAAACCTATGTTTCCCAAAGTATGAGACTAAAACTAGTTGTGGGACTCGCATCTACTTTAGTTGGACACTGCAGGGGTCTAGACTTTTGGGCAGAATCACGGTGCGGGAGTGCCAGCTAGAACTAGAAGATCCCACCAAGAAGACACTAGCAAAGCTTTCTGTGGGCTTTTATGGGTTCCATTTGAAATTCCAGAAAAAAATCCAAACCCACAAGCGATGCTTGTAAAGCATTTTTGTGGTACAAGTGGTAATTTTTAATAGCATATATAGCTATTGGAAGCCACAGATCTGTAGGCTGGACACTAAACAAATTATTACACTGGCTGCAGTTTCATGTACTATTGAAATCTCACATCTCCACTGTTTTAAAGAGCACTTGTCAGGAAATATAGATGGGAGCTAAGGTACAAGTTCCTAGCTTCAGTAATTTATTTTCAATTTCATTCATTCACATTCATTGTTCCAGTCGGCATGTGCCACAGGAAGCTCTAATCACTCATCTCAATAAGTGGCATAGCCTCAAAAAAATAAAAAAATTAAGTAGCACGTTTGATACACAAGCCTCCTGAGGTGAGCAGTTACGTTTATTGTATAAGCTGATCTACATTAGGCCTGTACCGCTTTTTTCAGCACTTTCCTCTGCATGGACCAAAGTCCATCATTGTGTGACACCAAGGTGGTGCACAGTGCGTAAGGGCTCGTTTCCACTATTGCGGTGCGGAATCGCCTGGATTCCACCGCTGATGAAATCGCATGCAGATGCAATTCCCCATGCGTTTTGTGCCGCGAATTCGCATAGGTGAGGGTATATGCGATTTTAACCATGTCACTGCCTGTGTGAATTTACATTGGTACCTATGCAAATTTGCATGCGAATTTGCGGCAAAAAACGCATGGGGAAATCGCATGCGATTTCCCTATTAAATACATTGCATGCGATTCGCATGCATTCCACTCGCAGGTGAATTCTGCGGCTCTTTTGTGCGTTTTTTCACCGCTGAAAAAAACGCACCTCAACAATGCTACAGTGGAAACAGGCCCAGCCACTTGCATTACATGTGCGAATCCGCATGCGTTGGACGCATGCGGATTTGCGATAGTGGAAACGAGCTCTAAGAGTTAAAGTGAACCCGAGGCGAGGTTCTAACAATGAAATCCCCATACAGAGGCTGGGTCTGCTTATAGAGCCCAGCCTCGGTTGCTATTTAGATTCCCCCTAACTTCCCCCTGCGCTCAGCGAGACCCCATAATTCACAGCCGCGCTGCCGACACTGAGTGTGTCAGCATCGGCTGTGTTTACCTTAGTAATGCCAGTCTCCGCTCTCCCCCGCCTCCTGCATCGCTCTGGTCCCCGCCCACGTCCCTTCCCTCCACGCTGATTGGAGGGAAGGGACCGGAGCTCTGCAGGAGGCGGGGGAGAGCGGAGACTGACGTTACAAAAGTAAACACAGCCGCACAGCGCGGCTGTGAATTATGGGGTCTCGCTGAGCGCAGGGGGAAGTTAGGGGACCTCTAAATAGCAACAGAAGCTGGGCTCTATAAGCAGACCCAGCCTCTGTATTTAGATTTCATTGTTAGAACCTCGCCTTGGGTTCTCTTTAAAACCCATTTTGAGCTCTCAATGCTATCCCAATATAGAAGAATATCCCTCACTTCCTCTTGACATGAAGCAGAGAGGTCCTTCCAACAAAGTGAGAGGGAACAGATAAAAAACTTTTTGCAGAATAAACAAAAACATAGAAGTCACGCTAACCTTTAAACCCAGTCTTCCTGTTCTCTGCAACTGCCATTCATATTAAAGCCATGTAGGTCCCAGGTACAGGAAGTGAGGGACAGTTCTCCCAATGACGACAGTGACAGCAGTAAAACTCAAGAAGTTATAAAACATTTCCACACTATCCAGAAGAACTAAATTACACATTTCCATATACGTTCTGTAGTGTATATATAGCGCAGTGGATAGCACTCTCAGTTCTGGGTCCCCGGTTTGAAAGTCAGCCAGTTGTCCCTGTGTCTGCGTAGGTTTCCATCAGGCACTCAGATTTCCCCCCACATCCCAAAAAAATACAGATAAGTTAAATATGCTTCCCCTAAAAATTGGCCCTAGACTATGATGGACATATGACTTTGGTAGGTATTAGATTGTAAGCTCCTCTGAGAGACAGTTAGTGACAAGACTATATGTACTCTGGAAAGTGCTGCGGAAGATGTTGGTACCATATAAATACTAAATAATAATCTATAATACTAATCAGCAGTTTAATGCATGTTGTGGATGGGGTCCATGCTGTGCAAAGGGGAGGGGCGTGTGTTGGATATGTGGCGGGTGCATGCACGGGGGGATTCTGTAAAAGAATCAGGGTTTACTGGAAAAGTATAAAGGAAAGTAAACCAGAGAGCCACACATTCTCTACAGCAACATTAGAGGAAATGCCACTTCTAAATAGCTGACTGATCAAACATTCTGTTGTATAAACGAAACACTGGTCATAGTAGGTTGCCACTGATCAAATAGGTCATTCTATTTTTGTATAGGCTTGGTCTGGCTGATGATATTTATTCTGTATTATCACTGCACAGGCATGCCTGTGACTATTGTTTCAAGTTCGTTAGAAAAACACAAACCCCGGCAGTCAATATGGATCCATTCTTTTAAAAGATCACATTGTGTTACAGCCAATGTTACCAGTAAACTGATTAGAATAGTTAACAATAATGCTCGATAGCTAAAACGCAACTTCCCCCAGACCTTGCACTTAGGGAACTTGGCAGCTTACTGCATTGCACCTTCCGCAGAGAAGCAAATACAAGGAACTTGTCTTTTAACCGTAACTTATGCTGTTGGACGTTTGCTATAGGCAAGTGTAAAAACCAGATGGAGAAACCTCTTGCTTACATGAAGCTGAATATGTACAAATACCTTCCATTTTAAAAGTCAAAATTGTAATTAGCATTAAATTAAAACCACTGACCTGTGTAGTGAATACCATTGATTGTTATAAGTAACTTTCAAATAATAACTAACATTTGTATAGTGCTTTTTTCCTGTTGGACTCAAAGCGCTCAAGAGCTGCAACCACTAAGGGTGCGCTCAAGGGACCACCCTGCAGTGTTAGGAAGTCTTGCTCAAGGACTTTACTGAATAGGTACTGACCCTAGCCAGGATTCTAAAACTGGTCTCCCATGTCAAAGGCAGAGCCCTTAACCAGTACACTATCCAGTCAATAGGTGTCATTTCAAAATGACCAAATCATAGTGATGACAAAATGGCTGGTTTCATGGAGTGTGTTGATATGCAGTGGTTAGTTGGAATCCATCATGAAAAGTGGTAAGAGGAAGGAATTCCAGTTAGACAGGTCTTGGCCCCCAAACTGACTATTGTGCATAGGGAGTGCTTACATTGATAGACAGGGTCAGGAGCCAACAAAATCGTCTCCTGACCTGCTCACAGGGCTCTGCCGTCATAGAGACAGCAGGACAAGTGAACTGCAGTGGGGAGACAGCGGCGAGATTGGCGAGAATGCGTGGCGGCGGCGAGTTGAATGGTTCATATGATGGAGAATCTTTGTGTCAACACAATAAGGCTGAATCCACACTATAAGCGCTTTTGTGAGCTCCAGTGTTTGATTAGCCCTTGCTGAGCGCTTGTTAAAAATATCGCTCCCATTCACTTTCATTAAAATCGCGTAAAAATTGCTGCAAACACGTACTTTTTCCGCATACGTGATCGCTGCAACTGCGATGATTTTTACCGCGATTTTAATGAAAGTGAATGTGATTGATTTTTTAACAACCACTCAGCAAACACTAATCAAACATAAGCGCTTACAAATAGTGTGGATCTGGCCTAACTCCCCTTTTATGTATAAAATAAGCACTACTTGCACTTTGCAGGCACAGAAGTCACAGGTTAGTTAACCACTTGAGGACCCACCCTTTACCCCCCCTTAAGGACCAGCGCTGTCTTAGCTGATCTGTGCTGGGTGGGCTCTGCAGCCCCCAGCACAGATCAGCGTGCAGGCAGAGCGACCAGATCGCCCCCCTTTTTTCCCCACTAGGGGGATGATGTGCTGGGGGGGGTCTGATCGCTCCTGCCTGCCGGGTGTTGCGGGGGGGGGCACCTCAAAGCCCCCCTCCGCGGCGAAATCCTCCCCCTCCCTCTCCTACCTGCCCCCCCCTGGAGATCCGGGCTGCACAGGACGCTATCCGTCCTGTGCAGCCAGTGACAGGCTGTCTCCTGTCACATGGCGGCGATCCCCGGCCGCTGATTGGCCGGGGATCGCCGATCTGCCTTACGGCGCTGCTGCGCAGCAGCGCCGTACAATGTAAACAAAGCGGATTATTTCCGCTTGTGTTTACATTTAGCCTGCGAGCCGCCATCGGCGGCCCGCAGGCTATTCACGGAGCCCCCCGCCGTGAATTGACAGGAAGCAGCCGCTCGCACGAGCGGCTGCTTCCTGATTAATCAGCCTGCAGCTGGCGACGCAGTACTGCGTCGCTGGTCCTGCAGCTGCCACTTTGCCGACGCACGGTATAAGCGTGCGGTCGGCAAGTGGTTAAACTGTTAAAAAGCACTGAAGAGAATCTCAGTTGTGCCCAGTTCATTCCAGAAAATAAAGAGGTCTGATCTGCATTTTTTTTCCTTTCTTACTTCTGCAATCCATATTGACATTTGACAATACCCATCATAATTACACAAGAATTGCATAACAATCAGTAGTAACCTAGCAGCACTAGCAGAGTTTCTATAGCTAAGGAAGGCACTGGAACATATCACGTAGCATATACAACCGTCATAAAAGCCTGAGTAAATAGATGCCGAGCAAGGATGAATGGACACTCACAATAGTCCATTCATACTAACCGGCCGTGCCTATGTGAAATTTCCTCAATACCTAGAATTCCTACTGTGCATGCACCTGTGCAATTCATTCATAAAACGCCTGCTCCTTCATAACAAGGGTACGCATAAATGTTGAGAACCTGCAAGCTAGTATAGCCCACCCCCCCTCAAAAATGTGTCTTTTATAATCCACTAGAACAGGAGTAAGGAACCTTTTTAGCTGAGCGAGCCATAAACGCCACATCATTTTAAAATGTAATTCCGTGAGAGCCATACAATATGTTTCAAACTGGGACAGTCGGAATGCGCAGCAGAGGGCTCACGCCCCTGTTGCCCTGGTGATGTGTATACAGGTGATCTGCCGGAAGTGTCAAATGTCTTCAGCTTCTCTTGGGTTTCAGCAACATCAGCAATTTCCCGAGAGCCAGACTGGAGAAATACCGACTAACAGCTTGTACAATTAGCTAGCTGACTTGGGGGTTGATTCACTTTGTAGGATGAGATTCCCGCACTTTGGTCCAACAGGCTGCCTGTCAAGTGACAGGCAAGCCTATTGGGACAATCAAAGTGTAGGGATCTCACCCTACAAAGTCACTGGACCTGACAGGATCCAGGGTGGGACAACTGGAGCAGCCGTTAGTTTTGGGGGAAGCGCAAATAAGTTAGTAGTGCATGCTACAGCAGTAGCGTGCCTACTCTGAAAATGTTACTTGCTTTGCCACACTAAGCTGCGCTGCTTGAACAATGTAGCTTAGTGAATCAACCCCTACTGATTTGTTTGAGCCAGATGTAGCCATCAAAAGAGCCACATCTGGCTCCCGAGCCATAGGTTCCCTACTCCTGCACTAGAACATCCACATCAAGCTTACAGCTTTGACTTTGACAGAAACCCAGTGGCTGTTTCACACATATATGTACTTGAACATATAGTGGCTGCATGTCTATGGTAAACAACAAAGGGAGTACAGTAGTATCGAACCCTGGGGCACACCATACTTTAGCAGTACAGGGCTGGACCAGAAAGGCGTACACATAATAAAGGAGCCTATAAAAAACAATGTTGGATACTGCCGCTAGTAGAATATCGGTAAATGATTCTTTACAGATTTTTTTTTTTAAATAAGACCTAATGATACTCCCACACTGAACCCTCCCTCTACTGATCCTTAACCCTTAACCCCCACCCCCGGTGCCTAACTCTTAACCCTCTTCTGGTGGTAGTCCCTAACCCCCAACCCTCTCCCAAAAAATGATGTCTAGCCATTAAAGCAAACCCGAGCCCAAGATCGGGTTTATTACCCTTAAAAGAGGGAACCCCCCTGGATCCTATTGAGGTTCCCCTTGGTCGGCAGCAGCCCCCCCAATGCTGAGTGCGGCCCCCTGTTGCTGATCATGGCCCCTCTCCACATCGGGGCCGCGCAGCTCTTCTCCTTGCAGTCATAGCCATGCAAGAGACAGGCAAGCATGGCGCATGTGCAGTAGGACAGAGCCCGCAGCTCCGTGCTACTGCACATGCACTGGCGGGCTCGAGCATCTACAGCGCAGCCAAGAATGCGGAAGATGAGCCGCGTGGCCCCGATAGGAATTGGCAACCAGCAATATCGTCAATCTCCGGGGGGCCACGTTCAGCGACGGGTGGAGAGCAGAGCAGAAAGGGAAGCCTCAAAAGGATCCTGAGGCTTCCCTCTCTTTAGGTAAGTATCTGCTTTTGTACCCGACTTCGGCTCGTATACACTTTAACCCTACCCCCAGCACAAAGCTGTGACTAGGGGCATTACAGGGCAATGTGGGTGCCCGGAGGCTTCCACTATGTGATTTTTGTATTGAGACCTCCTATTGCGGTTGTATGTAGTCCCGCATGATTTCCTTATTGAGACACCCACTATATGATTCACGTATTGAGACTTCCTATTGCTGTTATATGAATTTCCTTATGATTTTCGTATTGAGACTTCCTGTATATGATTTTCATATTGAGACTTCCTCTTGCCAGATCATACCCCTTATTATACTGTGGGCACCGCAAAAGCCACTAATAACATTGTGCTCTATGTGGCGCTCTTCTTAGCCACTTGCCGTATGCACCCTATTTACCTGCTCCACCGGAAAGGCCCCAAGGCTATTCTTTGTGTTCTGCCGGCCAAGGAGGAGGAGAACCACTGGAGGACTAAACTATCAATGAACAGAGTAACAGACCTCTGGCAGGAAAGAAAAGCTGCACATAATCATTTTAACTGTGTTTGTAGCAATCTGCCCGTTTTCCAGCGATAATTTCTGCATATAAACTACCAAGAACAAAATGAAGTAAAAAAAAACACATACTTTATGATGAAAACAGTACTAAAATTAAATTTAGTAACAGAATGACACATCTAAAACAAAAAGAAGCAGAAAGTCGAATGCCAATTTTCAGACTCCATAACATGAAGCAATTGGTTAAAACTTCCCTCAAACACATTAAATGTAAAACGAAATAGGTTTTTATTTTTCATTTTAACAAAAGTTTATATACAATGCATCACAATGCCATACTTATAATAGAAATAGACTTAATTTTAAGACAAATAAAGACAAGGATACTTGCCTTGCCTGTATTAAAAGACTTTGGAGACTTCATTGATGCAAGTCTTCTTCTCTGCATAACTTCAGACATCAATAAGCTTATGCTGTTCTTACAGTCTTCAAGTTGCTGAATACTGCTCTGTCGGGGGTCATTACATGTGGGAACTGGGACAAACTTATTGCTTGTAGGAATACAGTGGGATAGTGATTAAGAATTGATCTTGTAATTATTTCATCTTCCCATTATATGTAACTCCTAGACCTGTATCAGGCCTGCTAACAGTAAGTCACCATCCAAACATCACCATGGCCAACCCATCCTGAGAGCCCGGGCTCATGTGGTTTAATGATCATGACCATAGTATTCCTAACAATATTGTATGGGCTTACAATATATTATATATATATATATATATATATATATATATATATATATATATATATATATATATATATATATATATATATATATAGCTTTGTAATCAGATGAAGAATGTCATTATATGGTTAAGCCACATAGTCCGTTACGGAACAGACCTGCACCAGAAAGTCTCTTGACATATACCGTCTTCAGCACCCATGCAGTATTCAGACCACTGTACTTTGGAACATCCTGAAGGTCTGTTATAGGACTATAGAGAGAGGATTTCCTAGGAGGAGGGGTGCAAGCCTAAGTAAAGCTCTCACTGGCATCTTGAGTTCTTGGAACTTCAATAGCAGATCCGAAAAATTACTACTTCCTGCAAGAGGAAAAAGAGACTGTTAATACAGATACACAAATATTCTTATTTTGTGATGCTGATTTTTATTGTATTTATCCATCATCTTTAAAAATTATAGCTGAACTCCAAGCAGCAGTTATCAAATTTAAAAATGTGTGCAACAGTATAAGGGAAATTGCTGAGGTCCTCTTTATAATGTACTTAAGCTGACACATGAGATGATGAGATAAGTATGGGCACATACGATACTAGCTCTACTAAGAAATTGTCTGAGGTTTTTTTATTTTCATTGCGAGGGTAAATAAAGCAGTGCTTTTATCTATGCAAATGAGGCTTTCAAACAAGTCAAATGCAGCCCTGGCTTTCCTACAAAGTAAAAAGAAGCAACAACACTTCTAATTGGCTGGGAACACACTGATGATAACAGGAAAGGGCTGAAATGTTCAAAAAGGCTTCTTTTGTTTTGGAGCTGTATGAAGCAGATTTAACGTCATACGGAGATGGTGGCAGTTTAGAATTCAAGCCCAGAAATCCAGCCCCTTAAATGAAAAACCAAATATGAGATTCTAGAAACTTAATTACCATTCACATTGTCTATACAGTTTATTTTCATTTCAGATTAGCTTTAAAATCAATTTCTTGCCACAAATGTAAAGACATTGTATGGAAGCTAAACATGCAGAGAGCCTAAATGTTACCATCAGGTATTGTGTGCCACACAAAATGTCTGAAACTATAAGGCCTTTTGCACCCTACATGCGATTCCGCCTGCGCAGTGCGCCGCGGACAACGTTGTCATGATTGGTAGCGGTGCTTCATGCAGTCGCTGTAAGGAAGACCTCGAGGTCGTCCTCTGCACTGAGCGGGGAGCCCGGGACGGGGGTGGAGAGTGGAGCGGTTGGTGTGGGACAGTCCGTTGCAAGGGGCTGGAGAAAGCCCCAGGTGAGTGACGCTGATTTTTTTTATTTTGAGCCTGATGATTCCTTTAAGGCTGTGTGATAGAAAAGAATAGTAGAAATAGGTTGCTACATAATCAAAAACACCTCCCCACCACCTAAAAAAAAAAAATCTTCCAAAGACTATCCCAACTTTTGGAAGACAAATAAAGACTTATTATTTACCGAACGCTTACTGCTGAAATACTGCATACGACAACTTTTTTTTACCGCACATAGCTACCAGAATTGAGGCTATTGTGGCTTATAATACCACTAGAATAAAACAGTGTATGCAATGAGGTGTCACCCTCCTGCTCTGTTTTTTGGTTGTGGAGGATGGTGTGTATGTAGTTCTGGTATAAAGCAGCTGCATTTGTTGCACTAGCAGCCAATGAGAGGTCAGAGCAGAAACTCAATGAGAATTAATTATAAAGGAATTTGCTAAGTCATTCATACATTTTACAGTGTCCGTGTACTTTCATCTGACACGTCTTAAAATAAGGCTCTGTTAATGTTGTATACTTACAATATTCATTTTAGTCCTATTTTACAATAAAAAGACTTATTGGAACTTACTATGAAGTTAAAAATAAAATAAACAGAAGCCCTTGCGTATTGGCAGGCAAAGATCCTGCATCACATTACATTTTTATTATAGCAGCATGCAGACAAAAATAGACTATAATATGTTCCAGCCTTGTAATTCCAAAATTACAATGGGATTTCAGCATTTGTGCTCTCATAATGTGTAGGCTATATTCTAGTTTTTCAGTTTTAGATGATTACTTACCATTTTAGAAACACAGCTGAATATGTATGATGTTGTGTGTGTGTTGCATTTGTCTTATCGCTGTTCTGTCAGTTGTCAGAACCTTTAATTGATACTGAGGAGCAAACTTGCTGATTAAATGGCAGAGTGGTACACAGGGAAATACATACCTTCAAGTTTTCCTTCCAATAATTCCTTTAGAGGGGGGACAGAATAGTAAACCAAGAAACAGGCCAAAATACTGAGCTGAGAATCTTCTACTGGTTGTCCAGCTAAGTACGAGTGCAGGGCGATATCACCTCCACCTGTAGGAAAATAAAGTGAATCAGTCACACAGCTAGCTTTGCTGGAACGAGAAAACTCTGGTAAGACATAATTAGTGAACATTTCTCTAAATGTGCCCACTAATAATGCAATCTTGATAGTGTATCTTTTTCCCTTTTGAGGGATTACCTAAAGTCTACAAAGCATGTTCACTCAGTTTACCATTCAACTACACAGATGCGGTAAGACTGTACAATCAAGACTGTTTCATTGATAGGCACCTTAAAAAGCACCTCCATCCTGCTAAATAATCTATTTATTCTGTACCTTATGCAAATATAAGGTACAACTGGATATTAAAAATGACATTTTCTCACAAGCTGGCCTGTAAATGTTTAATATCCGTAAACCCCACCTCCCCCGCCCCTCAAATCATCATGGCAATTTTGGCCCAGACTTTTGAATTAGGTCTGGAGCCCTGTGGCCACTCCCACCTGCATTTCCGCAGCCCTCCCCCAGCTCAGTGACACCAATCAGGCCATGGCTGCCATGCTGATGGTTTTTACTTAAAGACTTTCTGAACAGGTCTGGAGCCCCGTGGGCACTTCTGTGTTTCTGTGGCCCACCCCAGTGTGTTTGACATTTAGTGGCAACCGGGTAAGAAAATTTCATTTTGTAATATCCGATAGTACCTTATTTTTACATCAGGTATGGGATAGATTGATCATTAACCACTTCACAACGGAGGGGTTTTACCCCTGAAGCACCAGCGCGATTTGTACATTGCAGCGCTGCTTCCATTGATTTTTTACTGTGATATGATTGGTTATTGGGGACTGGGGTCCCCATAACCAATCATTGCACTGCAGAGCGGGGGTGTGTGTGCGCGCACGCGCGGGTCGCGGGTGCGCGCGATCGCGCGCTGCACGTTTGTTTACATTTCTTTGTTATCAATGGAAACTGCTTCTGTTTGAAGCAGTCTCCATTGTGTCCGCAATCGGCGCGTCTAATTGGATTTAGGAACGCTTGTTCCTAACATCCAATTAGTCACCTGCTGTGCTGGCTGGCTGGAGTGTGCGCGCGAGGTCCCCGCCCACTTCCAGCCAGTAAACAAACAAGTGCGCCTTTCTCCGTCCCTGGGGGTGAAGCGGTGCGCAGAGGGACGGAGAAATTTAGCACTGGGGGGGGTAAAGTGGTTAAACACACTGGAAGTTGTCTCAACAGTTCACAAAACGTCAGTCATCACAACACAAAAAAATACCAAGCTTAAAGAGGATCTGAAATTAAAAAAAATCCCTCTGGAGGATACTGACCTCGGAAGTGGGAAGCCTCTGGATCCTGACGACATTTCCCCTGTCCTCTTCCGTCCCTCCATTAGCTTGCCCGGGTCACCCGAATTGTGGCGAGGTAAATATTTACCTACCGCAATCCTGCACAGGTGCACTAGCTAGCCAACTCTTCCCTCGGGTTAAGGAGGAAATAGCCGAACCCGAGCTATCCGCTCTACTGCACACGTGCAAAAGGACTCGCACCTGTGCAGCAGAGCAGATACTATCAGGCTCGGCTATTTATTATTACATGCACCTTAAAGTCGAAACATACTGTAATTGAACATGAAAGGCATAGGCAGTCATACTTGCCTCCCGCAAGTTCATACTTACGACATAAAACCACTCAGTGGCACTCCTATCTCCAGAAAATAGACTTCGTATTGAACAACCAGATTATGTGAAGTCTGCTGCGGTCTATGGGTTACTAAAGAGACTCTGGTAGTCACTGAAAATTGAGTCTTGCAGTACTGAACAGCAATAATCAAATTATTACTGACAATGTGAAATGGAGATGCCCCTTACTGCTCTTAACTACTTGGACCAGTAAATTCTCATTAGCTCCACCTAGATGACATCAATTAGGTTTAAAATCTATTTAAAGAGAATCTGTAATAAAATAAAGTGCCCCGGGGGTTACTACATCGGTAGAATCATCCTAACAAGGCTTCCCCAGTTCTCTGCAGCAGCCCTAATCTAGCGATGGCTCCCAGATGCGTGTAGGTGCTGTAGCACCTGTAGCATGCAGCGATATTTACTTTTTGGAACCAGCACAAGCGCAGTACCAACCTCCTCCTCAGGCTGCAGTAGAAATAGCAGAGATCGGGCTTGACTATTTCTGCCAAAGCCCAAGGGGGAAGATGGTACTGCGCTTGCGCTGGATCTAAATGGTAAATACTAGCATCTGCAGCTGTCTGGGGGTCCCAGTGCTGGATCGGGGTTACTGTGGAGGACAGGGGAAGCCTCATTAGGATCCAAAGGCTTCCCACTCCCGAGGTAAATACTCCCAAGGGACACTTTTTTTTATTACAGATTCTTTTTAAAGCGTATCTTATTTGTTAAAAACTTGATGGATGATTGGCTAAAACCGAATCTTGCCTCTTGGGTAAAGCTAATTAACAAGTTTCTTTTCAATCATAACTATTCCTGGTCAAAACTATACGGATAATTATTTATCAATAATTCAAAGCCAAAATGTAACCACTTACAATGAAAATTAGAATATGAGACACCAGGAAAGTACTATATACACCATTGATACTATACATCCAAACCATTATCTCTTGAGTTTATTCTAAGTCCAGGTTTGATTTAACAGCTCTTTAATGATAAGGTTAAAAAGCAATCAATCACTACAATGTTGAACATTTGCTAATTTTACCTTGCAGCCACTGGTCTAGAGTGTTATCGATGGTACATTTCATTACAGGTAGAAACTCCGAGTTCATGAAGAGCCTTCTAGTTGGGTTCCTCTTCATCCGTTCCTGGAGGCTCTGTGAGCTGAAGAACTCTAGAACCAGCTTGATTTGCCAAAGCTCAAAGGTTTCTGTTGTCTCCCTCCTCTCTAGCGCTCGAACTGACTGTTTAAAAAAAATGAACAGTCATAAAAAATAAAGTCAATATATTGCAAAGTGAAAAGGTAAATAAATCGATGATAGATCAAGAAATGACTGATACTCGCTATATAATTCATTCAAGTTGTTTGATCCACTGTGAGTCTGCCGGTCAGCAGATTTACTGCTGGCAGACAAGCAGAAAAAGCAGAAAGCAACTGCCATTACATTATCTATAACCACTAATACCGGTAAATTGATAGGTGTGTGTGTGTGTGTGTGCGTGCGTAGTTAGAAACAGCCATGATTTCCCATAATGCAACAAGGTTCACGGACAGGAAACTGTTGGGCCACAGCCCAGACATCACACTGTGGCAGGGGTTTCACCTCAATATCAGCCATTTAGACGTTTCTAATGAAACATTATAGAAAAAGTAACGATTTCTTATGGGAAAGAGTTTATCGGCTACTGATTGGGATGAAGTTTATTCCTGGGTTAAAGTTCTTTCTTCCCACTACTACGTTTCAGTAAAGTTCCTCTTTAAAGGACTTACGAGGCCAATTTTAGAAAAAAAATAAATAAACAAAAAGTTAGATACCTGCATCAGTTTGTAAGGCACGGAGGACGCCGTCCGTGCCCTCCGTGCCGTTCCGCCGGGTCCCCGCCGCTCACTAGCCCCCCGACCGCACGGCCCAGGTCGGGCTCTTCAGCCTGCACAAAGATGGCCACCGGAGCTGGCCGTGGCTGCGCAATCAGCATAGCCGCGAGTGCGGCTGCGCAGCTCTAGGCTGTTTCCTGTAGCGTGGATCGGGGGGTTGGTCTTAGAGCTGCGCAGCCGCACTCGCGGCTATGTGAACTGCGCAGCCGCGGCCAGCTCCGGCGGCCATCTTTGTGCAGGCTGGAGATCCCGACCCTGGCCGTGCGGTCGGCGGCCGTTCGGGGGGCTATTGAGCAGCGGGGACCCGGCGGAACGGCACGGAGGACGCGGACGGCGTCCTCCGTGCCTTACAAACTGATGCAGGTATCTAACTTTTTTTAATTTATTTTTTTCTAAAATTGGCCTCGTAAGTCCTTTAAGCCACATATACATTTGTTATAACTGTCACCAAAAATGACTGTTAGCAATAGTTTGTCATGGCACTTAAAAAATGACAGTTGTACGGCTGCCAGCTGAGCAGGGTGTTCTTTTCTATTTAGACAAGACAAGACAGAACATTAATATCGCACTATTCTCCTGGCAAACTCAAAGCATCAAAAGCTGCAGCCACTAGGGCACGCTCAGTAGGCAATAGCAGTGTATAGGTGCTGGCTTACTGAGCAGGAAGAGCCGAGATTCTAACCCTGGTCTCTAGTGTCAGAGGCAGAGCACTTAACCAGTACACTATCAAGCCACTGAAGGGGGAAAGGGAGGACCAGAACATGGACAAGATCCTCCAGCACCCAAGGCTGAGACACCAAAGTGCGCCCCTCCATGCCTCCCACCCCAGCTGCCACACACTGATTGCTATTAGACTAAGAGGCGCTCCAGGACCCCCAACACCTTAATCTCTAGTTATCTGGCTTGCAGTCACTGCCATTTATCCCCTTTTCTTATCTCTCTCTGTTTCAAACACAATAGGGGAATGATAGCTGAGTGAGTTGTGCACCCCCTCCTACATTGCGCCGAGGCTGGAGCCTCTCTCGCCTTTGCCTCGGCCCGACCCTGGGGAAGAGGTATGAGCAGTGTCCTGCTGTGGGAATTTCCTTTGACGTCGCCATGAATGGAAGGTTTCAGAAAAGTGTGTTCTAAAGGGGAAGCAAACATCATCTTAGGACAATGCTACACACTTTAGATTTCCTTTCCGTCACAAAATGATAATTTCTGCAAAGGTGATCTAAATCTAAGGTGTGTACATAGCTTCAGATAAGTCTTCGGAAAACTTCTGGAACTTTAGTTAGACAACCACCCAACCTTGATAGTCCTTTTTACCACTTCCTTGTGAGTAAAAGTTATTTATGATGAATAATGATCAAGTATGATCTACAAACATACACTATATACAGAGGGATGCGAAAGTTTGGGCAACATTGTTAATCATCATGATTTTCCTGCATACATCGTTAGTTGTTACGATAAAAAAATGTCAGTTAAATATATCATATATATGAGACACACGCAGTGATATTTGAGAATTGAAATGTTCCAAGTTTATTGGATTTGCAGAAAGTGTGCAATAATTATTTAAATAAAATTAGGCAGGTGCATAAATTTGGGCACGGTTATCATTTTATTGACTCCAAAACCTGTAGAACTAATTATTGGAACTCACATTGGCTTGGTAAGCTCAGTGACCCCTGACCTACATACACAGGTGAATCAAATTATAAGAAAGAGAATTTAAGGGGGTCAATTGTAAGTTTACCTCCTCTTTTCAATTTCTCTAAAGAGTGGCAACATGGGGGTCTCAAAACAACTCTCAAATGACCTGAAGACAAAGATTGTTCACCATCATGTTTTAGGGGAAGGATACAGAAAGCTGTCTCGTAGGTTTCAGCTGTCTGTTTCCACAGTTAGGAACATATTGAGGAAATGGAAGACCACAGGCTCAGTTCAAGTTAAAGCTTGAAGTGGCAGACCAAGAAAAATCTCGGATAAACAGAAGCGACAAATGGAGTAAACAGTCAGAGTCAACCCACAGACCAGCACCAAAGACCTACAACATCATCTTGCTGCAGATGGAGTCACTGTGCATCGTTCAACCATCAGCACACTTTACACACGGAGATACTGTATGCAGAGGAAGCCTTTTCTCCGCCAAGTGCACAAACAGAACGGCTTAAAGTATGCTAAAGCACATTTGGACAAGCCAGCTTAATTTTGGAATAAGGTGCTGTGGACTTCTGAAACTAAAATTGAGTTATTTGGGCATAACAAGGGGTGTTATGCATGGAGGAAAAACACCACAGCATTCCAAGAAAAACACCTGCTACCTACCTATTCCATCATGCTGTTGGGCTGAGTAGCCAGTGCAGGGACTGGGCATCTTGTCAAAGTTGAGGGACGCATGGATTCTACTCAGTAACAGCAGATTCTGGAGACCAATGTCCAGGAATCAGTGACAAAGCTGAAGCTGCATTGGGGCTGGGTCTTTCAACAAGACAACGACCCTAAACCCTGCTCAAAATCCACTAAGGCATTCATGCAAAGGAACAAGTACAACGTTCTAGAATGGTCATCTCAGTCCCCAGACCTGAATATAATTGAAAATCTGTGGTGTGAGTTAAAGCTGAGCTGTCCGTGCTCAGAAGCCATCAAACCTGAATGAACTAGAGATGTTTTGTAAAGAGGAATGGTCCAAAATACCTTCAACCAGAATCCAGACTCTATTGGAACCTATAGGAAGCTTTTAGAGCAGGGGTAAGGAACGTTTTTTTCTGAGAGAGCCATAAACACAACATACTTTAAAATGTAATTACATGAGAGCCATACAATATGTTTCAAACTGGGACAGTGCGCATGCGTGATGTGTTGCCATGGTGATGTGTATACAGTTGATCCGCCGGGCAGCGGAAGCGTCAGACACGTCTTCAGCTTCTCTTGGGTTTCAGCAACATCAGCAATTTCCCAGAGAGCCAGACAGCAGAAATACCGACTAACAGTATGTACAATTAGCTAACTGACTTGAGGGTTTGATTCACTTTATAGGACAAGATCCCCACACTTTGATTAGCCCAATAGGCTGCCTGTCACTTGACAGGCAGCCTATTGGACCAAAGTGCAGGGATCTCGTCCTACAAAGTCACTGGACCCGACAGGGTCCAGAGTGGGACAGTTGGAGCAGCCATTAGTTTTGGAGTAGCGCAAGTAAGTTAGTAGTGCACGCTACAGAAGTAACATGCTTACTTTGAAAATGTTATTTGCGCTGCCACACTAAGCTGCGCTGCTTGAGCAGTGTAGCTTAGTGAATCAACCACTCCTGATTTGTATGTGAGCCAGATGTAGCCATCAAAAGAGCCACATCTGGCTCCCGAGCCATAGGTTCCCTACTCCTGCACTAGAACATCCACATCAAGCTTACAGCTTTGACTTTGACAGAAGCCCAGTGGCTGTTTCACACATATATGTACTTCTTTAGGGGTTAAGCGGCTGCATGTCTAAGGTAAACAACAAAGGGAATACAGTAGTATCGAACCCTGGGGCCAGAGCCAGATGTAGCCATCAAAAGAGCCACATCTGGCTCCCGAGCCATAGGTTCCCTACACCTGGTTTAGAGGCTGAAATTTCTGCAAAAGAAGGATCTACTAAATAATGATTTAATTTCTTTTTTGTGGTGCCCAAATTTATGCACCTGCCTAATTTTGTTTAAACAATTATTGCACACTTTCTGTAAATCCAATAAACTTCATTTCACTTCTCAAATATCACTGTGTGTGTCTCCTATATGATATATTTAACTGACATTTTTTATTGTAACAACCAACGATTTATACAGGAAAATCATGACCATTAACAACGTTGCCCAAACATTTGCATCCCACTGTAAATACAAAATATATAAAATAAAGGCAAAATTCATGCTACTTCATAATAGTGTATACTGAAAATTACCTGGTCAATTGCAATGTAGGCTGGGAGCATTTCAGGGTTCTCTTGGGTTACACATTCATACAAGATAGAGGAAAACAAGTCCAAGATTTCTTGTTTCTAAAGGGATAAATAATTACAAAGCAGTAATAAAATAAAAATTGATTTTTGTAATAGAGGAATTTTGGCATTTTAGTTGGTCTTTATACAACAGGAGGATATTGGCAGTGCTTCCAAATGCAGGCTGCAACCGAATTGACCAACTGCATAGATGTGCAGAGCTCAAAACATGGGCAGATTACACAACTTGCATTCAAGACAGATGCAGCAAATGGAGGATGTTCGCTTCCAAAAACAGTTTGTGTGCAGATTGTTCAGTACTAGACTCTTCCACAACGTTTATGTGCACTCACGGAAGAGACATAGCCATTAACTAACAATTAAAACATAGTGGGAACTTGGGCTGCTAGCCACAAATGGTCTACACATTTTCTGGTGGCAGAGCTCATAACCAGGCTGACAGCAAACCAATTTTAGTAGGAGGTTTGCTGGCCACTCAGGGTGTGTGTGTGGTGTGTGTGGTGTGGTGTGGTGCGTGTGTGTGTACTCGGATGTATGATATTATTATTTCTTAGAGCAACTCAACTCTGGATTTAGTTGAGAATTCGCTAATCTGTGCTTGTTTGCTGAGCTTGAAAGAGTAAAATAGATAGTAGACATTTAAGGACTACTTTGCAATATTGCTTATTTATCAGAAATATTAAAACGGAACTACATATGCTACATGTATATATACAAAATGTACAATTTTACACAAGGAAACAATATCATTCTATATACTAGAGCCAGTTAATGTCAGATTTTATGTTTACGCACTCGAAAACTAGTAACTTTTAGGAATCCAGATAGAGCTTCCCTGTGGTCAAACAAATTGGTTACAGCCGTCTTTGTTGCCATACAGTACAAGTAGGTGTTTGTTCTATGATCTGTCCTTTTGCGGTTTCTTTTCTCACTATAAACAGATGACTGACAGTGTTTGTTACCCTGAACATTTTGTCTCTATCCCACCTACTTTTTCCTCTCTGTCCATCTATATGAAAAAAAAGTCCTACAAGTCAATCAAGCGTGCTTGGTGACTTGCACATGATCAGCCCTTGCCCCTCCCTTCTGATTACTCATGCTGTCTTTTGCCCACATAGACAACAACATGTGGCATCAGAAAGGAGTCAGGAAGTTCAGCCACTAAGTAGCCAATTAGAAATATACGATTGCTGCTGTAATTTAATATTTCTATTTCAGGACAGAACAGTGGTTTAAAGTGAACCCAAGTACGAGTGATATGGAGGCTGCCATATTTATTTCCTTTTAAGCAATACTAGTTTCCTGGCAGCCCTGCTGATCTATTTGGCTGCAGTAGTGTCAGAAATACACATGAAAAAAAGCATGCAGCTAATCTTGTCAGTTCTCACAGTATTGTCAGAAACAACTGATCTGCTACATGCTTGTTTCAGGATTTATGGCTGAAAATATTTGTGGCAGAGGATCATCAGGGCAGCAGGCAACTGGTATTACTTTATGGCAGCCTCCACACCACTCTAACCTCAGGTTCACTTTAGTATGCATGGATCCACTACAGGGTCACTATAAAAAGCTACTCCAAAGCTTCCATCAGGGACTTACAAAAATGTCAAGGTCTGTCTCACTGCATTGTGGGAAAATGAATATCATTTGTTACAGGACAACTATGCATAGTCAAGGGGCGTAAGCAGACACATTAAACAAATCACCAGGTGGAAAATGTTGATGCCAGCCGTAACAGAAATACCAATAAACACCACCATGGAATAGCCTCTAAAGTGACTAGTTCATTGATACATTGGTAGGTTTCACATTAAGACCTACAAAAACATTGCCACGTGTCAAATAAATCTGTACTTTACCTGGCCCATGTCCGTTGTTGGCTTGCAAAAGTATTCAGCGAATGACAGCAAAGCTGGATCAGATGTAAAAGCGGAAATGGCCTCCGGCTAATAAGGGAAGAAAAGAACAGTGTGTGTGATGAATGGATTACCAAGCCACATCCGCATCACAAACCGTTGTGTCATACTTTAATCCTGAATGCCTAATTTATAGAAAGAACTTTCCAGATTTCCAAAGACGTAAGCCTCAAGGGAAATTCAATCATAAATAAACTCATTTGTTATATTGAATAAGGGAAACAAAAATGTGTTGAAAACAAGGGCGGTTGTTTATTATAACTACTTCCTGCCAGCCCATAGGCGGCGGAAAGTGGATGTGCACGTGCGCACCCCGGCCGGCGGCACACTCCTGATCCTCTGCCTTGCAAAACAGATCATGTTTGACACTAAAAATTAAAAACACTGACATTTTAAAATGTCCATTTTGCAGGAAGAGGTTAAAGGACCACTATCGCGAAAAATTGTAAATTTAAAATGCATGTAAACATGTACAAATAAGAAGCCCCATGAAGAGATGGACTAGTCAAAATCCTGTCAGTTACATCAGGTTTGTACTAACTACTGTAAGTGACAGCCACATAGGAGCAAAGAAATTTATAGCTCATTTTACTCTGGGAGAAATGTACTTTTTATTTATGCGTTTTCATTTTTTTTTTACATTTTACAATTTGTCACAAAAGTGGTCATTTAAAGGACTTCCGAGGAGAGCAATTAAATCTAGTTTTACTTACCTGGGGCTTCTACCAGCCTCTAGTAGACATTTTTGTCCTGCTAGCAGCCTCTGAGGGTGGCAGTCACTTGATGGGTCGGTATCTTCTGTGCATGCAGGACGTGCACCTGCCCTGCATGAGAATGCACCTACGTCACCTGAGCAGCCAGCGCAGTAGTACTGTGCTGGTGCAGTACGCTCCCGATGACGTGGGCATGTTTGCAAGCGGGTGCTCGCAGACACCTGCACGGAAGACGTCATCAGGGGTCTGCAGACCTTAGACACTGCCAGCGGGACCCCAGAGAAGACCAGAGCTGCGGCTAAAGACACAAATGACTTCTAGGGGCTGGAAGAAGCCTCAGGTAAGTAAAGCTAGATTAAATTACTTGCCTCGGAAGACCTTTAAGCAGGGCTAAGGTGTGGTTATCAGCAATGATATTCAACTGTTTTTAACCACTTGCCGACCGCACACTCATACAGTGCGGCGGCAAAGTGGTAGCTGGAGGACCAGCGACGCACATCTGCGTCGCCAGGTGCCTCCCTAATTAATCAGGAAAGGCCGCTCGCGCGAGCGGCCGTTTCCTGTTAGATCACAGAGCGGGTCTCCGTGAACAGCCTGCGAGCCGCTGATCGCGGCTCGCAGACTAAATGTAAACGCAGGAGACGTTTGTCTCCTTTGTTTACATTGAACGGCGCTGCTGCGCAGCAGCGCCGTAAGGCAGATTGGCGATCCCCGGCCAATCAGCGGCCGGGGATCGCCGCCATGTGACAAAGGACATCCTGTCACAGGCTGCACAGGACGGATAGTGTCCTGTGCAGCCCCAATCACCAGGGGTGAGAGGAAGGAGAGGGAGGGGGGGAATTTTGCCGCGGAGGGGGGCTTTGAGGTGCCCCCCCCCCCCCCGCAACATGCCAGCCGGCAGGAGCGATCAGACCCCCCTGCACATCATCCCCATAGGGGGGAAAAAAGGGGGGCAATCTGATCGCTCTGCATGCAACCTGATCTGTCCTGGGGGCTGCAGAGCCCACCCAGCACAGATCATAAAAAACAGCGCTGGTCCTTAAGGGGGGGGGGGGGGGGGGGGGGTTAAAGGCTGGGTCCTCAAGTGGTTAAACTATAGTGCTCAGTTTAAGACACATGGCCTACTTCCATGTTAGCCTTTCATCCATAGGTTGAGCCCTTTTCACATATTAGTGCTGCTCCCATTCATTCACCAATAACTTTATTACTACTTATCACACCTAAATGCTCTATATAGTTTTTTTCAGGACAAATTGGGCGAGTAATATTTTTGTTTAGTAATGCATTTTAAAGGGAAAATAAGGGAAAAAATTGAAAAGACTATTTCTCCATTTACATCCATTATAGCTTTACAATAAACCGTGCTAACTATAAGTTAAATCCACACATTTTATTTGCTTATCCATCCTACTTATTACAACATATAGATTAAGTTCCTAATACATTGTATGGTAACTATATTGTACTTTGTAAATAAAGGTGTCTTTTTTGTTTTGTTTTTTGCTTTCTCAATGTACACTATCGATGATTACAAGACCTTATTTGCAAAAATAACAGTAATATACCCTCATGACATACACATTTAAAAAAACAAGCTCCTAAGGTAACAATATTGTTATTTTCTAATATATTCTGTCACTTTGTTTTCATTTTAAAAGTCTTGTATTTGGTACAAAATATCTGAAAATTGTATTGATTCAGTTTCTTACTAAAAAGAATACACAAAACATAGCCCTTAACCTTAAAACACCCTAAAATCTAATTCTACTACTTATGATTAAAATGTTACCACATATATCTTGTGTAGTTTTACTTTCCGAAGTTTGATCATAATTTTGAAAATTTTATTTTTATGTTGGATTGAGGTTGGATTGCATTGAGGTTGTCCTATTTCACACCAAAATGTATTCTACAACTCCTACCAGTTAAAATGATACCACATGTGCCTCATTTAGTGACAAACTGGTAGTGCACCTTCCACAACTACACTCGACTCTTATACACATCCAGGTAGGTTAAAGTGGTTAATGGCCATCTTGGCTGGGTATCTTTTATAGTGTGCACTTAATGCGTTCCTAAGCTTATACTGTACGTCTGTCTTCTCACACTCTCTCCTATTAATTTTTACATTTGGTAACTTCCCATTGGCAACTCCAAAGCGAGAACTCTCTCAATATACATGGATTTTTCAATTCTTACCCAGCTACAAAAACCAGAAGACATATCGAGTGATACAAAATTTGTATGTAGCTTTGATGGAACATACAAATTTGTATGCAGCAGGATAGAAATCTGAAATGGGTATGGGATGGACCCAGAATGACAATGTACTCTGGATCAATAGGTATGGAAAGTTCATGTAAAGGAAGAAAAAAAGTTCTTGGCACTACTGGAAGAAAAGCTCCTGGCAATACTGGATAAATATCTCCAGGCAATACTGGATAAATATCTCCAGGCAATGCTGGATAAATATCTCCCAGCAATACTGGATAAATATCTCCCAGCAATAATGGATAAAATGCTCCCGGCAATAATGCTGCTGGGAGTAGGCAACGGTCCAATTATGTCGAATGCCACTCTGTGAAAGGGCTCACCTATGATTGGCAGTGGACACAAGGTAGCTTTGTGGGGATTCCCAACTCTTTTTACCTTTTGGCAAACGGTACATGAGCGGCAGTAGTTCGTCACATCTATCTGCATTCTAGGCCAGTAGAAATGTCCCTGTATACGATCAAGTGTCCTGCGGATTCCTAAGTGCCCTGCCAGGGGAATGTCATGTGCGGACTTCAGCACATGCCCCTGGATGGCACTAGGTACCACAAGCAACTTGGTACCCACACTCATGCCACCTTCGGTGGGGTGTACAGGCTCACAGTACAACTTCCCACAACTTCCTACCTTCCCAGTATACCTTGAATGCAGCCTCGTCTGTGAGGGGCTCAGAAGCCTGTCATCTGAGTGCCTCGAGGCTAGGGTCATTCTGGAGTGCTTGCATGAATGCAGCACTCTCAGTTTCAGCCAGCTGGCCCGTGGCATATGAGCTCAGTGGCCAAAAGGTACCATCCTTGTGATCAGAGGAGGGAGAGGAGGCCGGAACCCCCTCCACCTGTTCTGAGCTCAGGTTCTGAGCAGCACGGCTGCGAGTTACTGCTAGGACAGGTATACCTTCAGAATGGCACATATTGGCATTACTTACATCATTTTTACATGCAGGAATGACAGTGACAGGTATAATAACATTTTCATCACAACTGACAGATTGCACATTAAACACAGGTACCTTTGACTCAGGTACTATTGAATCCGGTACCCTTGAACTGGGCACATTCAACCCACCTCCCCCCTGGTCTTGCCCACATGTGCAAAGTACCTGGGTGTGGGCAGAGGGTTCGTTCTCCATCCTGGCATTTCAAGGGGCTTTGGGCAGGTTCATAATAAGACACAAGTTTGCTCAGGTCGTTCCCCAACAAAACTGGGACCGGCAGTTGGTCCAGGATCCCAAAAACCTTCTCTTGAACCCCCACCCCCCAGTCGATGGACACCTGAGCCTGAGGAATGTGAGAAAGAGTGCCCCCCACTCCCGTGAGGGTAAGGTATTTGTCAGGGACGATGTCTCCCGTTGTCTCGGAAACTGGTGACAAGCTGGTCATTCACCGTAACCAGCTGGTGATTGCTCGTGGGGGAGTGGATCCCTTCCCCACCTGCAAACGTGATATTTGTGGGTACTCCAGGCTGGGGTTCGCTGGCTGTCTGCGTTTGCCGTGAGCGAGGCACAGGCGGTCCAGGTGCTGGCGTTGTCTGCCACCGCTCCGGGCAGTTGAATTTCATTTGTCCGGGATTGCGACAGTAGTGACAGGTGACCCCTTCAGGTGCCCCAGGCCTGGGCGCAGCAGATGCACTGAATAGCCCCTGTGGCAGATGGCTCAGAGGCAGGAGGGTCTGTCCTGGTATTCAGCTGACCGCCTCTCCAGCTAGATTGTGCAGTTCTGCGTGTGTTAGGCACCCTGGTAGTCACAAAGGTCTCAGCGAGGTCTGCGGCAGCACAAACTGTCGTACATCAGCAGGGCAAATATTCAGAAACTTTTCTAGGACTATCAAGTCGTAAAACCCCTTGATATGGCCTAGAGTCCACTGGCGGAGTGTGGTGAGTAAACTGCTGACCACATCTTGATAAAGAGTCCATAGTTTTTTTCTGCCAGGACCTGAACTTTTTGCAATAGGCTTCCGACATCAGCTGATATTTAGTAATGATAGCGTCTTTTATAGCGGCATAATCATTATCTTTTTCCACAGGTAACTCTGCGAAAGCATCAAGCGCTTTGTAGTGCAGCAAAGGTGTCAGATGTCTGGCCCACTGGTCTTGGGACAGACGAGACTGACGGCATGCTTTTTCAAAAGATAGCAAGAACAAGTCAATGTCAGTGTCTTTTTAAATAGTAGCAAATTGAAATTTTGCACTTACAGGGGATGCGGCTCCTTCAGCAAGGAGGCTGGGCAATAAACTCCGGCTGGTCTGTTGCACTTTTGCCATGTTCAGTTCATGCTGACGCTCCCGCTCTTGCTCAGCGGAATCCCTCTCCGCTTGGCATTCTGCCGCAGCGGCTTGGCGCTCCTCAAGCGCTTCCAACCACTGCAGGTACTTATCTGGGTCAGTGTCTATTAGTTTTTGTAATGCCTGCTGCATTAGAGGATCAGCACGAATGGACAGTCCAGTACTGGCCAGTTCCGGGCGAGTACTTGGAGAAGCTCTGAGACGGGGTCCATACTGACAGCCTCCTGCGTAGCTGTTGCCGCAGGGCCCTTAGGATGCTCAACCTCTGTACGCTCAGGATCTTCAGTCTCTGGTTCCCCTTGATTTGAGTCAGATGGGCTGGTGTCCACCTCTGTGGACACATCCCGCTCCAACAGTTGCTGGGTATCCCATTGAAACAAGTCTATTATCATTTCCTGTTTTGTCTTGTGGCGGATGTCAATGCCCCGCGTTTCACAAAGATTTTCCAGGTCTGCTTGGCACATGTTCTTGTAGTTCCCGGACATTTTCACGACAAATAAAAGAAAACTTTTGGGGAGGGGTACTGGGCTACACAGTCTCTCTGTATATATAAAAAAATATATTGCATTCAGCTACAACACCAATAAATTAGTTCATGTCTGGACAGGGCTAATTTGATAGCGCTATCTGAGATACTTTCAGCACAACACAGATCCCAAATTCTGCCAAACACTGTCACAAGCCCCCTAGTGGCCGGACCGCACAATGCCTTCCAATTGGTTTCAGCACACAGACTATGCAATCTGTGGTCGCAATCGGTGCGCAGAAACCGCTGGGATTTTGGCAGCAGATCGACTAGAAGGGAGCTTGTGAGTTACGGTAATACAAATTACACACTATTTCAGGGTATAACTGCCACCACTCCTACAGAAGAGAGGAGACCTAACTATTACCTGCAAACAAAAACGGTTAAAATACACTCTAGTTTATCTAGCTATCAACAGTAGTAGCGACTCTTCAGAAGCTAGAATTCGGTTGTGCGGCTCAATAGCAGGGGTAGCTGAACAAATGACTTTTTAGAAATCTTTATTATAAATAATTCATATATACAGAAAATCATTAAAAACAACAATTATAGAGACAATTGTAGCACAGTATAAAATAAATAAAAAGGGAAGAAAATACGAATACTTAAGTTCATGTGGAAATATGTCCTTTCTGGGAAAACACGTGCAGTTCTTTGTTTCAGTTCAGGAGCCAAAGTTCAGACAAGATGGCCGCTACTCTTCCTCAAAGCAGCAGCATGCTCCCATGAAGATGGAATTGAAGAAATAAAGGAGGAGTACCTGGCAAGCTCTTTTGAATGATCCACATGTTTGGTGGGGTCTCAGGTTCAGCCCAGGGGCTGGACAGGGTGCGGTTAACCTCCTGGGTGGGTTCCTGGTGCCCACCAAATATGACATTTTCCATATCTCACCTTACGCTTCCCGCACACACATAACTGTCACAGATTCATATTCCTCAGAATATGACAGTTCATATGACATCAAACTTGGTTGCGGTCGCATGTCCGGTTACGAAGTAGCAGAATACCTCGGGTTCTGGGTATGTCAGTGGCCTCAATTTAATATGAAAATATTCACCAGATCCGGACCAGCGGAATGAGATAACTTTCATACCTCTCATATGAACGGTATTCTTTAAACAGGCTAAAAATCATATACAGCATTTATTTCTAAGCTGGTTCCACGGCTCTGCTGATCTAGACCCCTGCTGTGTGGAAAGCTCGCTTTGCTGGGGCTCACCAAATGGTATCCTTTTCAAAGGGCATGTTCACACTTGGGTGTCACTACCCATGAAGGAACTTTTTTTGATGAAGTTCATTACACAACCAGGTGTTCTCAGAGAGCCACTTGTCTCATAAAAAGAAAGTTCTGCTAACAACTGAAATGCTAGATTTCCAAAAGAAGACCCCAGGCTGACAGACTGCTACCCCCCCTAGACATAAAACCTTGATCTGGCAACGCAACGACAATTCGTGCAGGAAACCGATTGCAATTGCGTTTTCTGGTTTCACGACTCTTCCGTGACATTATCTACCAGTAATAGTGGATAAAAATCTCCCGGCACTACTGGATAAAAAGCTCCCGCCAATACTGGATAAATATCTCCCGGCACTATTGGATAAATATCTCCCGGCACTACTGGATAAAAAGCTCCCGGCTATACTGGATAAAAAGCTCCCGGCTATACTGGATAAAAGCTCCCGGCTATACTGGATAAAAGCTCCCGGTTATACTGGATAAAAAGCTCCCGGCTATACTGGATAAAAAGCTCCCGGCTATACTGGATAAAAAGCTCCCGGCTATACTTGATAAATATCTCCCGGCTATACTGGATAAATATCTCCCGGCACTACTGGATAAAAAGCTCCCGGCACTACTGGATAAAAAGCTCCCGGCACTACTGGATAAAAAGCTCCCGGCACTACTGGATAAAAAGCTCCCGGCACTACTGGATAAAAAGCCCCCGGCACTACTGGATAAAAAGCCCCCGGCACTACTGGATAAATATCTACTGGCAATACTGGATAAAAAGCTCCCGGCAATACTGGATAAATATCTACCGGCAATACTGGATAAAAAGCTCCCGACACTACTGGATAAAAAGCGGCATCTTTAGTGTCCAAAATGTGGCTTATTTCATGATAAAACATACCCAGACAGCAGTGAGGCTGTGGAGCAGCAATGATGCAGGGTGGTCTACCCAACGACTGTTTTGTGCCCTGTGCATCGCCAGAAGCTCCGCTTTTTAAACAGTAGTGCCAAGAGCTTTTTCCTTACTTTGCAGATCTCTTAATTTGTTGCAAAGCAACTCCTCTGCTATAGGAAGTGCTGGACTGTCTCGATCTGTTAAGTCTGAATTCATGGTTGATTTGTTTGTTGGTGTGATATAGAATAGTGGTGTATTTATTAATCAATTCTTTCATCATACGATGCTTTGGCATGTGAGGATAGCTTTAAATGTATGAAGGTGAAACAAGTAGGGTTTGGCATGTGTCCCATTCCACTTGTATCACACGGTCATCTGTTACAGGCACTGCACAGCTTGAGCTACCCCACCCATCCTCTAAGCTTCATGGATTCCTAACCACATCCTGCTGGACACATATTCATGTCAGCACTTGATGCTTCCCTTATAAAAAGATTCAAATGTGGAGATAAAACAAGCTTGAATAAGTTATTTTATAAAGAAAATTATGTACAAAGGGAATTTGCATTGTCACGTCATACATCATTCCCACGGCCAAAGAAGGCAAAGTGTTGTACATTCATATACAGTATCAATTGCTAGAGAAATGAAGACTTCCATTGGATGTTTTAAATTTATTTCAAAATATTAGGATGGAGTGGTTTCTGTGAATAGATATGACTTACTGCAGCAATGCCCAAAGAGAAAAAAAGCACAAATTATTATAATATGCAATTATATAGCACTGACATTGTAGGTAATGCTTTGTATATAAATACTTCATATCACTAAGGGTTCACTTCCACTGTGTCTGATTAGAGAATGCATCCAAATCCCTCTAGCTGTGCACTGCTATGGGGATTCACATGCGTAATATGAAAACAAATGCATCCAACTAAACTTTTTTCCCCCATCCTGCAAATTCAGATGCAGCCTATTGGAAATGGGTGCGAGCAGTCTCTCGAAGAAGTTCACAATCTTATTCCTACCACAGTCAGCCAATGTCAATCAGTGGGCGTACCTCAGAGAGGGAATGATCACAGGGGGTGCAGTAGCCTCTAAGTGTAATAAATGGAACAAGCCAAGGGTATTCATCTGTACTGTACTCACCAAATTTGGTTGCTATCGGAAACAGTTAATCAGACGTGTGGCAAACTGCCCATTCAAGTCTTTGTTCTGGTGAGGTCGCTGCTGGTTTTAGGAGAACTACAGTATTAGCAAAGCTAAAAAACTTACTCAGGTAAAAATGACAGAGCCTGTCATGACAGGCTCTTTGTTAATGATGGAGGATGAGGTGTGTCAGGGTTAAATACTTACCTGTTCCGACATCATCCCTCCAAGCAGGTGATCACTCTGTCCTCTCGATATTGCGGCCTTGGTGATTTGTCTTTCAAAATCTTAGCTGAGGCTCTAGCCAGAGGCGTAGCAATTGGGGGTTGCAGAGGTTGCGACTGCATCGGGGCCCTTGGGCCAAAGGGGCCCCGAAGGGCCCTCCCTCAACTGCAGTATTAGCTCTCTGTTGGTCCTGTGCTCATAATAATGACTTCTACAGATACTTTAAATAGTGGTAATCATTAACAAACTGCTCCCCATTCCCTTCTTGCACCTCTGACACTGTAGTTGCCATTGGCATGTTTTGGTGCGCCGTATCAATTGTTATGTAGAGAGTTATGCATCGGGGCCCACAGCTCCTTAGCTATGCCACTGGCTCTAGCCACACCCATCTGCATTGCCATGGCCTGCCCCCAGCTCGGCAGCTGCAGCCTAATTGCTGCCGAGCTGGGGGCAAGTGACAGCTCGACAACACCGTTCTTAAATCTTGATTGGGTGGGATGGTGAGCAAGCAAGCAGCTCACCCATTCCTCATCTCCCAGAAGGCATTGCTCCTTGGGAAGAAGGGCTACAAGAAGTAGTTGTGGTCAGATGACCATACTGTGAATCCTATTCAGGTTTTTATGGACTGAATAGCTCTTATGTTAAATAACTGTAAAAAGGTAAAAAATGGCAAATGCAGTATGTAGTTTCTGAGGGGCACTCAGCAAGTCTACACAAGTGCCACCCCTGTAACCACTTTCATCTACGGTGTACACTTTCACACACAGCATCAGAGGCCTCTAGGTGCGACAATGAATTGTGTAAGTAAAAGGTGAGAAGTCACTTTTCCAGGGAAATGTTACCTTAAATGTGCGGGCTTCTGAGTTCCTGTGCATAACAGTCTGAGCGAGCAGACTCCTCCAGCCCATTGGGTCCTCCTTGTAGGAGAGCTGACCAGCACGAAGCTTCACATACAGAACACCTTCCTTAGAAAGGATTGATCTGAAGGGGAAGAAGGAAATTTAAAAACTACCACCTGGAAGTAAAGCTTTTCCTATAGAAATCCTTGTGCAAGCAGAAGCATTTGAAAGGAAATGTGCAGTTTTTTTTTTAATTTACTATAGGGATTTTTAAAAAGAAGTTGTACATTCTTTTCCATTAACAAATGTTATTGTTGTTTTTGCAAGAGCAGAAGCAAAACAAGTAACAGCTGTTAAGAAATAATTGAGAGGAATAAAAGGCATACAGAATGACGATAGTTTTGCAGAATTGTCACCAAAAGTGTATGTGGCTTCAAATTTAACATAAATAAATGATCCCTACAAAAATAATCTAGCCCAAAGTTTTCAAAATGCATCATCTTGCTTCACAGAATTGTATATTTTTTAATTAGCTAGATATAACATATGTTAATATTTCCTAATTATCACTCATGTTACCCCGCTCCAAGGAATGCAAGCATGATGGAGTCCATCCCTTTGTTCCAGCGTTACACACAGGCCCGGCCCTAGACTTTTTGCCGCCTGAGGCAAGCTTTAAGCAAATAACCCCCCTCCCCCCCAAGCCGTGGGTGTGAGGGGCCGCCCGAGCTAAAGGGGATAGCGGACAGGCAGGGAGTATTGGGCCTAGCGGCGGGGAGTGGGGTCGGACTCCCCCTCCCTCGCCTGGGTCCCCCGTCTTCCGCTCCCCTCCAGCTTTAAAAAGTTGTGTCGCTGGCTGCAGCTGTAAGAGGCAACGGGCGGGGATCACTCACCTCTTCCTCGTTCCAGCCTAGCCTGCGCTCCACTGACGTCACTTCCTGCTACGCCGCAGGAAGTGACGTCAGTGGAGCGCACGCTGGAACGAAGAAGAGGTGAGTGATCCCCGCCCGTTGCCTCTTACAGCTGCAGCCAGCGACGCAACTTTTTAAAGCTGGAGGGGAGCGGAGGACGGGGGACCCAGGCGAGGGAGGGGGTGCCGCCCCCCCAGAAGTGCCACCTGAGGCAAAAGTTTCACCCCGCCTCATGGGCGGGCCGGCCGGCCGGCCCTGGTTACACAGCATGCCACAAGTAAGAAAAACAACCCAGCATCCTTTCCAGACTGAGTATCATGGCTGCATCCTGTATTAAATCTTTTTATATTGAAAAAATGCATTTTGGCATAAATAACTAAAAGAGTACAAGAACAGCTTGTAACCTTTCCCGAAAAATAGAAGTATTTTTCACTGAACCCAATATAGAAGAGTTTCACTTTAAAGAAAACCTGAACTGAAAATTAAAAGTCAAAATAATCATACGCAGGTCATATTTACCTCCCGTGTAGTCTACTCCTCAATCTCTTTCTCCTCTCCCGCGTCCTGTTTGTCCACTGTGATCAAGGGAATTCTCTGTCCTCCATTTTGAACATGGCCATTACCCCATAACAACTTCCTGGTCAGCACACTGTTAAACTGTAACATCGTCCACTTGAGCCATTGGGAAACATGGACATTACTGGGCACATCAGTTGTCCGCTCAGCTATAACTGACAGCAATTGATATATTTCAGTTCTGACAAAATGTTGTCAGAACTGGAAGGGATCATTGTCAGAAGAAAATAGTGAGCTTCTGAGAGGAACTGGTGGCAAGGTAACTATTTAATGTTCATTTGAACTTACCTCATGTGTTTATTTTAAATAATTTTACTCAGTACAGGTTCCCTTTAAGACCTACTCGTGGGCTCCAGAACTGCATAATGTGGTCAGTTTTTTCTCTGCATGAGTTGTGGCCAATATTTTTCAAAGTATTTATTTCTTAAGAAAACCACATAGATAAAACTTCATGAGAAACTATCTTGACAAGATTTTTAAGTATGATTTCAATCTATTTTTAATCTAATGCTTTAAGCCATCTAAGAAAGCTTTCTAAAACAGTCACCAACAATGTGTTAAAATCACAGTTACTTATATCCACAAAGAGGACTGGAGACTGAAGACGGGCAAAGCTGGGGCAACGGACTGAGGGTCTTCTTCAATCCACTTTTTCTTTTAAAGCGGAATATAACCCAGCATTTCAACTTTGCTCTAAAACATTATTTACAGCATATTATATGCAACCAGCATTGGAAGGGTTACACACAGAGCTTTAAAGTTCCATGGAGAGAAATGCTGCCGCAGCCGAAGTTTAGATAGATACATTTAAGTAAACACAATGTAACAAGTGTGGAATGTGACACACTGACTGTGCAGGAGCTCCTGGACACAGAGAGAGAGAGAGAGTCACATTCCTCACTTGTTACATTGTGTTTACTTAAATGTATCTATCTAAACTTCGGCTGCGGCAGCATTTCTCTCCACGGAACTTTAAAGCTCTGTGTGTAACCCTTCCAATGCTGGTCTAGTAAAAATAAAATGCTGGGTTATTTTCCGCTTTAAGTTTTCTCCTTGGACATTTTTTTTATCTAAATTATTTTTCAGCACTCAGCAATTGCAGTTTTATCATTATTTAAATGAAAAATCCATATTTTGCAAGGATTAATGGCAAACTAGATTTCAGCTTGATTTTTTTTTTCATCATAAAAGATTTTATTGAGCAGATGTTAATTACAAAAATTCAAATAAACTTGCAGTTGAAAAGCTATGAATCTTATATATGACTACAGTATATGTAAGATAACAAATGTATTACAGTAAACATTAGGAACGATAAAGAATAATAATAATAATATTTAAATCACTCCAAAACCTAAGAACCCGGATTAGTTGTTTTAGCTAAACCTGTGACAGGTAACAACCAACTTTGGGATCGAAAATAAGTATCGAGGCAGGTAGCAAATCAGGCTTACGACACTTATTGGTACTGTGACTTTGTTGTTAGCGTGATAGCAACAATTCTATAAGGGTGACTATTCATCTATATATAACCAAGGTAATAGCTACTAGGAGGAATGAAGAGCATTAGTAGAGAAAAGAGCAAGTAGGATTTGATTAGAAAAAGAGAAAGAAGAGAAGAAAAAAGGTACCGACAAGGCTAAAAGTATAGAGGTATCAGTTCACCAAGTTAAAGTGGTAATTGGCTAGAACAAAATTATTGTGATCTCCTAATGTCCTGCTTCTTATTTTGTATTCCATCGAGATGTTTCTATTAACCACAGATAACACTTGGGTTATGTTGATTTGGTTTGCTGATTTCCAATTTGTCACTATTAGGGATATAGCTGATAGTAAAACATGGGCTATTTGTAGTTGTATGGGTTTGGGTAGGAGATGGAGGTCAATCAGTAGTAGTGCCAGCTTGGGAGCTTGATTTTTTTTTTTGTGTGGCATGTAAAATGCAAGTATTCCACAGGAAAAAAAACAAACAAGCAACAACAACAAAAAACTGGTGGGTAGGAGTGTCAAAGTTTCCTGTTAGACCTAACCTCTCCTTACGCTCACACAGAACCCTAATAACCCCCCCACCACCACAACTAATAATCCACCCTGGTAGGCAACTAACAAATCCTCCTGGTGGGCAACTAACCCCCTACGCCCACATTGACGCCTGGCCTTAAAACCCCCGTGACAAAAAATTGGGAACCTGCTATTCTAACTGAGGCTAAACAGTAGCACCTGATATTGATAGCCACAGTTCACATAGAGGGTGGCCCGCTATTTAGCGGGATGCCCATTTTTGTTGCACGTTTTTTAGCTGCTTCGCCAGAGCAGTGCCATTTGGGCTTACAATCCGGTCCTTAAAATTTACAGCTGGCTGTAGAATGAAATGTAAGGATAGTTGTTAACAGTAAATTTCTGAAGGACATACTGTATACAGCACCATTCTATGTCATTTTAGAATAAAAGAATCTTCTTGTAAGAGGTTAGACTGAACAAAAGCACAAGAAAGTAGTTAGAAGGGTATATAATTTATCATTAATCATATAATCATAAAGCTCTTTACAGATCCACACCAGATGAGGCTATACGAATCTTGGCTCTGCCTGTTCAGTAAGCCAGCACCTATTCAGTAGGAGACCTTAGGCAAGTCTCCCTAACACTGCTACTGCCTATAGAGCGCGTCCTAGTGGCTGCAGCTCTGGCGCTTTGAGTCCGCCAGGAGAAAAGCGCGATATAAATGTTATTTGTCTTGTCTTTGTCTATACACCAGCCGGCATGGGGGACAAGGGATTAAAGAGGTTTGGTGGGCAGCTGTGTGGGTGTTTTTTAAAATATTTATTTTAGGCAGGGGTCACACTTGTCTTTCAGTTTCTACACTTTTCAGAAAACTGAAATACAAGTGTGACCTCTACCTTACAACAGATAATGTAATTTATAGAGAAAACTGACAAATTGCGCAAGAAGTCAGTTTTTTTTCTGCATGCGAAATCTGCATTCAAGTGTGACCTAGCTCATTGATTAACATGAGTTCTCAGTTGAAAACAGTTTTTCTGTGCAGAAAACGCGCACGAAAGCCGACAAGTGTGACCCCTGCCTCAAAGTGAACCCCAGGGAAACCTAGAGTAAAAAAAAACAGATACTTACCTAAGAAGAGGCAAGCCTCTGGAACCTTCCTACGCCATCCTCCAGGCCATCGTTGCTGCTTGTACACCCCTGAAAGAAATCTCATGAAAGCCTGTCAGATTTCTGTTCCGGGCGGCACACCTCTTCATGCACAAGTGCAGCTGTACTGCGCCAGTATGGCCACCCCTGCCCAGCTCATGCATGAGTGGCTCCGTGCAACTTCACAAGTGCAGCATGGATCCAGAGGTTTCCCACTGCTAAGGAAAATATCCATTTTTTTTTACCCAAGGTTCACGTCAGGTTTTACTTTAATAATAATTTTTTTTTTTTTCAAATGTGAAAAAAATCACTGTTCTAGGATGACCGCTTGCTATTTTATCACCTCCGTAAACTGAACACCCCTCTCTCCTCCTCACATGTAATCCACTAATTTATTAACATGACAAACTCAAGGTGGGAAAAAGAAAATAAAAATGTTCTTTCTCACACTTCTGTATGACCTAATTTGCCTGGCAGTTAATCATTCAGTTTCCACATTTTGGAATTGAGTTTGGCCCTGGATCTATTAAATGGTCTTTATTTGCCACAGCGTGTCTACAATTTGTTAAAAGTCAAGCTATGTACATTTTTGAAACATAAAACACATCACTTACCTATGTTAACAAATTATGTACATAAAATAAAGAATACGTAATGTATTTATTTTTTTAAAAAAAGCATATTCTCACATACTTTAGATGTTGCGTTCCTTTTCGTAAGTCAATTACTATTTCCCAGTAGCGAGGACCTTTCACTTTTATCTAGTGTTTAAAAAAACATTAGGCAATGTGTTAACATTCACTATACAGAAAATAATTGATAATTTATGTTATCTGTTAAGTTGTTTCTTCTAGAACAACCAATTAGTCCATAGTGTTTGTCACAAAGTACATTTTGCTTAGCATTTCGGACATAATAAAAACAGATACATGTAAAAAGAGCCCCCGGAGACAGCCACTAGTAGGATATTGGTAATATTACCAAATTTCTATTAGTTTATTCCAATAGAAGAATATTGATAATCTTTACCAATGTGTTACCATCACCTAACAATCTCACCTGCCTTAACTTTCCTCTTCAACCTTTCTCTTACCTAAGGAATCATTCCATCCTCATTTAAACAAGCCCTTATGCTTATACTCAAAAAAAACCTTCTCTTGACGTCTCTTCCCTGCCCAACTGCTGCCCTATTTCTCTTCTCCCCTTCTCTTCCAAACTAGTTGAGCTAGTCTATACTGACTTAGTCCGCCACCTCACTGCTAATTTTCTGTTTGATGACCTCCAATCTGAATTCCACCCCAGCCACTCAACCGAAACTGCCCTACTTAAAGTAACCAATGACCTGGCAACTGCTAAATCTAATGTATTCTACTCTATTCTCATCTTCCTAGACCTCTCTTCCTTTTTTGATACATTGGACCACTCTCTCTTTCTCAAAATCCTCTCATCCATGGGCATTCACGGTCTTGCTTGCTCCTGGCCTTCCTCCTACCTCTCAGATAGGACCTTCAGAGTCGCCCACTCCAGCACCACTGCCTCTCCACATCCCCTCACTGTTGGAGTTTCAGAAGGCTGTCCTCAGACCTCTCCTTTTCTCTATCTACACATATGGTCTTGGTCAGCTCATCGGGTCTTTTGGCTTCCAATATCACTTATGCAAGGACGATACCCAGATCTACATTTCAGCACCTGACTTGGATACTTTAACTGCTCGTGTCCCTGACTGTCTCTATGCAATCGCCTCCTTCATGTCCTCCAGTTTTCTAAAACTCAATATGGACAAGACTTAAATGGTTATCTTCTCACAATTCAATGCCCCTCCCTGACATCACTATTTCTGTTGATGACACTTCTATAACACGTGTCCCCCAGGCTCGCTGCATAGGTGTAATACTGGACTCAAGTCTCTCATTCAAACTACACATTGAGAAACTATCTTCCTCTTGTCGCCTCCACCTAAAATACATCTCCTGCATCCGCCCTTTTCTCACACAGGACACTAACAAACTTCTGGTGCATGCCCTGATTATTTCACGACTAGACTATTGCAACTCTCTGCTCTTCGGCCTCCCTGCCAACTGTTTAGCCCTGTTACAGTCCATCATGAACTCTGCTGCACAACTCATCCACCTCTCCTTCCGCTTCTCCAGCCCAATCCATCTATGTCAGTCCCTTCACTGGCTGCCAGTTAGACAAAGGTTACAATGAAAATCCTTACTCTCGCCTACAAAGCTCTCCACAACCTAGCTCCTTCCTACCTAAATCAACTTATTTTCAGATACCATCCTACACGCAATCTCCTCTCTACTAACAATATCCTCCCATCTTCTTCCCTGGTCACCTCACTCCCCTTACTACCCCTTACAAGACTTCTCTCAATCCTCTCCCCTCCTCTGGAACACTCTCCCTCAACACATTCACCACTCACCCACACTTACTCTTTTTAGGCCGCAATCTAAAAACTCACCTCTTCAGGCAAGCAAACTCTCCAACCTAGGACACTTTGCCCACTGATCACCATTTCTACCATCTCATACACAGCTTTCCTTCAGCTACTGTCCTATCCCTTAAACCAGTGCTGTCCAACTTCATGGGCATGGAGGGCCATTTTTTTTGTCAGATTCCACGGCGGAGGGCCGAAGGTTCTTGCTAGAGCCGCAGACCCCCCCCCCCCCCCCCGGAAAATAAAAAAAATTAAAGGACAATTAAATTGGCAGCACTTTCCATAAAATGCAATTTAAAATTTTGGTGAAGACGTGCGCCAAAAACCACGAGGGTTCCGTTGAGCGTAGAGCGGCGCCCGAAAAATGGGTGTGGCCACGGGTGGAGACAAATTTACATGAACTTAGCAATGTGGGACATTAGATTAGGACAGTGGTGGTGAACCTTTTGGAGGCCGAGTGTCCAAACTGCAACCCAAAAGTCACTTATCTATCGCAAAGTGGCAACAGCAATTTAAACTACATACAAACGTTTTAACTCATACATGAACATTATGGAAAAACCAAGTTGAAAATAAACTGTGAAGATAAACAATTTCATCTATCCTACTCCTGAAAAATGTGGTTTTTTTTTTAGAACCTTCCAGTTTTATTTTCCGTTTTAAAAAGCTAAAAAAGTAGGTTTAATGCTATTATTTCATGATGACGATTCAGCTTTTCCATAGTCTCACAGTTCGCAATCATGTGACCCCCAACAAGACAAATTCAGCAATCATGAGGCCCCTAACAAATCATGAGGCCCCCAAACAAGACAAATTCAGCAATCATGAGGCCCCCAACAAGACAAATTTAGCAATCATGAGGCCCCAAAAAATCATGAGGCCTCCAACAAGACACATTCAGCAATCTTGAGGCCCCCAACAAATCATGAGGCCCCCAACAAGACAAATTCAGCAATCATGAGGCCCCCAACACGACAAATTCAGCAGTCATGAGGCACATAAATAGACAGCATTTCACATAAATAAGCAGAATGCCCCTTTAATATGGTAGACACCTCTAACCTGGCTTCTAAAACTCCTCTACTGGCTGCTGTGCCTGGCAATAGTGTTTTGGGCCGGATTGGGGATGATGTGTGGGCTGAAATGCCTTGCGGTGCTGCTGTGGCCAGGCTGGCGGTGATGCTGTGGTGTGGCCGGATGAGGTAGTGACAGGTGCCCCCCCAGTTAGATAGTGACAGGTGCCCCCCAGCTAGAAAGTGACAGGTGTCCCCCCAGCTAGATAGTGACAGGTGTCCCCCCAGCTAGATAGTGACAAGTGTCCCCCCAAGCTAGATAGTGACAGGTGTCCCCCCCAGCTAGATAGTGACAGGTGTCCCCCCCAGCTAGATAGTGACAGGAGCCCCCCCAGCTAGATAGTGATAGGAGCCCCCCCAGCTAGATAGTGACAGGAGCCCCCCCCAGCTAGATAGTGACAGGTGCCCCCCAGCTAGATAGTGACAGGTGCCCCCCAGCTAGATAGTGACAGGTGCCCCCCAGCTAGATAGTGACAGGTGCCCCCCCAGCTAGATAGTGACAGGTGCCCCCCCAGCTAGATAGTGACAGTTGCCCCCCCCAGCTAGATAGTGACAGGTGTCCCCCCAGTTAGATAGTGACAGGAGCCCCCCCAGTTAGATGGTGATAGGAGCCCCCCCAGCTAGATAGTGACAGGTGCCCCCCCAGCTAGATAGTGACAGGTGTCCCCCCAGCTAGATAGTGACAGGTGTCCCCCCAGCTAGTGACAGGTGTCCCCCCAGCTAAATAGACAGGTGCCCCCCCCCAGCTAGAAAGTGACAGGTGCCCCCCCAGCTAGATAGTGACAGGTGTCCCCCCAGTTAGATAGTGACAGGAGCCCCCCCAGTTAGATAGTGACAGGAGCCCCCCCAGTTAGATAGTGACAGGTACCCCCCCCAGTTAGATAGTGACAGGTGCCCCCCACTTAGTTACAGGTGCCCCCCCCCAGCTAGATAGCGAGCCCGTTACCTCTCTCTCCTGTGTCCCCGCTGCCCCACAGCTCAGACCTCACAGATCGCGGCGACTGAAGCAAGCAGAGCGCGCGCATGACACCCGCGCGGCAGAACGTCATATGCGGAAGTGACTAATGATGTCACTTCCGCATGTGACGTACTCCGTGCGGGTACCTTGCACACTCTGTTTACCTCATTCGCCGCGATCTGTGAGGTCTGAGCTGTGGGGCAGCGGCAGCGGGGACACAGAAGAGGCCACAATAAGAGGGAGCAGGTATGGCGCCCCTAGCGCAAGCCATGCCTGCATCCCAGGGAGACGAGCGGGCCGTAGCAGGTGGCCCGGCGGGCCGGGTGTGGCCCGCGGGCCGCCAGTTGGACAGCGCTGCCTTAAACCTTTAGATTTTAAGGCCTTTTGGCCAGGGCTCTCTTCCCCTTTTGTCTCACAATGCTGTGTAGTGTGTGTACATACTTCACACCCCTGTGTAAAAATACGCAGTTAATTTATTCACTGCATTAGCAGTTATCCACTCTTGTCTTGTATTAACTGTTGTATTGTTTATTTCGTATTGTTATACCCTGTATGCTGTTGTACAGCGCCAAGGAAGATGCTGGCGCTATATAAATCAATAATAATAATAACAACCTAACTTTATACTAAACACCAGTCCTACCTCTCCATGCCTAAAACTAACCAATATCCCTTGGTGGTGCCTAACCCTAAACCCCCTGGTGGTGCCTAGCACGAAGGACCTCCCCTGGCACTACCAAACCTCTATGCAGACCAGAACTGAAGGCAATCATCAATGATTGCTCAATGATAAACCTGCAGGGCAGAAACCTGAACAGCAGATTGCCCCTAAAGAAGGAGAAAATAACCACAATGAACCTGTTTCATGAACACCCCCACTTTCCAGTGAGGTCTAACGCCTGATATGAAAGAAACCAGTACAGAGTTAGCAGCGGTTACATGACTTTGCAGTAGGTTTGCAAATTACCAGAGCATTGTTTCATGTTCAAGTGATTTTCTACAATTTGATTTATTTTAAAATTACTCACTTCCCTCCATTCAGCACTAAAACAAAACAAAAAAAAAACTTGTGCTTGTGCAAAAACAGTAACATTCCTTTGTGTACCTGTTTAAGGAGGTGCAGCTCTGGAAGCAGAGTGGGTGCCATCAGTTTTTCTGTGGTCTCTTTGTACCACTGTGTGGCCTGTAGAGAGACATATAAGTAACCAATATAGAGCAGTAATGGAACACTTGATATAAACCCTGCACTGCTAGCCTGACCCACTAATATGGTGATTTCTGTTACCAGAAGACATAATTAGGCACTCTAGAGGCCAGTACCTTCAACAGCTGAAATAGAGAAGTTGCAAGAACTTCCATTTTACTTTATACTTTGCTTATATGGCATTACAGTTACTCTAACTTTCGTTCACAGCAGAAGTCAAGGTACGGCCAACAATTATAAGTCCTATAACTTTCTAATCTGTTGTTACTGACAATTAAAGAGGAACTGTAGTGACATATAGTAGAATGCAGTAAATTATTCAGGATACACACTTTTACATGAAATATGCTAGTTTCAGCATCAGAAACACTTCCAATAGCTTTATATAGCTGTATATTGGTATGTAGCCCCGCCCTCCCACTGAAGCCTAGCCTAGGTGTTTTTTTAAGCAGAATTCTCCCCCAGAGCATCAGGGAGTCCAGAGATATTTTCTATTTGTTTTAGAACTCTCAGAACAAAAACATTCCACTGATATTACCTGCCAGTACTAAAAAATGTTGCTGTTTGTAATAAATTCCAGAAATTAAACCATGGAGAGGAAAGATTTTACAATGGGCAAACACTGACCAAATCAGTTATACTTGGATACTATAAAGAAAAAAAGTAATTTTATTAATTATGTTATTTTGACTCCAGTTCCTCTTTCAGCTTCATTTGTCCTTTACGGCCGCCTGGCCCGAGGTCAATAGTTTATTTCTGATAATGCTCCGCCTGCCTGTGACTTGAAGCAAAGCTTACTTTTGGCACAACTTGCATAGTGCAAATGACCCAGTTTAAGACAGGTCACACAGAGAGTTATCTGCTAAACACCTAAAGACGCAACACACATTGTATTTGGTTTGAGAAGGCATCTACAGGAACTAACTTATTGCAGACATAGAGATTAATCATGGCTGTATTCAGACAGAACACCATACTTTACATATTCCCCAACTCCCCCTCCATAAGAGAGCCTGAGATTTAGGTCAAAGTAGGTGTGTAATAGCGGACAACAGCAACATACCATACAAACATACAGTTCTGAATATCCTGATCATATCCATTCTAGCCCTTTTTGTGCCCTATTAACACTAGGGATGACCAAAAAGATGCACTTTGAAAATGGACCAATTAATTTAAACCTGGGTTTGAATTGATTGATCCATTTTCAAACTGCATATATTTGTATACAAATTTGCATACATTTGCATCAACTCAGAAATCTTTGCATCTCATTGACCATCCCTAATTAGCATCAATACTGGGTGGGAATACTGCTGCCTTCTTCACAAAATACTTGCTTTACAAAAGACTTCATGTTCAATGATCCGCAGTTGTGAAAGTTAGCTGGTTATACTCAGCTGTTGGAGTCTGGCGCCGGATGAATAATTTAAGCACGGAGTCTGTGACAGTGTTTAATTATCAATGGCAGATACTGTTTGATAGTTTTGCTGGCAATCTGGTGACAATAAGACCACACAGAATTACAGAAACTAAACTTCTGTTGTTATTCCAACAGGAGATGCAGGAATACTGATTTTTTTTCAGCAACTTCTGAAAATGAATAGTAGACATTATATATCTCAGTCTAGGATGTCTACCCTGCTGGAGACCAGGAATCTCTGCTTGCTATACAGTGACCTGGTAAAGATACATGTAAGTACAATACGATTTTGTTATGAAATGTTCCCAGGTGCATAACCATCCTCCCACACAAGATCCAGAAAAGATGCATGTTTAAAAAAATGCAAAGCACTGCACAACGTAATGCATACTACCCTTTTTTTATATATTGGGTACTGGTGCCCCATGCGTTTATTAATTGGAAAGTGGGAAAAAACTACCGTATGCATGGGTATATGTCATTATGTGTTTTACCGTCTGGATGCGAACCATTTTCCTGCCACAATATACATAGAAAACCAGTGAAGCCACGGTCATTCCCTTCTCCCTCTACAACAATGACAGATCATACTTCTTCCACAATGAAGAGACATCAAATCAAAACTATTAGTGCATGTGATATTCAGATTCAAAATTAGTGCTCCACATTCCAATACCAATATTGACTGGCTCTTATATAGATTTATTGATATAGGAGGAAGTGAAGACTTTTCCATGTCAAAATCAACTGTTAGGCAACGTTCAAACTGGCAATAAAACTATTTCACATAGTGGAAAGAATTGGAACGCTAGTATGGGTGGTCTGAGATAATTCTGGATCGGCCAGATGAAATGGATTTCGACGGAGTCCAATAGAATCAATGCTAGTCAATGAGAGCGGATGGTGTCTGTTTCCACCAGGCTACTCGCTGCGTATGTTTCGCAAAATACTCACCTGCCACTGTCCATTTGGGTTTGCCGCCACTACTGCTGCTGTCTATTTGGGTCCTTGCACATTAAAAACGCCAATATATCAATCTGATCAAGCCCCATCAGAGGCATCAGGCTACAAATGGTTTGCAAAAGACCAATGGGAATGGTGCCTCCCCAGGGTTTTAGTTTGTTCACTGAGTACTGGACCAATGAAAACCCTCCCTGGTGCTCAGGAAGGATTCCAATAGGTCTTTAGCAAACCAATACGTTCCTGATGGGGCTCACGGATTGGTATACTGGCGTCTCTAGCATGCAAGAACCCCAAACGGACAGCTGTGGCACAGGAACATAATGACAGGTACAGAGCAAGTGGGAATGTGAAAATGGAGTGGAAAACCAGATGAAGAACTGATGCCCAATGAAACTAACTGATACGTTTACTGGATGAAAAAAGGATCTGTTTACAGTGTGAACCCTGCCTTGTCCCCTGCAATAACTGAGAAGTGATTGCTGAAGTCACAGAACATAACAGCTCTGTACTAGAGGAAGTGTAATAAAATGCCATAAAGCAAACGGCTTCTAGATTTTCATTGATGAAATAAGTTCAACTGCCTCCAAATGTGAATAGCCCAGAGAAAAGCACCCATTAACTACAGTTCTAAGAAAAACAAACAAACGGGTGTCTTTACAAATACTGTAGAGGGAAATATAATTACAGTATAGGAAATAGGATGGCCACTGTTAGCATTTATAGTTATTCACCCTTTTATACTAGCTTTTCTGCTAGCAAAGATATAGTTTACCTTATAAGTAACCTCCAGCAATACATAGCACGGTGTGTTTGTATCCACATCAACAGGGACCAGAAGCCTCGGCTCAGCAGCCAACACATAGAGGTGCCGCAAAGCTTGCAGATGATACCTGTATACACACAAACATATCATGGTTGTTACTCACAGTGACTTTAAAAAGAACAAAGCATACTAAACAGATAGAACGTTTTGAGAGACTTATCCAGATGATTAAAAACTAGAGTAAATGAAACATTGCTCTAACCCTACTAAATTGAGTAGGGATTTAATGATTTGCTATGGACAACATGATTAACCACATAGCACATTTCTATAGGACTGGTCACCCAGATTATCTATCTGGGTGGCCAGTCCTATAGAAATGTGCAATTTGCATGCCGATAGGAAAGTATCGCTATTTCTTGGTGTGAGGGAGGATGGGGGAGGCTCTGGGGGACTCTGGCGACAGGTTCCGGGGGAAAAATTAGTGATGGGTTCTGGGAGAGATTAGTGACAGGGTCTGGGGAAAAATTAGTGACAGGGTCTGGGGGAGATTAGTGACAGGGTCTGGGGGAGAAATTAGTGACAGGGTCAGGCTACTGTGGGTTGGGGATTCCAGTTAGTGCAAGTCATGGGAGAGGAGGATGTTAGGCTTAGCCATTATAAAGCAGTGAAGGAGGTTATGGTTGGGATAGGTAGTGGAGTTAGGGGTAGAAAATGATGCATCTTGCAGACCTCGTGTCCCAACAGCCAGTGGTAAAGAGGATTCTTGATGCTAGAATTTTATGTACCTCAACACAGTTTTTGTAATTGCAGTTCCAAGGACAAGATAAGACAAATAATGCAGGTTACCCCCTTCATGACTCCTAAATGATACCCAACCATAACCCACTTCCTAAGAGTAACCACATCTGATTCCCAATATCAACACTTACACACACATAAACTAACCTCTACCTACCCCATCCTCTAACCCTCCTAGTCATTGCCTAAACATATGGAATGTTTTATAATAATCTACTTACCATGTACTTCCAATCTGCCAAGTTGAAATGAGCTGGTATTAGTGAATTGAATTAATGTAATAGAATGCAAAGGAATGCAAATTACAGGGCATACAGATTTCTATGGCTAAGATGGAATGCAGTTTAGCGAACGTGTAAGCCAACTCCCTGCATGAACAAAGCTCCAGGCTTCCTAATAGCTAACACAAGAACTAAATGACATTTACCCGGCTTAAATGTGTCATACAGTACAGCTCTGCAAAGATCAAAACTAATACAGTTGTACAACAATAATTCTACACATCACAATATCACTCTAAATGCATAAAAAAAAACTTTTATGGCCAACCATTCACATTGTATTATTCGCTGGAGCTCATCATTGTGACCCGGGTCAATGAACAGCCAGAGATAAGCAATTGCTGGTGCCATATGGAAACTTCAGGAAAACCTACAGGGAACATTGCCGTGGGTTTCGTTACGATTCGTCCCGATATTGCTCGCTGTTACAGCCGCACACCAAATTGACCACGACTACCCGAAGTATACATGCGACCAATGTCAGATCGAAATTGGTCGCATCATCAATTGGGCATTCTCTTGGCGGCACCTTTTTTTTAGTCGATTCGATAATTATTTAATCAGATGGTCGATAGGCCGCCAAGTCGAGAGATAAATGGCTATCTTTAGGCATTATTATCAAAACAATAAAACAAAAGAGCACAGATTAACATTGACATAAAGAAGACATCCAGGGCTATACTCACCTATTATCTGTGCTGTGTACAGGAAAGTGAGGATAAATGGCACACAACAGAGCTGCTATTGAAGAGTTTGAGGTGCTCAGTGAATACCTGAAAATATAACATTGCAAGACATTGACAAATTATTGTATTTTTTTAAAAAATTTTTTTAACTAATTATTCTGGACTTGTCAAACTAGGTATTACTGAAATGAGATGGCAAGGTGCCCGATGCTTCTGAAAACTGTGAAATTTAGTTCAGTAACTTTGGCCTGAGCCATACAATGGAAGAAAGAGGATGTTCTTATTAAAAACGGATTAAGATTAAATGTAAACCTAACTATTTCATGACTAATTAGAAAAGGTTTCCAAGATAAAATTGCCATTACAGAATTTCACTTACATTCTTCTCTTCCCATGGGGATTGATTTACAAAGCTTACTTATTTTTCACCTTAACAGTAAGGAGAGCTAATGCGTGAGATAAACAGATAAGGAAATAATCATAAATAAAGGTCCATACTCACCTCACAATTAAACTGCTGCAGACAAACGACAGATCGTTCTAATAACAGCAGATCTTGGTGGGTGTGCACAGTCACCACAGGTCGATCGTTAAAGATCTGTCCGGTCAGATCTTGATCGATGCCTGACCCCATTGTTCTCCATGCTCCCCCATCCACCGGAAACCGCTCAGGTCATTGTCCCTCTGCATAGAAACACGTGTTGTCCGCCAGAGGCTGACGACGCGCATGTATCATCATAGCTACTCTGTTGCCTGGCAGGGATCGGTATCTGATCCCTTGGGTGACAGAGCTCATGAAGATATCTGCAGGTGAGTACATAGCTTTAAGTCATTTTAAGGAGAGATAAATTGTGAGTTAATAAGTAATGGGAGGTATTTTAACAGAAAAACTTTGTGAATCAGTACCATAGATACAATGGGATGCAAAAGTTTGGCAAACCTTGTTAATTTTTTATGATTTTCCAGTATAAACTGTTGATTCTTACGATAAAAAAATGTCTGTTAAATATATCATATAGGAGACACACACAGTGATATTTGAGAAGTGAAATGAAGTTTATTGGATTTACAGAAAGTGTGAAATAATTGTTTAACCACTTCACCACTGAGGGATTTTACCCCTTGAGCACCAGAGCAATTTTCACCTTTCAGCGCTCCTTCCATTCATTTGTCTATAACGTTATCATTACTTATCACAATTAAATGAACTACCGTATATACTCGCAAGCAAGCCGAATTTTTGACCCCCCAAAAGTGGGCCAAAAGTTGGGGGGTCGGCTTGCTTGCGAGTCACGTTGGTCGGTGGTCGTAGGCCCCCCCCCCCCCCCCCCCGGCCGCTATTAGCTTACCCTGCGGCTGCCGGCTTCCAATAGTCCCCTCTCCGTCTCCCGGGCATGTAAATAGATCACAGCAGCTCGCTCCACGGCGGCTGCTGTGTGATGACAGGATTGGAAGCTGTAGGCAGAGCGGTTTCCATAGCAACGGCGATACACATCGCCGTTACAGGAAGCCGCTCTCCCTACAGCTTCCTGTCATCACACAGCAGCCGCCGTGGAGCGAGCTGCTGTGATCTATTTACATGCCCGGGAGACGGAGAGGTCACTATTGGAAGCCGGCAGCCGCAGGGTAAGCTAATAGCAGCGGCGACCGCAGGGGGACGGGGGTTGCCTGAGGCGGGGGGCACTATACTAGCTATACTGGGCACTATACTAGCTATGGGGGGCACTATACTAGCTATACTGGGCACTGTACTAGCTATGGGGGGCACTATACTAGCTATACTGGGCACTATACTAGCTATGGGGGGCACTAAACTAGCTATAATGGGGCACTATACTAGCTATACTGGGGCACAATACTAGCTATACTGGGGCACAATACTAGTTATACTGGGGCACAATACTAGCTATACTGGGGCACTATACTAGCTATACTGGGCACTATACTGGCTATACTGAGCACTATACTAGCTATACTGAGCACTATACTAGCTATACTGGGCAATATACTAGCTATACTGGGGCACTATACTAGCTATACTGGGCACTATATTAGCTATACTGGGCACTTCACTAGCTATACTGGGCACTACCTACCCATACTGGGCACTATACTAACTATACTGGGACACACTGGGGGGGATCACACGGCCAGCATTTCCTACCCCCGGCTTATATGAGGGTCAATCATTTTTTCCTGGTTTTTCAGGAAAAAGTTGGGGGGTCGGCTTATATGCGGGTCGGCTTGTTTGCGAGTATATGCGGTATATCTTGTTTTTTCCGCCACCAATTAGGCTTTCTTTAGGTGGGACATTATGCCAAGAATTATTTTAATTTAAATATGTTTTAATGGGAAAATAGGAAAAATGTGGGAAATAAATCATTATTTTTCAGTTTTCAGCCATTATAGTTTTTAAATAATGCATGCTACTGTAATTAAAACCCATGAAATGTATTTGCCCATTTGTCCCGGTTATAAAACCGTTTAAATTATGTCCCTATCACAATGTTTGGCGCCAATATTTTATTTGGAAATAAAGGTGAATTTTTTTCAGTTTTGTATCCATCCCTAATTACAAGCCCATAGTTTATAAAGTAACAGTGTTGTACCCTCCTGACATAAATATTTAAAAAGTTCAGTCCCTAAGGTAACTATTTATGTATTTTTTTTTTAATTGTAAATTTAATTTTTTTTTTAATTACAAAAAAAAAAAAAAAATGGGGAGTGTGGGAGGTAATGAGTTAATTTTTTGTGTATAAGTAATGTATTTGGATGTGAAAAATGCTTTAGGGTGTAGTTTTACTATTTGGCCACAAGATGGCAACAGTAACTTTTTGTTTAATGCGACCTCCAAGCGTCCTTCCAGACGCTTGGAGGAAGTACTAGGAGGCTGGGAACGTTTTTTTTTTTTCACAATGATCACAAGGATCATTGCGGGGCTTAGATCAACGAACGGGAATGGATTTTCCCGTTCATTGATCTCCGGGTGAGCGGCCGGTGGCGTGTTTACCCATGGGAGTGCGCACTAGAGCGAGCGGGAGCGCAGGCAGCGGCGGGAGCGCGGAAAGTACGGATTTCTCCGTCCCTGGGGGTTAAAGGATGGAAAAAGGGACGGAGAAATTTGTACGGACGGGGGTAAAGTGGTTAAATAAAATTAGGAAGGTGCATAAATTTGTCATTTTATTGATTCCAAAACCTTCAGAACTAATTATTGGAACTCAAATTGGCTTGGTAAGCTCAGTGACCCCTGACCTACATACACAGGTGAATCCAATTAAGATAAAGAGTATTTAAGGGGGTCAATTGTACTCTCTTTTTAATTTTCTCTGAAGAGTAGCAACATGGAGGTCTCAAAACAACTCTCAAATGACCTGAAGACAAAGATTGTTCACCATTATTGTTTAGGGCAGCGATCTGCAGACTAGGCTCTCCAGCTGTTAAGGAACTAATAGTCCCACAAAGCATTGCGGGGGGTCTGACAGCCACAGTCATGATTCATAAAGGCAAATGCATTGTGGGACTTGTAGTTCCTTAACAGCTGGAGAGCCAAGTTTGCAGATCACTGGTTTAGGGGTAGGATACAGAAAGCTGTATCAGAGATTTCAGCTGTCTGTTTCCACAGTTTGAGGAAATGGAAGACCACAGGCTCAGTTCAAGTTAAGGCTCGAAGTGGCAGACCAATAAAAATCTCGGAAAAACAGAAGCGACGAATGGTGAGAACAGTCAGGGTCAACCCACATACCAGCATTAAAGACCTACAACATCATCTTGCTGCAGATGGAGTCACTGTGCATCATTCTACCATTCGGTGCACTTTACACAAGGAGATGCTGTATTCGAGAGTGATGCCTAGGAAGCCTTTTCTCCGTCCACAGCACAAACAGAGCCACTTGAGGTATGCTAAAGTACATTTGAACAATCCAGCTTCATTTTGTAATAAGGTGCTGTGGACTGATGAAACTAAAATTGAGTTATTTGGGCATAACAAGGGGCGTTATGCATGGAGGAAAAACAACACACCATTCCAAGAAAAACACCTGCTACCTACAGTAAAATATGGTGGTGGTTCCATCATGCTGTTGAGCTGTGTGGCCAGTGCAGGGACAGGGAATATTGTCAAAGTTGAGGGACGCATGGATTCCACTCAGTATCAGCAGATTCTAGAGACCAATATCGAGGAATCAGTGACAAAGCTGAAGCTGCGCCGGGGCTGATCTTTCAACAAGACAATGACCCTAAATACTGATCAAAATCCACTAAGGCATTCATGCAGAGGAACAAGTACAACGTTCTGGAATGGCCATCTCAGTCCCCAGACCTGAATAGAATTGAAAATCTGTGGTGTGAGTTAAAGGGAACCTAAACGGAGAAGGATATATATTTTTTCTTTTAAAATAATACCAGTTGCCTGATTCTCCTGCTGATCCTGTGTCTCTAATACTTTTAGCCACAGCCCCTGAATAAGCATACAGATCAGGTCCTCTGACTGAAGTCAGACTGGATTAGCTGCATGCTTGTTTCAGGTCTGTGATTCAGCCACTACTGCTGCCAAAGAGATCAGCAGGCCTGCCAGGCAACTGGTATTGTTTAAAAGGAAACATCGATATCCCGCTCAATTTAGGTTCCCTTTAAAGAGAGCTGTCCATGCTCGGAAGCCATCAAACCTGAATGAACTAGAGATGTTTTGTCAAGAGGACTGGTCCAAAATACCTTCAACCAGAATCTAGACTCTCATCGGAACCTACAGGAAGCGTTTAGAGGCTGTAATTTCTGCAAAAGAAGGATCTACTAAAGGATGTACTAAATATTGATTTCATTTCTTTTTTGTGGTACCCAAATTTATGCACCTGCCTGATTTTGTTTAAACAATTATTGCACACTAAATCCAATAAACTTAATTTCACTTTTCAAATATCATTGTGTGTGTCTCCTATATGATATATTTAACTGACATTTTTTATCATAACCACCAATGATTTATACAGGAAAATCATGACAATTAACAAGGTTGCCCAAACTTTCGCACCCCACTGTACCTCAACAGACAAAATATGAAAAGTAAGTAAAGTTCTCCTCAGCCGGCACACAGACAGCAATTAACATCTATAGTGAAGAACTAAAATCTTCCTTATGGTCATACGGATGCTGTATCCCTGTTCATAGAGAAATTCAGATCATGATCATCATCATCATTATTGTAGAAAAATGCTACTCACCTTCCCCCACCCAAAAACAGAAGCCCAAGTGCCATGTGGTGAGCCAGGTGGAAACCATAGTTCATCTCTCCCCCAGTCTTCTTGTGCATGAATCTGCATAACTGTAGAACTTTGAGGTTGCCAGAGCCAGCCATTACCATAGCGAGAGATAAGAGTACCACACTAAGGCACGTCTCCAGGTTATAGTGACCTGTCTAGAAGAAAGCATGACACAAGAGAAAGCTATGTGATTATTCTGAAAGCCAAACAGTTCAGAGATATCAATAAAAAAAAAAGTAATGTGAATGGAACTTTGCAAACAGTAAGAAGAAAAACAAACAAACAAACAAACAAAAAAACACCCAAACTGACTGTACAAGGCTTATCATGGAAAATACCATTCCAAAATAAGAAATGAAAGCCTGCTGAATGCCAGACAGAAGCTGCAAACCTACACTGTAACCACTTGCCGACCGCCTTAAGCCAATGGGCGGCGGCAAGGGCTGGGCCCAAACGACCGCAATACGCCCATCGGCGGTGGCGGGCGTGGTTATGCGGCGAATGACGCGATCAGCCGCTGGCGACTGGCTCTGCCCCCCTCGCGCTGTAACCCGCCGGCCGTTCGGAAGTGCTGGCGGGTTACTAGCACCCGGATCGCCGCTCACAATGCGTATAATAGGCTTTGTAATGTATACAAAAAAGCCTATTATACAGGCTGCCTCCTGCCCTGGTGGTCCCAGTGTCCGAGGGACAACCAGGGCAGGCTGCAGCTACCCTAGTCTGCACCCAAGCACACCGATCTCCCTCCCCCTTCCTTCTGATCGCCCACAGCACCCCTCAGACCCTCCCTGCCCACCTCCCAGACCACTGTTTGCACCCAATCACCCCCCTAATCACCCATCAATCACTCCCTGTCACTATCTGTCAACGCTGTTTTTTTTTAACCCTAAACTGCCCCCTGCTCCCTCCTGATCACCCCCCTACCCCTCAGATTCTCCCCAGACCCCCCCCCCCCCCCAGTGTACTGTATGCCTCTATCCCCCCTGTAATAACCCACTGATCACCTGTCCATCACCTGTCAATCACCCGTCAATCACCCCCTGTCACTGCCACCCATCAATCAGCCCCTAACCTGCCCCTTGCGGGCAATCTGATCACCCACCCCAATAGATCGCCCGCAGATCCGACATCAGATCACCTCCCAAGTGCAGTGTTTACATCTGTTCTCTCCTCTAAACACCCACTAATTACCCATCAATCACCCCCTATCACCACCTATCACTGTTACCCATCAGATTAGACCCTAATCTGCCCCTTGCGGGCACCCAATCACCCGCCCACATGCTCAGATTGCCCTCAGACCCCCCCCCCCCCCCTTATCAATTCGCCAGTGCATTATTTACATCTGTTCTTCCCTGTAATAACCCACTGATCACCTGTCAATCACCCATCAATCACCCCCTGTCACTGCCACCCATCAATCAGCCACTAACCTGCCCCTCGCGGGCAATCTGATCACCCACCCACACCAATAGATCACCCGCAGATCCGACGTCAGATCACCTTCCAAGTGCAGTGTTCACATCTGTTCTCTACCCTAAACACCCACTAATTACCCATCAATCACCCATCAATCACCCCCTATCACCACCTGTCACTGTTACCCATCAGATTAGACCCTAATCTGCCCCTTGCGGGCACCCAATCACCCGCCCACACGCTCAGATTGCCCTCAGACCCCCCCCCCCCTTATCAATTCGCCAGTGCATTATTTACATCTGTTCTTCCCTGTAATAACCAACTGATCACCTGTCAATCACCCATCAATCACCCCCTGTTACTGCCACCCATCAATCAGCCCCTAACCTGCCCCTTGTGGGCAATCTGATCACCCACCCACACCAATAGATCGCCCGCAGATCCGACGTCAGATCACCTCCCAAGTGCAGTGTTTACATCTGTTCTCTACCCTAAACACCCACTAATTACCCATCAATCACCCCCTATCACCACCTGTCACTGTTACCCATCAGATTAGACCCTAATCTGCCCCTAGGGCACCCAATCACCCGCCCACAGCCTCAGAACGCCCTCAGACCCCAGCCCTGATCACCTCGCCAGTGCATTGCTTGCATCTATTTCCCCCCTCTAATCACACCTTGAGACACCCATCAATCACCTCCTGTCACCCCCTAGCACACCTACCCATCAGATCAGGCCCTAATTTGCCCTGTGTGGGCTCCTGATCACTCGGCCAAACCCTCAGATCCCCCTCAGACCCCCTTCCGATCACCTTCCCAGTGCATTGATTGCATCTATTTTCCCCTCTAACCACCCCCTTCAATCATACCGATCAATCACCTCCTGTCACCCCCCTAGCACTCCTATCAATCAGATCAGGCCCAATACAACCTGTCATCTAAGAGGCCAACCTGCTTATGACCGGTTCCACAAAATTTGCCCCCTCATAGACCACCTGTCATCAAAATTTGCAGATGCTTATACCCCTGAACAGTCATTTTGAGAAATTTGGTTTCCAGACTACTCACGGTTTTGGGCCCGTAAAATGCCAGGGCAGTATAGGAACCCCACAAGTGACCCAATTTTAGAAAGAAGACACCCAAAGGTATTCCGTTAGGAGTATGGTGAGTTCATAGAAGATTTTATTTTTTGTCACAACGGAATACCTTTGGGTGTCTTCTTTCTAAAATGGGGTCACTTGTGGGGTTCCTATACTGCCCTGGCATTTTAGGGGCCCTAAACCGTGAACCGGGGGCCCTAAACCGTGATGAGTAGTCTAGAATCCAAATGCCTCAAAATGGCAAAATGACCTGTGAATAGGACGTTAGGCCCCTTAGCGCACCTAGGTTGCAAAAAAGTGTCACACATGTGGTATCGCCGTACTCAGAAGAAGTAGTATAATGTGTTTTGGGGTGTATTTTTATACATACCCATGCTGGGTGGGAGAAATCTCTCTGTAAATGGACAATTGTGTGTAAAAAAAAATCAAATAATTGTCAATTACAGAGATCTTTCTCCTACCCAGCATCTGTATGTGTAAAAATACACCACAAAACACATTATACTACTTCTCCTGAGTACGGCGGTACTACATGTGTGGCACTTTTTAGCACCCTAAGTGCGCTAAGGGACCCAAAGTCCAATGAGTACCTTTAGGATTTCACAGGTCATTTTGCGACATTTGGTTTCAAGCCTACTCCTCACGGTTTAGGGCCCCCTAAAATGCCAGGGCAGTATAGGAACCCCACAAATGACCCCATTTTAGAAAGAAGACACCCAAAGGTATTCCGTTAGGAGTATGGTGAGTTCATAAAAGATTTTATTTTTTGTAAAATACATGAGTTTTAATTACGGTAGCATGTATTAATTTTAAACTATTATGGCCAAAAACTGAGAAATAATGAATTTTTTTCCACTTCTTTCTTAATTTTCCTGTTAAAATGGATTTAGAAAAAAATAATTCTTAGCAAAATGTACTACCCAAAGAAAGCCTAATTAGTGGCGGAAAAAAGATATAGACCAATTAATTGTGATAAGTAGCGATAAAGTTATTGGCGAATGAATTGGTGTATGCTTGGATGCATACGATTTTCGACATTGTAGGCTGAAGTGGTTAAAGAACAACTGTTAGCCATAATATGTCCCCCTAAAGAAATACACATGTAACTAGATAAATACTTGCTCTACTTACATAACAGATGTATTGCACTGTCCACCTATTAGATTTCATTCTTTTTTTAATATTCTTAATGAACTATCCCCCTCCTGGCAGTGGCTATCTTGGTTCCTAGGGTAGATTCTCCCCCCCCCCCTCACTCCCGATCCCCCTCCTCCCCGCACTTATTCTGAGCACAGTGGGGAGGATAAATGGAGCATGCACAGACTCACATAATAATGGCTCCAAGCGCTGCTGTTCTCATCTATTCTCTGCACTACCGCCGGCGGCAATGCAGAGAGTATACAGGGGAACTGCAGCGCCTGGAACCATTGTTAGGTGAGGCTGTGTGCGCCGCCTTTACCCTTCCCAATTGATCAGTGCGGGGAAGAAGGGGAATGCGACGGTGGCAGATGCAGCAGGCGGGCGGAGACCGAGTGGACATGCTATTAGAGGAGGGGGGCAGAGGAGAGACAGGAGATAGCCTCTGCCCCCCCTCCTTGCGCTCTAACAACGGCTAGATCCACCGCAGTGAAGGGGAGACAAGGCGGCCAATCGCAGCGCAGAGGTGAGTGATAGAGGCTTCAGCCAATCAGGCTGATTCAGCCTGCCTGTCACTTCTCTTCTGCGGCCGTGCGTACTCTCTTAGAGCCTGGCGGCATGAGGAGGAAAAACCTATCAGGGAAAAAAGTAAGATTGATTTTAAATGTTTGAATTGCCTTGTTAGCACCCTTTTTTGCTGTGTAACACCCTGCAATAGAAAATGTATTTTGCATTTAATGCCTAACAGTTACGCTTTAAAAAATGTTCCATTTAAAAAAAAAAAAAACAATTCGCACACAAGGGTAACAGCACATGTAACACAAACAATTTAACATTGGATTTATGTATTTAAAAACAATTTGGGCCCTAGTTATAAAGGTGTTAAAATGGCAATAATACAATGGGCCTGATTCACTAAGACGTGTTTTGTAAAAATTTCATGTGAAGTAAAATTACCTCATGCAGAAAAACTTTTTTTTGTTTAGTATACTCTAAGATTTCACACATGCTGTAGAAGTTTGGTAATTCCCCGAAAAACATAGCTTCAGTTCACTAAGACCTGTTTGCTAAACAGTAGAATTCTAACCCACTGTGGAGTAGGTCTGGCAGCAAGCTGTGTTCCACTACAGTGATGTTCTCCCACTTCTGTGCTGTGACAACATTACAATAGTAAGAGGCATCCCCAGCATCCCTTTAGACTGGCATGTCCCCTTCTTTTCCCTCTGAATCGGTCAGTCTTTCTTAACATTTTATTTTTAATAGCAGCCTAGATAAACTTTCAATGAACATGAGACACCCAAGGCTTGGATGATTTCACCAGTTGCTCCTCGGCATCTTGGAGCAGGAGTCTAAAGGGATATTGTCTAAAGTGCTGCAGGGGAAACCGCATCCTGTGCCAGCTCTCTTCTCTGCTGGCTGGGGGAGGAAAACTTGTTCCACCCGGCAGTATATCGGCACCAATGGAGGAAGCAGCAGGATTTGGCGACTCCTCCTATTGGCTGGCTGCTTTGTAACATTTTGTAACATTTTATCGAATCCCAATTGTTGGTTAACGACATCTCAAAGCGGTGGATGAAAACCTCACTTCACACTTGGTTTTACTAAATGCTCTAATCTTTGTAAATTGATATTTCTTGACATTTATTGAGGTATTTACCGCACACATTGGTAATTTACCTCACTGGCCTGTAATTTAAGCTTGCTATGCGGTAATAGCTTTAACCACCCTGGCGTTCTGATTAAATCGCCAGGGTGGCTGCGGGAGGGTTTTTTTTAAATAAAAAAAAAACTATTTCATGCAGCCAACTGAAAGTTGGCTGCATGAAAGCCCACTAGAGGGCGCTCCGGAGGCGATCTTCCGATCGCCTCCGGCGCCCAGAATAAACAAGGAAGGCCGCAATGAGCGGCCTTCCTTGTTTTGCTTATATCGTCGCCATAGCGACGAGCGGAGTGACGTCATCGACGTCAGCCGACGTCCTGACGTCAGCCGCCTCCGATCCAGCCCTTAGCGCTGGCCGGAACTTTTTGTTCCGGCTACGCTGGGCTCAGGCGGCTGGGGGGACCCTCTTTCGCCGCTGCTCGCGGCGAATCGCCGCAGAGCGGCGGCGATCAGGCAGCACACGCGGCTGGCAAAGTGCCGGCTGCGTGTGCTGCTTTTTATTTCATTAAAATCGGCCCAGCAGGGCCTGAGCGGCAGCCGCTGGCGGTGTTGGACGAGCTGAGCTCGTCCAAACCGCTCAGCTGGTTAATGAATACACATTTAACAAAATGTTCGGTAAAATCAAACCTCTGAAGTGATGACAACACAATACCTAGCTTCAATCCTGCTCAGCTCTGTGAAGAAAGAAGGGACAACTAACAGTGCCTGAGCAGGGGGCATTTGTGAGAATTTTTTGACACAAGGTACATTGAAGATGATTGTTGTTCTCCTGCTACATGAATGACTATCCAGGTAACTGATTGTCAACATTAATGATATAAAGGTCTTTACAGTATTCCATTCTATTGGCATACAGTTGGTCGATTTACAAATAAAACCTAGACACCAACTCAGGATGAGTCCCGAGAAGATAAAGCACTAATAGCATTCAATCTACTGAGCAAATAAAATTGTTTTCAGTCTAAATGGCAAGATCCAACTCTTCTGAAAACAGTATGTAAAAGAAAGGAAAAACACAATCGAGAGCCCCAATAGTGTATTATTGATGATAAAGGAATGCCAAGGTAGCAGCAATAAGAAATATACTCACAAGTACGGGATGCCGAGTTCAGGCAACCACTTAAAGCACTTATGGGGATATTAGGCCTGTCCCCACTCAGGCTAAAAAGTTGCTCTCTGTAGAAGGGGTGTTCACCCATTCACCAGGTGGATAAAAATAATTGCAATGGAAACAGAGGCGCCAGCAGAGTAAAAATAGATCATAGGTAAAAACAGATAAAAGTTGGGGGCAAGGGTGGACTTACCTCCCCAAAACCAAAACACAACCCAGTGCAGTTTCTAGGCTAAAATGCACCCAGGGCGAGGGTGTAAAAATTGCGCCCCCCCCCCCGAGCAAGGTATGAGTGCCCGCAGTATAGGTTAGCCAGGTCTAGTTTCACTTAGTATAGGTCCCCTCAGTATAGGTAGCCAAGAATAGGTACCCCAGTATGAGTAGCCAGGCATAGGTGAGCCAGTATAGTTGCCCCCGCTAAAGGTTAGCCAGGTAGGTGCCTCCAGTATAGGTAGCCAGTATAGTTGCCCCCAGTATAGGTTAGATAGGCAGGCGCCCCCGGTATAAGTTAGATAGGTAGGTGCCCCAGTACAGGTTAGCTAGGTGGGTGCCTCTCATATAGGTAGCCAGAATAGTTGCCCCCAGCATAGGTTAGATAGATAGGTAGGTGCCCCCAGTATAGGTCATTTAGGTAGGTGTCTCCAATATAGGTAGCCAGTATAGTTGTCACCTGTATAGGCTAGCTAGGTAGCTAGGTGCCCCCAATACAGGTTAGATAAGTGCCCCCAGTATAGGTTAGATAAGTAGCTGCCCACCCCAGTATAGGTTAGATAGGTAGCTGCCCCCCAGTATAGGTTAGATAGGTAGGTGCCCCTGAGTATACGTTAGATAGGTGCCCCCCAGTATAGGTTAGATTAGGTAGCTGCCCCCCCTTCCAGTATAGGCTAGATTAGACAGGTGCCCCCCAGTATAGGTTAGATAGGTAGCTGCCCCCCAGCATAGGTTAGATTAGGTAGGTGCCCCCCAGTATAGGTTAGATAGGTAGCTGCCCCCCAGTGTAGGTTAGATAGGTAGCTGCCCCCCAGTGTAGGTTAGATTAGGTAGGTGCCCCCCAGTATAGGTTAGATAGGTAGTTGCCCCCCAGTGTAGGTTAGATTAGGTAAGTGCCCCCCAGTATAGGTTAGATTAGGTAGCTGCCCCCCAGCGTAGGTTAGATTAGGTAGGTGCCCCCCAGGATAGGTAGCTGCCCCCCAGTGTTGGTTAGATAGGTAGCTGCCCCCCAGTGTAGGTTAGATTAGGTAGGTGCCCCCCAGTATAGATTAGATAGGTAGCTGCCCCCCAGTGTAGGTTAGATTAGGTAGGTGCCCCCCAGTGTAGGTTAGATTAGGTAGGTGCCCCCCAGCGTAGGTTAGATTAGGTAGGTGCCCCCCAGGATAGGTTAGATAGGTAGCTGCCCCCCAGCGTAGGTTAGATTAGGTAGGTGCCCCCCAGGATAGGTTAGATAGGTAGCTGTCCCCCATAGTGGAGGGGGGAAGCACCGTAGCCGCGGGGAGGGCAACCCGACCTCTCCCTCCCTCTCCCGGGTCGCCCTCCGTGCTCCCCCCTCAGATGTATAGTGAGCAGCAGCAGCCAGGGAGGGAGCGCTGTATACAACATACCTCCCTGGCTCCAAGCGCTGCTCTCTCGTCGCCGGTCTTCTCCCATCTGCCTACACGCATATACATACGCTGCTTCCGGCTAAACAGGAAGCAGCGTGTGTATAAGCGTGTATGCAGAGAGGAGAAGACCGGCAACGAGAGAGCAGCGCTTGGAGCCAGGGAGGTGAGTTGTATACGGCGCTCCCTCCCTGGCTGCTGCTGCTCACTATACATCTGAGGGGGGAGCACGGAGGGCGGCCCGGGAGAGGGAGGGAGAGGTCGGGTTGCCCTCTCCGCGGATCCGGCTCCCCCCTCCATTACAGCGCCCCCCTCCAAACAGCGCCCCCGGGCGGTGGCACGCCCAGCACGGGGCTAGAAACGGGCATGACACAACCACTATGTATGGTTTAAACAATTTGTACTCCAGAACAAATGCAACGCGTTTCGCGGGTCTCTAGCCCGCTTCCTCAGGCAATAATAAAGATAGGAGTAACTCAGAAGTTGTGTAGCCAAGTACAGCACCTTCTGAAAACAGGTACACTTATTAAGCCAAAAGGTCACTAGTCTCTCACTTCGATTTAACCCCCAAGCCTATCTTCAAAACCAGTCAAACTATACAAAAAAAAAAAAAACCTCTCCTCCCACACTTGATGAGCACAGCCAGAGCACCAATTCCAGTTTTGTAAAAGTCAACTACCTTCTCTACTCTGATGAAGTGGGTTATCAGAATGGAGAGAGTTTGGGCAAAAGCGAAGCTGATTTTCATATCCCATGACAAGATTGACCGACTTTTGAAATTTTGGGCAGGATAGTATGAGTTTAAGGACACACAGGAATGTAAGCAGATAATGGCCTCTAACCCTTAGTAGTTTAAAATAACCCAAGGTGAAAATAAACTGATGAGATAAACAATTGTATTTATTCTACTACTCCTAAAAAGAACTTTGTTAGGTATCCCATGGTTTTCTTTTATATTTAACCTCCTGAGCATTACGCCACTCAGGAGGTTTTGTTACTTTTAGACCGATTTTTAAATAAATGTGCTAAATGGCTATAAACCCACTAGCTAGCAGTAGGCTAGCTAGAAGGAGTCTCCGGCACCCTCCAATCCCCGCCGCGCCCCCGTTTATACATTACCCAGCCTGGATCCAGCGATCGGCAGAGCCTCCCCTCTTCACTATGGGGAGGATCGCAGAGGACGTAATTCGCAAACCCGATCCTCCCCATAGAGAGACCAGAGGTGTGTCGGGAGGCTGCGCGATCGCTGGATCCAGGGGGGGGGGGGGGGGTGGTAATGTATAAACTGGGGGATCGCAGAGGAGCGGTGGGTGCCCGACACTAGAACTAGCTAGCCTAGTGCTAGCTAAAGGATTTACAGCCATTTCGCACATTTATTTATGGGGGACTCCTGGGGCCACAGAGTGGTATGCCCGACACACATTAAGTGTTAAATATTTGAAAAATAGAATGAATGTTTTGTCGTCTCTGCTCACTGGCAGCAAGTGTCCCTAAATGAAAATACATGAACTATTCACCTTTTTTTTTTTTATCTCCCTCTGCTCTCAGATTTTTTATTCTGCCAGGAAAAGTTTTATGGCTGTAATTAGCTTTTCAGTGATGTTTACTTATATCCATGACAAGGTACTGATGAGACATAAGCTGTCTCTTCTTTGCCTATAAATTAAATTAACTCTTTCAGGCAGAAAAATAAAACAAGTAAAACAGCATAGATATCATGTTTTACACTGTGCATAAAAATGTTTATCTCATGTCACATGTCACCTTGGGTACACTTTACAGTGGTGCTGAAATACTGCACCTGTGTAGTACACTCCAAATGACCTCAGTGCCACTGCGAGCAGCTCTCACGCAGGCACAGTAGATGCCGACCAGGCGAGGTCAGCATCTTGCACCGGAGGAGACCCTGGGCCACCGGCGGGAAGCAGGGCTGAAGGAAGCTTTCGGGAAGTAGATTTTTTTTCGACCTCGGACATTCCATTTAACCACTTCAGCCTTTAGTCGTTTTTACTTTATGCATCCGAGCAAGGTTCACCTCCTATTCATTAGCCTATAACTCTATCACTACTTATCAGAATGAACTGATCTATATCTTGTCTTTTCCACCCCCAATTAGGCTTTCTTTGGGTGGTACATTTTGCTAAGAGCCACTTTACTGTAAATGCATTTTAACAGGAAGAATAAGAGAAAGACGGAAAAAATTCATTATTTCTCATTTTTAGCCATTATAGTTTTAAAATAATACATGCCTCCATAATTAAAACTCACGTATTGTATTTGCCCATATGTCCCGGTTATTACACCGTTAAAATTATGTCCCTATAACAATGTATGGCGACAATATTTTATTTGGAAATAAAGGTGCATGTTTTCAGTTTTGCATCAATCACTATTTACAAGTTTAAAATAAAAAAAGTATAGAAATATTTCATCTTTATATTGATATTTAAAAAGTTTAGACCCTTAGGTAAATATTTACATTTTTTTTAATTATTGTAATGTTTTGTTTTTTTTATATTAAACATTTTATTTGGGTATTTTTTGGGAGGATGTAAGCAGAACTTTTATAATGTAAATGTGTAAGGTTTTTTTTTTTTACTTTTAGTTGCAGTTTTACTTTTTGAGTAACATGAGTTTGTTTACATGACGTCACTCTAAGCGTAACATACGCTTAGAGGGACGTATGGGGGATGCAACAGCCAGAAAAAGCACAGCTTCTGAGAGAAGCTGTCGCTTTTTCTGCGGGGGAGAGGAATCAGTGATCGGGCACCATTCACTGATTCGTGGGCTAACGATCCGCGGCCGGGAGCGAGCGTGCACGCGATCGGCCGCGGGAGCGCGCGGACGCGCACATGGCCTCCTGGGCGTAGCTAGTACGTCCAGGAGGCCAAAGTAGTTAAGGAACTCTGGGGCTAAGTCCCTTTCCTCAAAGGATCTACGTCCAGTACGGCTCTAAGTAAATAGTGTCACAGTTATCCTTTCGTTTTTATTTTTCTAATTTTGTTTGCATTATTACCCCTCATATGTTTATTGTACTTTGGCTTATGACTAGCATGTCCACTACATCTTGAGTTATTTTAATTCATAAAATAAAACAACATAAAACAACATAAAACAACAGAGAGGCTTATCGTGACCTTGAGACTGTACTGCGTGTACTCCTATTTGTTATAGCCTGAGGAAGCAGGAATATACCTGCGAAACGCGTTGCATGGTTGTCTGGAGTATATAAATAAACCTGTTGTTAAAAAGCTGACAGTATCTTGTATACTTCAATACTTCAAGGAGGTGAGTCTACCACCACCACCTCCTGAGGAATTTTAAACTTTTTAGTACCTTTTATCTTGCTGGCGCCTCTGTTCACTCATATTATTGTCTCAAATGTTCTGATGATTATTTTTTTTCAATTAAATAATTGAAACTGAATATTTTCAGACACTTATCCTGTCAGTGACACAGTAAATTTCTAGCTATTTAGATGATTCACAGAAAGAGTGTCATACCACTGGAGTGCTGCAACACAATTTATGTTAAACAAAATATAAAACAATTTTTGGATCTGAGGAACTGAATGTGACTTACTGTGCTAGCTGCTTGGCCAGACAGGCATTCAAAGTCCTTCGCAAATTTACACTGGAATGATATAAACCATTAGGTAAACTCACCATGTCATAAATTATAAGATACGTACACATGTACAATATAGTGCACACCGAACAACTGAACAACCAACTCATTAACATACTGACAAAAAACGACAAACAACGAACTGCACGACATGGCCACGTTCAAAACAAGTGCGTTGTTCAAACGATCTTGTACACACATGGCCAATCATGCAGAGTTGATCCGCTGGATGGATCGGCAAACCGCCTATCATCAGATGATCGTCTAGAAATTTTCCATGAGTACACACGCCTGATTGTCGGCCAATGGACCAAAATCAGACGACAACCAGGCGGTTTGGTTGGTTTAAATGCACTGGGCACTATTTTGATTACTACACAAACTGAACTCACCAGGCAGTTGAATGCATCCAAGTTTGTTGATCCGGCAAATCTAAATCCCAACGCCAAACACGCTCCAGCAATTATGTAAACATGAGCTTGACTAGAAACAAGATGACAGAATACAGATATGAGAAAGCTGGATCTGTAATGTTATGTTTAGCTCTTAAGATGAATTAAAGAAAGCAGGAAAAATTCAAACCCTGAACGTTCAGTGCTGTTAGGTATGATTTCAGAAACCATAAAAAGAAAAAAATTCTTAAATTACTGAGACTTTCCCCCCAATAGCTGACTGCCGGCTGCTTCAGAACTCATGGGAAGCTCGGCACTCCAGACCAGGCCTCCTTCCTGAAAAGTTTTGTATAGGGAATATAAGTGCCAATTTGAGTCACACTCCTTTCCTATAACCCATAACAGGCACCGTGCTATTGCTCTGAAATGCAGCACTCTGCTTCCATAAGTGATGAAAATCAAAACAGGATAAGCAGACAGTCACCATGTAAAAATTAAAACTACCCCCCCAATAATGCATAACAGAGCTGGGGTGGGGTCAGGATGAAGGAGTTCTATTTAAGCACACCTAAGCCAGTCAATGAAAGTAGATTTTTACCTACCTGGGCTACTACCAGCACCCCTTCCCCCCATAGTTTTTGAGGCCCATCTGTTGAGCCATTGTCACCACTCATTAAAACCCCAACCAGCTAAGTTGCAGCAAGGGCAAATGCGCTGTTCCAGTCACGTGCATCCACAATCCTGCTTCTGGGGCCAAGAGCATTCTGCGCATGCGCATAACATACAGGCAGTCTTCCACACAATCTATACATGAACTTGTCAAAGAACTGGAGGAGATGGGGTGTTTAGTGCATAGATGTGAACTGCCCTTCTTGTGCATATAAAACTGCACATTCATTATATAACGAATAACTTATAAGTGTTTCAGGTGTATAGATTAGTACTAGCTCATAAAAAAGTGTGAAATACCTCTTTGAAAGGGTTTGGTCAAAAGCCTGTAAAACTGCATGCTGTAACCTTAAATTATCTGCTCACCCTTTTTTCTACGAGGCAAAGATAAAATCGTTCCAATGTTAATAAGGTAAAATGTTAGCTAAAGCCACTCACGCCAGAGTTTCCATATTCAAATCTTCTGAGGCAGGCTGCTCTCCTGTATGAAGTGAAGCACTGTTTCCTGTGATTATCTAGAAAAGAGAGACATTGATCTTAGGGAAACGCATAGGAAATTGGGGAAGTGTATTGTGTTCACGATTTCCAGTGAATTGCATATCTTCAAACCAAAGAAATAGCCAGATGCAACGCGTACAGAGGTACGTGTTGACACCTGCTATAGCATCCTGTAACGCGTGCAATGATATGCATGGTGGCCCGCCATGGTAACGCGTGCAATGATATGCATGGTGGCCCGCCGACTCTGAGGCAGCAAAAATGAAACTAGCTGGCGGAGGAGGACCAGAGGATCAGGGAGTGATGTCGAGGGCACAGGATGGCTGCAGGGGGCTGGTAGAAGCTCCAGGTAAGTGAAACTCATTTTTGAGATTGGGTTTAGGTTCCCGTTAAAGAGGTGGGTTTTCAGTTTGGACTTAAATGGTTCCAGGGATGGAGCTGTCCTGATTGGGTGTGGCAAGGAGTTCCAAAGTGTAGGGGCAGCATGACAGGAGGCTCTGTCTCCAAAGGTTTTGAGGTGTACTCTGTGGGTGACCAAGGTATTGCACATCCTTTTGATCTAAGATTGTGTGTGTGTGTGTGTGTGTGGGGGGGGGGGATGCAGTTACAACAAGTCCTTCAGGTATCCAGGGTCCAGATTGTGCAAGGATATGGATGTCAATAAGCCAATTTTAAATATAATTATCGATTTTATCGGTAGCCAGTGGAGTGAGCAAAGGGTTGGTGTTATGTGGCAATGGCAATGTTAGCTATTTAACAGCCTTGCGGCGGCATTCTTTACTAATTGCAGGCAGTGTAGGCCTTTGTTTGGAAGGCCTGTATAGAGGACATTGCAGTAATCCAAATTTGATGTGATGAAGGCATGAACTAGGGTTGGAAGATCCGTTGGAGGTATGAGGTGCTTAATCCTTGCAATATTCCTTAGGTGAAAGAGGGAGTGAAATGATGCAATATTCCTACTACTGTATGCATTACATATATAGATACTCCCCTATTTAACAACACTCAAGTTAGAAACCTCTCGTTCATACAAAGTTGCCTTCATGGACAAAATGTGCTCTACAGGACTGTTTTCACTTTTACATATTTTTGTTAATACATGTTACATCATTGTGTAAACTGTTGTAAGATGTTTAAACAAAATTAAAGCAAATTGAAAACAACCAAAAAGCATTGTTAAAACCATATGTCCAAATCCAGAGCTGTAAAACCTTTTTCTTCATGCCCCGATAAACATGCTGGAATTACAGCCAGAACAGACTTACAGTGTCTGGGAATGGAACCTGTGTAAGTAGGGTACTGCCTGTACTTCTGGAAGAGAATTCACTGTTGTGTAGGGAGTGTGAAAAATGAATTTTCTTGTCAAAACAAAATACAGAATTGTGTATCAGCAGGATGATCATGACTAGGTGGATGACTATATGACCCCCTCCAAAGGAGCGAGTTTCTGTATTCTCTGTATTCCTCCTAAACTAGATATAATTGGCGTGGATAATGAAGTCATGCCAAACAAGAAAACAAAAAAGTCTGACAAACAGAAAGCTGGCTGTTTGAATACTATGCAGATGGTGTTTTTATCGGTCGTGGACACGTATAAACAAACTCAAAGGATTCTGACTTTCAAAGTCTGTTTAATGCCTGGATTTTTTTTTAAATCTGTGCAGCCATGAAAAGAGCAACTGTGCTAAGGCCATAACATGGAGACAGCTACCATACTCCTGGACTTTCAGTTCCAGTTGTCCTGTGTTGGAGATATTACTGGATATTGAACTACGATGATATTTGAACACTGTGCACTGTAACATTAACAGCCAGCCACGATTAGAAATACCCAATGATTAATCCAATAGCGTTCTATGTACACCAAATAGTCCTTATTTAACGCTGGTAATGTTCATTCACAATATAATTCCAAACAAAACTTGGTAGTGGTAAAAAAAACAGTGTGGCTGAGAAACATTTGAGTTTTTCTGTCTGTAGCAGAGTTGAAAAAAAAAAACAATAAGTAGGGTTTTTTTTTTATTTTATCTGAGACAGTCAAAACGTTAAACCTGGATTTTTAACCTTGAGGTCTCATACACACATGCAACTTTTCCGCACGAGCAACACATGACCGCCCGCATGACCAAGCGATTTCATGATTTTCCGTGCACCAACCAAGTAAGCGACCGACTCATTTGCATACTGCGTGCGCAAGTGGAACGAGGGACTGAACAATATGGCCGCATTCAAAACAAGTCGTTCAAATGGTTTGTAGACGCGTTGCTAACTGCACGATATCAGCCCAACAGCCGTGTGAGTTGATCTGCCGGTTGGATCAGGCAAACTGCCTGATATCAGTTGCTTGTCTGGTTGGAAAAAGCACCCCTGGGGAATACTTGCCTCGGGAGGGGAAGCCTCTGGATTCTAATGAGGCTTTCCCATCCTCTTCACCCTCTGGGTTCCAGCGATGGCAGCCTCTGAAAATAAAGCAGACAAGCCTGTCGCCTGTGCAGTAGAGCGACCCAATTGTGCTCAGTAACTTATTTATTTCTGCCGGTGCCCATCAGAAAGCCGGTACTGCATCTGCACTGGAGCTGCGAAGGTAAATATTTACAACGCCGCTGTTCGGGGTGTGCCAGCGCTGGATACCCGAGGGTGAAGAGGATGGGGAAGCCTCATTAGCACCCAGAAGCTTCCCCATCCCTAAGGTAAGTATATCCCAGAGGGTATTTTTTTGTTACACATTCTCTTCAAGTTACACAAAGATCAGGCTATACAAACAACATCCGAGTAATAAGCACATACCATGGGAAAGTTTCATGCACATTTACCTGTGGTACATTGCTGTTCACCCACTGCACGCTGGGTAAAATGTCATCCCATAAAATAAGACATCTAGCGAGAGTCTGCAATGAAATAGCAATTTAATAAATATGATGACATGACAGAGTGTATTCCTTATGCAAAATGGTTTATTTTCTTAACATGTGTAGACTAATAAATATTTAATTTTCTTTCCAACTGTACATAAAGAATAAGTAGATGTAATATAAAGGGCACAAGTGAGAGTCTGTATTTCCTTTCAAACAATACCAGTTGCCTAGAATTTTGTTGATCTCTTGGGCTTCAGTAGTGTCTGATCCAGACACCTGAAACAAGCATGCCGCAAATTCAGTCAAACTTCAGTCAAACATCTGATCTTAGGCCTGGTGCACACCAAAACCCGCTAGCAGATCTGCAAAATGCTAGCAGATTTTGAAACGCTTTTTCTTCTTTTTCTGTAGCGTTTCAGCTAGCGTTTTGCGGTTTTGTGCAGCGGTTTTGGTGTAGTAGATGTCATATATTGTTACAGTAAAGCTGTTACTGAACAGCTTCTGTAACAAAAACGCTGGCAAAACCACTCTGAACAGGCGTTTTTCAGAGCGGTTTGCGTTTTTCCTATACTTAACACTGAGGCAGAAACGCATCCGAAATCCAAAAAATGCCTCACCCCGGGAGGATTCGTTTCTGCAAAACGCCTCCCGCTCTGGTGTGCACCACCCCATTGAGATACATTGACCAAGCGGATCCGCAGCCGCTTGCGGCTGCAGAAACGCTGAAAAAGCCGCTCGGTGTGCACCAGCCCTTAAAGCTTGTTCAGGGTTTATGACTAAAAGCATTAGAGGCAGAAGAATATCAGGACAGTCATACAATGTTTATTGTTTCAAAAGAAATAAATATGGCAGCCGTCAGATCCTTCTCACATTGGATTCCCTTAAACAAAACTCTGATAAGTTGACTAGCAATCCAATCATTTGTGTCTACCACGGTTATCTATTCTCTCTGATAAAAATGAGGTACTTATTTTATACTCGAGTCATGTTATATTAACCACTACTTGCAAAATGCAAATTTTTAAACATCCCACTTGTGCACCTTTAGGCTACTTTCACAGTGGGATGTTGCGTTTTGATGCGACGTTAAAGTCGCAACGCAAACTAACAACGCAACGTCCCAAGAATTTCACAACGCAACTCTATGCCCTGTTATCGTCGCATACAGTAGGCATACAGGCAATGAAAAGTATGCTTCCAGGTCATTACTGAGCATGTGCAAACAGTCCAACGCAGTTAATAACATGTATAACGCACAGCATACAGCAGCACTTTCTAATAAAGCTACACGTTACACACAAACCCGACGTGTGCACTGTGAATGTTGCCCAGACTTAGTATTGCTGTGCGTTAGTCTACGTTGAAATCTAACGTGCGACTTTAACGTCGCACTGTGAAAGAGGCCTTAGTGCAAACAGGACGTTTATAAAAGTCTTGCTAAACATGAATGTGTATGGTAACGCTCAATTGCACATTTGAAGCCTTCAGCCCATGGCATGAAGTGGTTAGAGTAAATTCGTTAAATGTCACATATTTAAGAAGACCGATTCCTCCAAGAGCTCCTTAAGAATGTTTAATTGTTTTGCACTTGATCTGGTGCATGTCATTTTAATTCTAGGTAGTGATAAAGGTATTTTGCACTGCAAAATGTAAATGGTGCTTGATACAGGTCACCTTTAGGGCTGGTTCACACTGGCACTTTCAGGGAAACAGATCCGTGAAAACAGCTCCAATTTCTGTTCAAACTGATCCATTTCCATTCCATTGGTTCAGATCCGTTTCCCCATCCCCCCCCATCACCAAAGTAGGTATTTGCTGGCAGGAACAGTCCATTTTTTAGCCAGTGTGTTTTTAGGATCCGTTTCTCCTTGCCTCCCAGTCAGTGCTTCAGCCTCCATTTCCGTTTCGCTGTCCAGAAAAATCGCTGCAGCACTAAACTTGCGGTCCGTTTAACGGAGCGGATCTGTTCGAATGGACCACGTTGAACGGATGAATAGGTTAACATTGGATCCGTTCGCATCCGTTGAGATCCGCGACCGGACCATTTTTTAGTGCCATTCCGAAACAGGTCAAACGCCTCAATATTGTTGAAATGAAGATTAAATCTCGGTTGCATTTTCACATGACTATAGAATAATACTACAGTTCATTAATACACATGTAGCTACAATATAAATCTGCAGATCACACTCATGACAAGCATGTACAGTACCGTCCATAATATAATGTGAAGTCTATGCAAGAGAATACTGAAGCTCAGAGGCACGGATTATTTTTTGAGTTACGTGGCACATTAGGAAGAAAGAATACCTAGAAGGCAGAATTAAACTTGGTTTTATATTATGACCTCAGTTCAGGTCTACTGTAAAAACTGCATGGCTCCATTAAATAGCTAGCTTAGCTTTGCTTAATTATAAGGTTGCTTTCACGAGCATAAGTATACAAGGAGAAGAAAAGTTTTCATACCCTCAATAAAAGGAATTCAGGTTTTACAAAATCAAGTAAGTACATGGTGTCTGGGGCCCTCAGCCAATCAGCAACTGACCTAAAGGCAAGAAAAGAAAAAGCAAACGGAAATAAAATGAACATGAAGAAACTAAGCAGTGCTTTCGGCCTGCCACAAAATATCCAAATAAATATACAAAGTCATTAAAATTGCAGATACAATTATACAGTCGCTGACCAGAATTTTAGTCTTCTGTATTCTTTATATGCCATCATAATATAAAATTCGGTGAACCTAGACAGACCATTGCAATGAAAGGCAGTAAAAGCACACAATGCAAGTTTCACAGTTACATAGTGTGGTTGAAAAAGTCCATCAAGTCTAACCAAGATAAAAAAATAACGTAAATATTAGGTACATGTCTGTTTTGCACCTTGACATGTCCCCGTTGATTCAGAGGAAGTCAAACAACCCTTTCAAGGTTTGGGCTAATTTACAGTTTTCAGGTGGTGGTCACAAAAAAATAAATAAATAAAAATCGCTGGATCAACTTTAATAAAGCCATGGAGCATCCACACCTCCTTTAGATTTAGCTTTAGAATTTACCATGACTACTTCCTGTGGTAAAATATTCCACATTTTAACCACTTACTGTAAAAAAACCTCCCTAAATAGATGGTGGTGAGCCATCACCATGGCCATGCCACCAGATGGCGGCACCAAGCTTTGCTTTTCAGTAGGAGGACTTTTTGGTCTCTTTCAGCCCCCTATACATTCCTAGTGGTTTGGGTCACCCCAAGCTGTTCGGTTACTCTGTTAAATAGATGGCAAAACCCTTTCTCCTCCTTATGCAGATCTTATCCCCTTGTCCTTTGTACAAGCTTAGAGACAAAAAGCTAATCTGCCAAGTTTTGTACTGCCCTGATGTATTTATGCGTGTTAATCAAGTCACCATCAGGCATATTTTTTCCAAACTAAACAAACACAGTTTGTCTGACCTCTTCTGTCAAGTGAGACCTTCCATCCCTCCTGACCTGAACCTGTTCTAGTATGTCAATGTCCTTCCTTTAGTATGGTGTCGAAAACTGTATCCGATATTCCAGATGTGGCATCACAAGTGATATATACAGAGGGAGTAGTACACTAGCATCTTGTGATTTTATTTCCCATTTTATGCATCCCAGAATTTTATTTGCTTTAGCTGCTGCTGCTGCTTGGCATTTAGCTTGTTATCAAGACATGACAAGGCACAGAACATTTATAACACGCTTTTCTCCTGATGGACTCAAATCTCCAGAGCTGTAGCCACTGCTCAGTAACAGTAGCAGTGTAAGGAAGGCTTGCCCAAAGTCTCCTTACTGAATAGGTGTCGGATTACTGAACAGGAAGAGCAGAGACTGCCCTTAAGCAGTACACTATCCATCCACTGCAACAAGAATTCACAAGTCCTTCTCCAAGTCTGATGTTCCCAGCTGTATGTAATTTATCTCATATGGGGCTGGATTCATTAAGCAGCGCTGCTGTAGCCTTTCATATGCTGCAACATGTGAAGCATCGGACTGCGTACTAGCAGCCGTGCTAGTGATAATTCACATCCTGCGGCAGTTGAATAGAGGGCACACAAGGTAGGAGCGCACACTACGCAGCAGTACCGCGCTTACAGGGACGGATTTCTGGCAAGGCCACATGGGTCATGGCCTAAGGTACCAGAAATTCAGCCTTGTTCAGGGGCGGCTGAGTGAGGGGCAGTAAAGCTGTTCTATGCATCCATCTCTATCTACATGGTCAGCTTTATCCTTTGAACTCTGTCCTGTACCTGTGTCATCCCTACAAGACCTGTAAGCTCTGTCCTGCAGGTACACTTCAGCCTAACTCTCATGGTGACACAATGGGTGCATCATTTATGAGATGGCAAGCATACCATAAAAGTTCTTAAGGAAAACATAACTCATAATCTGTATGCGTATTGCTAAAAATGATATTGTCCGTGACCCCAATGATGGAAAGAAAGGCAAATTTTCATTGTGGAACACAGAGACAACCGTACAGATGGTTTTGTTGGCCTTGGGCGGTAAAAAGTTGAAATTCGGCCCTGCGCGCGTACACTGATCTTTAACCTTCACTGCTACAGCAGCTCTGATAAGGATTTGAATCCATGGTGTTCTACCACTTTCAAGTTCAAGGTGCATGCCCTTCATTTATCAACATTAAATTTCAACTGCCATCTGTCGGCGTATACAGGCATGCTGTCGAGATCCTGTGGTAAAATGTCACTGTCCTGCTTAGTGTTTACAATTCTGCATCATCGTCAAAGATGGCAACATTAATTTGTATTCCATCTGCTAGATCATTAATAAAATAAACTAAAAAGGATTGGACCTAGTACTGACCCTTGCAGGACCCCACTGCTGACAGTTTCCCATTTTAAGTATGACCCATTACCACCACTCTTTTCTTTCTGTCCCTTAACCAGTCCTCTTTCCACATACACACGTTCTCCTAGTCCCGGTATCCTCAGCTTCTGTACCAGGATATTGTGAGGAACAATGGCAAGTGCCTTTGCAAATTCCAAGTACACTACATGTATTGCTTTCCCAAGATCTAAATCAATTACGGTAACCCTAAAACTTCCACAGGACATATCTGAAGGCTTATATTGTCCACTCCTGTTGTGTGCTTCTTCTGTCCTACCAACACCATCCCTAAACCCAAGCTTTGCTGTGCCTGACTGGCACCAATTTGCTACTCTGCCTATAAAACTGTGTAAATTCTAAAAGAATTTCCTTGTAGTACTGTGAATTACCTGTTGTTGGTTTTCAAGTAGATCATAGCTAATGCTAGAGTAGCACCCGGACATGTGACATCCACATTAATGGTGTCGCCTTCCTAGGAAGCAAATGAGATCAACGATCAACAGTCTGGCAAGGCTAAAGAAAGGCATTAAGATTCTGGACACATTCTCTAAATCTATAATATAAGCGGTGGGGTGTGCAGCCTCTTCCCCTTCCCCACTCATCATGATGCTGGGAGCAAGGCCTGTGTCGTTGCTGACTAGCGCCAACCAGTCCTAGCTCCAAAACACTATGGGCTGGATTACACTGCATCGCAGCACAATGTACCCCAGCAGGACAGACGACAGATGTGATGGATCCATTCCTGCATTGGAACACTTTTAAACACATCGTTGTTGGTTAATACACGTTGGTAAAATGTAAACCACAGTTGTCCAGACCACAGATGTGCTTCCACACACATTCTCATCTGGACTGCAATGGACACTACGACAGAGAATGTATGTGTTGCGTTGGAACGCATGTGTTAACGCATACATATGAATGGACTCTAGTGCGAGTACATGCACATATCTACACTGCACTATGGAAAGGGCATCATGGAGCGATGAGACTAACAAGGCAGTACTAAAATAGCTCTGCTATTATTTTTTATAATACTAATTATTATTATTAATATTTTGAGCTGGAAATAGAAACAGGAGTTTGTCAAAAATTCCATATTCTTGCATTATTTATTTAATCCTATTTGTAAATTATGGGCAAGCTAAGCCCAGCATGTACAGTATAGTAGAAATTGTTACCCTGAACTTATACTAAAAGTAAACTAGCTGCTGTGTGTATGAATCGGTGTATGAAAAATGTGCTTTAAAACGGTTCCCAGGGCTTCTACATTTGTTAATTTATATTCTATACTGAAGGGTTGTATCTTATACTGAAGGGTTGAATCTGCAAACTCTGCATGGAAGCATAGAATGCATATACCTCATTCTGAGCTTGTGTTTCATAACAGAACTTAATGCAGTTATGTTACATAACCTCAACTTTTGGAAGTGAAAAATACTGCCTCTCTATCCTGTAATCTCTCCCTTGTATCGCTCTATGCAAATTAACAAAATGCCCCGAGTACATTTTATTAACCGTAGACGTTGCAGTAACATGCATTGTCCTTTGAATAAGGAAACCAGAAGGTAAAGAAAACGGCTGGATGAAGTCACTTAAATAAAAAAAAAAAAATAAAAAAAAAAAAAAAAAAAAAGAGAGGAACTGTAATGAAAACAACTTAATAAAATTGTTTGTACAAAATTAATTTTTAAAACATTTAGCTAGTGTTTTCTCATCATAAAGTTTTCCCTCAAATTCTGAAATTTTAGTCTTGTCAGGTACAGCTTTGCAAAATGATTCTAAGAATTCAGAAGCCAGTGAAAATAATGTCTGGTTTACCAGAATGCGAAGAGTAAGTATTTTACATAGCTAAACAGCTTAAGCTAAGCATCACTGGGAGGGCGGGGCTAAATACCAATATACAGATGTAGGAAGTGTTTCTGATTCTGAAACAAGGAAAATGATTGTAAAAGTTGGTATCCTGAAGAGTGTCATGTGGTGTCATACGGTGGCAGCAGAGGCACATTATATGACCTGGGGAAGTGGCCTATGCCGTGAAACGCGTTGCCCTAAATACTAAATAAAAGTCGAAATATTTTTATATAAAATAGACTGTGAGCCTCCTTCTTAACCACTTTGTCCTCCTGGGCGTAGAGCTACATCCAGGAGGCAATGTGCGCTCCCGTGGCCGATTGCATGCGCACTCCTGGCCGGGGATCTTTAGCCCAGGAATCAATGAATCAGGCCATGGTGCCCGATCACTGATTCCTCTCCCCCGCAGAAAAAGCGACAGCTTCTCTCGGAAGCCTTGCTTTTTCTGCCTCCTACGTCCCCCTACGTCCCTCTAAGCGTACATGTTACGCTTAGAGTGATGTCATGTAAACAAACCTAAGGTTGCCATCTACATTAAAAAAAAAAAAACATGTTTATATTAAGAAAATTACTATTTACATCCCACCCTCCCAAAAATACCCAAAATAAAATGTTTAATAATAATAATAAAAAAAAAATTACAAATAAAAAAAAACCACAAATATTTACCTTAGGGTCTAAACTTTTTAAATATCTATGTAAAGATGAAATATTTTATTAAAAGCTTGTAAATAGTGATGGATGCAAAATGGAAAAAAATGCACTTTTATTTCCAAATAAAATATTGTCGCCATACATTGTGATAGGGACATAATTTAAACGGTGTAATAACTGGGACAAATGGGCAAATACAATACGTGGGTTTTAATTATGGAGGCATGTATTATTTTAAAACTATAATGGCCAAAAACTGAGAAATACTGATTTTTTTTCCATTTTTTTCTTATTCTTACTGTTCAAATGCATTTACAGTAAGGTAGCTCTTAGCAAAATGTACCACCCAAAGAAAGCCTAATTGGTGGCGGAATAACAAGATATAGATCAGTTCATTGTGATAAATAGTGATAAAGTTATAGGCGAATGAATGGGAGGTGAACATTGCTTGGATGCATAAAGTGAAAACGACTGAGTGCTGAAGTGGTTAAGGTAGGAGCAGGATTTTCTATTTTGTATTTAGAGTTGCAGTATTCTATGATTATGTGCACCTCCTGCTTTTGTGTTTAGTTTACTTCTCACCCAACAACTTGGCTGTGGCATGGACTTCTTTTTTTGGAGTAGTGACCGATACATCCTAACCAAAACCAGCTCCTGGTGTCCATGTGTCCTTTTTGTCTCTACCAGTACTTATCTCCTATTACATTGTACAATTTTACCATTTCTATGCAATAAGAGGGACCTAACGTATCCATTCAAAGCATACTCATTCAGTTTACCCCTACATGGATTTGTTAGGATTGTAACATTGATGGGCACCATTAGAGGAATAAACCAAGAAAATGAATGGTTACGGCTTATGATTACACAAATGACATGTAGCAGAAACATGTAGCTGACTACAATACATGCCCAGGTTGCAATACAAGAGTATACACCATGCATTGTAAGTGTGATGTTGATTGTGCAAGTCCTCAGATACACCTTCTGTGCTGTGTAGCTTGACACTCCACAATGAAACCACACATTTACATCAAAATGGGGTTCATGGAAGGTTCCTCAACTCAACTTAAAAGGGACTGTTATTGATAGGTTTCCTTTAACATAACATTGAGGTGTTAAGTGTAGTGCAGTCACTTACTGAGATGTATGTTTTCTTTAAAAGTGTTCTGAAGCCCAGTCTATTGTAATCTGCCACTCTCAATTCTCTTTCAGAAAGATGAACATAGGCCCATCCCTGCTACACTCTGCTATTGGCCCAACGTTGTGATAGACACCCTCAATGACAGACAGTGGCAGGGGGTGAAGGTTCTGAGCACCAGTTTCCACAGAAAAACTGACAATTGCATACACAATTGCCAAACATTTGGAAACCCCCAGTGTGATTTTGGCATACTTTCACTACACTTAGAGCCCAGACACACTTGTACACTCAAATACAGATTGCTGGAATTCACTCAGCAACGTGACTGTGTGCCCAGGCCCTTTACTTCCTATCAGAAGTAGGTGAGAAAACTCAAGAAAAAACAATATTTATTTTAAAAGACTAAAAAGACATGAGTGTTAGGGAGGCCGTACATCTAGTGATGTTGTGGGCCGATCAGCCATCCGATTAAAAAATTGCATTGAATTGGTTGCAAATCAGTGCTACAACCTGTCCACCTGATCGATGATCATCAATCGGCATGCTGGAAAATCTAGGAGGAAGTGCTCACTCAAGTGCATGGTATGTACCCCCAGCCGACGTCCTGTGTGTAAATGGTCTCCTCCACACCAACCCTATCCACTGTCACCCGCTTTACCAAGTGACTGTACCATGTGGCACCAGGCATGTGTGTGAGGTGGTAAAACACCTGTGGTAACCAGGGTGGCCCGGAAGTAAGGCGGGATATTTTACACCTTGGGAGGAAGGGCGTCCAGGCAGGTGGTTAAGGTAGGCAAATTTCAGATAAATTTTATGCTGAAATCTATATGGAATTGGTTTGCCGTGTATGAGAAGGCAACATATCTAATTTGAACGGAGAGAGATCTGTCTCATGGTCGATCTGCCCACACATCACTAAAGACCACCTTTAGTTTTTAAATAGTGACTTGGATTTTTTGGCCCACTTGACAACAATTTTTTTTATAATAATGTTATTCATGCTTTCATACAATTATTTTTTGACAAGCTTATGATACTTTAGGCAACAGCTGTAATGCGATTAATACGGCTTTATACAATAAATGTCTTCTGTAAAAAATAATTTGCTTTACCTGTCCTCTGTTCTGTTTGTAGGTGGGTGAAGCAAAGTAGAAAGCAGTAGATTAATGGCATTAAAATATTTCAAACACACACACAAGCTTTGCAAAAGACACCACATTAAAGTTACCTTGATCTGATAGCTGGGGGACTTGTGTTTTTCTCTGCTGACGCCGACATGCGACCGCTTGTGTCCACCAACCATGTACTGGTAGAGCTGCTCTGGAACGTTCAGGTCAGACATGCCAATCAGATTACTCCCATGCTAAGGTTAAAAAACAAAACACTCCAGATTACAATGCACAACTAGACAACGTGTCTAGCAATTTCGGCCAGGAATTAATGAAAAAAGGATCTGCTATAAGGTGGCTGGAGTCTCCAGGCTGGAGAGGTTGCGACTTTCACCTAGGTCTCAGCAGACTAGCAGTTGAAAGGTCACTGAATTAGCTCTGTAATGCAGTAAATGAGTGTAGACTATGAGATTTTGGAGACCTCTTAAAGAAAACCTGAACTGAAAATTAAAAGTCAAAATACACATACACAAGTCATACTTTGCCTCCCGTGTAGTCTACTCCTAAATCTTTTTCTCCTCTCCCGCGTCCTGCTTGTCCACTGTGATCAAGGGAATTCTCCGTCCTTCATTTTGAAAATGGCCATTACCCCATAACAGCTTTCTGGTCAGCACACTGTTAAACTGTAACATCGTCCACTTGAGCCATAGGGAAACATGGACATAACCGGGCACATCAGATGTCCATTCAGCTATAACTGACAGCAACTGATATATAACTGACAGCAACTGATATATTTCAGTTCTGACAAAATGTTGTCAGAACTGGAAGAGATTATTGTCAGAAGAAAATGGTGAGCTGCTGAGAGGAACTGATGCCAAGGTAACAATTTAATGTTCATTTGAAGTTACCACGTGTTTATTTTAAATAATTTTACTCAGTACAGGTTCCCTTTAAGAAGTGAAGATTTTAAAGCAACAATAATTTAGCAACGAACACCATCAAAACGGTTTATTGTAATGTATAAGTGATCTATACATTTCTGTTAGGCCTTACCCCAAGGCATACCATGCCCAAAGACAGGCCAGCAGCCAATGAATAAGATTCCCTGTCTGTGCAATACTCCATCTCAGGACCTGGGGGGCGTCCTATAATCAGATTAAAAAATAAAAGGATCAGATCATAGCTGCATTAAACAATTCAATTAAACAGGTAGTGACTGCGAATAAACAAGTAGTTTAAAGAGAAACTCCAACCTAGAATTGAACTTTATCCCAATCAGTAGCTGATACCCCCTTTTACATGAGAAATATAATGCTTTTCACAAACAGACCATCAGGGGGTGCTGTATGACTGATTTTGTGCTGAAACCCCTCCCACAAGAAGCTCTGGGACCGCGGTACTTTTGGCAGTTTGTTACAATGTAACAGGGTTCACAGACAGGAAATAGCTGTTTACAGCTGTCTCTAACAGCCAAAACAGCTAGGAGCAGCTACATAACCTGCGCACAGTAAAAATGTCACCATGTAATAAATGTCAGAATGTAAATTGGGGAGAGGAAAGATTTTACAATGAGCAAACACTGACTAAATCATTTATACATAATTATGGTAAAAATGAAGCACTTTTTTTTACTACATTATTGTTGCTGGAGTTCCTCTTTAAAACACAATCCATGAATCAACTGTAACAGAAATCATCTGTGAAGAATCATCTGTGAAGAAAAAATGAAAGCGATTGAGGAAAGGTCATGCTGAACTAAGTTGAGGTTGCTGAAGACACTACAGTGTGAACCTCTTACACTATGGAAAGACTGAACACAGCAGCGATACAAAGTGTGGTCTTACTGAATTAAGAATGTCTCTTACAGCCTGAAAATTTCAAGGAAAAACAGACGTTTTCCGATAAAAGCTTTAGTGCGGAAGCACAGACAACGCTGAGGGCTGAAAATGCAATGGTCCGTCAAGGAAACTTGATTCAGCTGACAAAAGACAAATCAGGCTACAAAGTGAGGGGTTAAGCCTTGCAGGTGTATACAGCATGCTCTTACCAAGGTATTGCCCCTACATCAGGGTGTTTCAACTCAGTCCTCAAGTATCCCCCCAACAATGCATGTATTGCATAAAATCACAAACATTCACAGGTGAGGTATTTAGTGTCTTAGCAGAGCTCATTAACTACCTCTGTGGATTTTCACAAAACATGCACTGTTGGGGGTACGTGAGGACTACACCAATATCTTCAAGCCATGCAAAAAAGTTGCCATTACTCTAATCAGATGTTTTACATAATATTTCAAGACAACCAGTGTCTCTTAACGCATAATCAATAGGAATATATTAGATGTGCACAAGTTACAGGAGGCAAAAGCATCAGCTATGTTTTTTTTTTTAATCTAAGTGAAATAAAATGTGAATATCGTTCCAAAACTGTTAAGTGCATAACTATTGTCAGACTCCAGGAAACTGCAAATTGGACTGTTCTTTGGAGATAATGTGTTACCTATTTCAGCCAGCAGAACCTCTGCAATGTGTCTGTGAGCGGTTCCCTGGTATACCAGACCAATGCCAATCACAGCTGCCACCTGCACATTATGAGGTACATCCAGCTCTGTAGATGTGGGCGGTAACAGAGCTGGGATGTGGATGCTCAAAAGTCGGGTAATTGAAATGTCCATTGTTCCAAGCTTTGCAGCTGAGACACCAAGCAGCAAACCAATACTTGTCATCTCATGACCCTGTTGGAAAAAAAAAAGAAAAGGAGAGGAAAAAAAGAAAAAAAAATAGTGTGCATCAGGAATCTAAAAAGACTATAGAAGACACAGCTTGTAACTGGAAATTATTTAATTCAAACCAATACTTATATATTTTTGCCTTAAAATGATCATGCCACGTTTTGATTACTTGAATTTTCTAGTTTTTACAAACAAATACCTTCTACAAAAGACATTTTTTTTTTTTTATCAACCAAAGGTGTTTATTGAAATATAAGGCAGTACAGAGTAACTACAATGTAAAGTCAGATAAATGCAAAAACAGAGTATAAGAAAGGCATATACACATAAGTGCATGTTAAGAACTCTAAAGGATAACATCTATGTAAAAACAGAGAACATAGGAAACTTATTGCATGCAAGTTACACTAAAGGATTGGACAACCAACGGTCCCAAACTTTGTTAAACTTGTCCGGACACTTTATGTGGGCATATACCAATTTTTTGTAAGGTAAGTATCTTCTGACTTTCCAGATCTCTAGAGTAGGGAGAATGGGAGATAGCCAGCGGTATGCAATACATTGTTTGGCCATAAATAGCGTTTCCATCAGAAAAACGTTATCGGATTTGGGAGTGTCTTTGTGTAGCAGATTAAGGAGGCAATGTTTAATGTCTAGAGAAACAGGTGAGCCCATAACATCATGTAAGAAATCTACTATTTGCTTCTAAAATTCTGCAACAGGTGGGCATTGCCAGATAAGGTGCAAAAATGAAGGGTTAGGTATGGAGCATTTGGGACAAAGGTTGGAGGCAGAGGGGGGAAATATGTAGCTATACGGGATGGGGTGAGATAGCTCTGATGGAGCGTATATAATTGAGTCTTTCACTAAGGCAGGGTGATATGAATTTAGGAGTAGCCAGGCAATCTTCCCATTCTTCCTCATCCAGTTGCACACCTAGTTGAGTCCACTTAGCAAGGGCATTATCAGTTACCGGTGATGTCAGTCTTTCAAGGAGAAAGGAGTATGAAGTACCAAGCTCGTGTTTAGTAGGACCATCCTTTATTTCTTCCATAACCGGTGATTCCCCAGTACAAGGCAGCCCAGCTTGAAATTGAGCCTGAAGGGCATGCTGTAGTTGGGCATACATAAATTAATGAATGGGTAACAATGAAAATTGCTCTTTCAATGTAGGATAGGAAAGAAACTTAGAGCCCTGCAGTATTTGACCCAAGTACACTATATCCTTATAAGCCCAGAGGGATAACTGGGGATTTTGCCAAAGGGGTAGGATATTCCCAGGAGGTAAGCAAGGACAGATTCTTAACAGATAGCCATACACCTGATGCTTGTTGTAGTATAGTGTGATTTGGAGCATTAATACATGTATCTTTAAGATGTGCAAAAGGCAAATTATTTGACCTGTCACTGGAGGAGTGACCAAAGAGTTCAGGAGACATTGCTGGATGATCTATACCCATGATAACGGACTTCGCCCAGTTCACAGAGAGTCCAGAGTATTTGCCTATTTCACTAATAAAGTCAATTGATACTGAGAGAGGGTGTTATGCTATATTTATTGACTTTCTTAGTGTCTTGTGTGCCAATGTAAAATGGAGTCTTTGCCATGTGCAGACTCCATTTTGCGTCTAACAATGCCAATATGGCAGCCATTGTGTTAGGAGTAGGTGTGACTAAAGTTACAATAGACTGCAACAGGTTAGCTGTGGGAGGAGTTGATAGAATATCACACACACAGCTTTTTTTCTGTTCCACACCACTGAGGACTGAAGACATGCTTCTTTGGAGTTCCTGTGCAAGGAGGGAGCATGTATGAGCTTGAAAAGGAAAAGTCATTCTCTGTGGGTCCATAATCTGAGCAGGATTTCATGGCGTTTTGAAAGATAAGTATTCATTTGTGTTTACTTATTATTGGGAAGATTGTATGTGAATGCTTTCCTATTTGTGTTTGCAATTGTACAGTTCTACTATTGCTTGTGTTTTGCATTATCTTAAATATTTTGCTTTAGTAAACCAAGTTTCTTGCAACAAGTGCTGTGCTTTCCTTAGCAATTATGGTATATTGAACTCGCAATGCAATTTTAGCATTACAGGGAGTCATGGGGGTTACCTAAGCACAGAATAGTATCATCAGCATATTGGCTGATTTTTTCCTCAGTACCTCCAATACAAAGTCCCTCAATGCATGAGTCAGCCCTAATTCTACAAGCCAGAGGTTATGCTTGATTAAGCATAAAGTAATGGCAACATCCCAGCCTGGTCCCTCTGCAAATAGGTAAGGGGTCAGACAGGGAGGTATTAGTGCATACACGAGCCACCGCGCTCTCATATAAGACTTGTACCCATCTAATGAAGTTCTCGCCAAAGCAAGCCAATGTAGAAAGTAAAAAGGGCCATTCCACTGCATCAAAGGCCTTGGCAGCATCCAAGGACACAACAACACGTTGAGCGTTATTTATGTGGTTGGCCTGTAGGTTTCCAAACAAACATGTGATGTTAAGGGAGGTCTTTTTCCCAGGCATAAAGCCAGTCTGATAGTTATGAATTAACAATCACAACTTGTGTTTAATAACAATCAGAACTTGTGCTGTTTTGTTATGAATTAACGTCAGAATGAACTTATTTAATCTGTTAGAAAGGATTTTAGCCAAGATCTTGGCATCCTGTGAAAGCAGATAGGACAAAAGGCGTGTTAGATCTTTGCCTGGCTTTGGAATCAATATGATAAGGGTGGTACACATAGTTACAAAAGACATCTTTAATTTCCTTGTTGACTGGTTTAAACAGGATGCAACAATGACTTGTGCCAGTTAAGGTAAAAAAATAAGAGGATATTTCACACCTCTAGTGCCTAGGAGAGTGTAGGGCAATTGAATGAGAGGCTTATGGCACCATCTGGCCACCCCCTTAACAAAAGGGTGCCTAGATAGCTACTCTCATCCAGGCAAACAGGTAACCTATAAAAAGTTAAAAACCTAAAGCAAACTAGGAATGTGATCAAATATTTTCATAAAACACACAGTTATTAACATAAATCTATTAAAACCCATAATTCTAATTGTGTTTATTGAGTAAGGTTTCCTTCATGTGTACTGTTCTGTTCTTGTATAATTCTATTTTGATGGCAGTATGCTGCCCTCTGTGTTTGCTTCTGTTGCTTGCCCACTGGACCCTGAGTAAAAGGCCTGGCTTCAGCATACTTGAATTTCCTGTCATTACTTTCCATTGGTATTGACCAACGGAAATCCTCATCAGCAATGTGTTGAAATATGGCATAGACACTCGGTGGAAAATTCAATCAAGCCCCACTGGAGCATATCTGGATTTGCCACTAAGGACTGGTCAAGAATAGTGGGCCAATGAGAAGCTCTAGTGGGAAATTCAAGAATGCCATGGCAGGATTGCGCTCAGTTTGCTCTTGGAAACAACAAAGCAGATGGTTGCTATGCAACTCTTCAATCAAGCAAAAAGACTTACAAATTAAGACACTGCAATAACACCAAGATGGATTACAAGGATTTGGGCATAGGCTAGATGGATTACAAGGATTGGGACACTCACTTTCACCTATATTACTGTGTGGGATATAAATAAAAACTTTAATTCCTGTCTTTTTTTTTATTATTTAAAGCAAACCTGACACAAACCTTTGCATTCTCCAGAGGCTTCCCACGTCCTCGTAGAGACCACCGATCCAGCGCTGGAACCCTCTGAAAGTTGGTGGCCATGCTCCCACTCATGAAAAAACCAAGCCTGAGTAGCTCCGTACTACTGCACAGGCGTCCTGTCCTGTGCGTCCGTGGTACTGCGTAAGTGTCATGCGCTGTGTGTCCGTGCTACTGCGCAGGCGTCCTGCACGTTGTGTCTGTGCTACTGCGCAGGCATCCTGCCCTGTGTGTCCATGCTACTGTGTAGGCGTCCTGCCCCGTGTGTCCATGCTACTGTGTAGGCGTCCTGCCCCGTGTGTCCGTGCTACTGTGCAGGCGTCCTGTGTGTCCGTGCTACTGTGCAGGCGTCCTGTGTGTCCGTGCTACTGTGCAGGCGTCCTGTGTGTCCGTGCTACTGTGCAGGCGTCCTGTGTGTCCGTGCTACTGTGCAGGCGTCCTGTGTGTCCGTGCTACTGTGCAGGCGTCCTGTGTGTCCGTGCTACTGTGCAGGCGTCCTGTGTGTCCGTGCTACTGTGCAGGCGTCCTGTGTGTCCGTGCTACTGTGCAGGCGTCCTGTGTGTCCGTGCTACTGTGCAGGCGTCCTGTGTGTCCGTGCTACTGTGCAGGCGTCCTGTGTGTCCGTGCTACTGTGCAGGCGTCCTGTGTGTCCGTGCTACTGTGCAGGCGTCCTGTGTGTCCGTGCTACTGTGCAGGCCTCCTGTGTGTCCGTGCTACTGTGCAGGCCTCCTGTGTGTCCGTGCTACTGTGCAGGCCTCCTGTGTGTCCGTGCTACTGTGCAGGCCTCCTGTGTGTCCGTGCTACTGTGCAGGCGTCCTGTGTGTCCGTGCTACTGTGCAGGCGTCCTGTGTGTCCGTGCTACTGTGCAGGCCTCCTGTGTGTCCGTGCTACTGTGCAGGCCTCCTGTGTGTCCGTGCTACTGTGCAGGCGTCCTGTGTGTCCGTGCTACTGTGCAGGCATCCTGTGTGTCCGTGCTACTCTGCAGGCGTCCTGCCCTGTGTGTCCGTGCTGGCGTCCTGCCCTGTGTGTCTGTGCTACTGTGCAGGCGTCCTGCCCCATGTGTCCATGATACTGCGCAGGCGTTCCAACCTGTGTGTCCGGGCTACTGCGCTGTCGTCCTGCGCTGTGTGCCATGCTACTGTGCAGGCCTCCTGTGCTGTGTGTCCGTATCAGTGTGCAGGTGTCCTGTCCTGTGTATCCGTGCTACTGCGCAGGCGTCTGGTGCTGTGTGTCCATGCTAGTGTGCAGGTGTCCAACCCTGTGTATCCGTGCTACTGCGCAGGTGCCCTACCCTGTGTAGCCACACTCTATCACGGATGGAAGAGGAAACTGTGCGCACTTCTCGACACGCCCTTGTTGAAGAGGTTTGGGGGGGGGGGGGGGGGGTATCAGCACTGGATTGGTGGAAGCGAAGGGAACAGGGAAAGCCTTTAGCTTATCCAGAGGCTCTATTCTACTCTACTGAGTCAAGTAAATGGGGCACTTTTTCCCTACAGGTACACTTTAAAGGATTTATTTAAATTTCATCTCTTTGTGGGTATGGCAAAAGTCTAGGTGAGGCAGCTAACTGGGGCTCCACTGGTTATTTAGAAGGGTTTTAGATTCTACCATGAATCCCACCCATTGTATGATCTCCAACTAATTCTTAAAGGACAACTGTAATGAGAGGGACACTGAGGCTGCCATATTTATTTCCTTTTAAACAATGCACATTGCCTAGCTGTCCTGCTGATCCTCTGCCTCTAATACTTTGACAGTAGAACCTGAACAAGCATGCAGCAAATCAGGTGTTTCTGCCATTATCAGATCTGGCAAGATTAGTTCCTTGCTTCTTTCTGGTGTTATTCAGACACTACTGTAGCCAAATAGATCAGCAGCGCTGCCAGGAAACTAGTATTGTTTAGAAGGAAATAAATATGGCAGCCTACATATTCTTCCCACTTCAGTTGTCCTTTAAAGCAGATGAGCTCTTTCAGAACTTTACTATACTTATAACATGTGTCCAATAATTTATTTAATTTACTCATAGCAGGTTTAAAGAAGAAAAGTCGCAGAGGAATAATTCTGAAACTCGTGAAAATATTGACCTTTTCATGCACTTATTTTCAGAGAAGTGCCACCTTGCTTTTTACTTCAAGTGAAGTGAAAGTATATTCCAATATACAGGTAACTGAGGAAAATGAAAACCACCTTTTATAGGATGCAAAAGGCAAACTCATATTAGGTAAACTGAATCCTTTTGGTATGATAACAATGGTTTAGGTCCAGATTACATTATTTAGCAGTGGTACAAAATGATCAATAACTAAAGCCAAACTACAGGAACAAATATAATATCCCATCTAATACTGTAGTTTAGTAAGTAAAGTCCCCCAATATTACATTCTGTATGCCATATGCGGTTTGTGCAACAAAAAATTCAGTTTTAAAGTGCATCTACACCCTACAGTGATTAAGCCTTTGACATGCAAGGCAAATTTTGATGGTTAAAAAAAAAAAGTAAATACTTTGTTCCTTGTTCTAGTGGAGCCCTGTCATGTGAAATTACCAACTCACGATTGCCGACTCCTAGAACTGATGGGAAATTTGCAGGCTAGCTTTCATTGTTCACTGAACCACAAGAAAGAGAAGACTTGTGTAGCTTAACCTGCGGCACCCAGACTCTTCCGCACTGGGTGCTTGGAACTGTAACAAGATAACTTTTGTTTGAGTAGAAGCAGTAGGGTTAAGTAAACCGGGAAAGCCTGGAAATAATATCCTCTCATACAAAAGCATAAAGATACCACTACAACTAGCGATACTGGCAGCTGATCGAGATATGTTGGCCACCATAAACCGCAGGCCACCATGCTGCCCCCGGCTGTTGTCCCCCTAATGTTCTATGCCTCTTCCCGATGCCCGTGCAGTTATACTTCACCTGCGAACATGAAACATTGGGGGACAGCGGCCAGGGGTTCTGCCGAGTTTATGATTATCGCACGCCATTTTGGCCATGCACCCGATCAAGTACGTTGGCCCGAGATTTTCCAGCATGTCCGATTGATACATGGGACCAATTTCAGCCTGGAATTGGTCAAATTGTTGATCAGGCATGCTCTTGGCAGCACCAATTTTCATCACATTCAAAAATAATTACCAAATCTGATAGTCGATTGGCCGCCAAGTCGACAGACGTATGGCCACCTTAAGCAGTCATCGGTCAACATTATTCATAAATTGGCTCCAATAAAACCAGGAAGCAAGTTTTTTGCTTATTAGTTTGTTTTTTACCATCAAAAGGAAAACTTTGGATTTCTGTCTACTTAATTTTGGCATACAGATTGCAAGGGGATGGAGAACAGAAAACGCTTTGAGATGTTAGCAGCGTACAACTATTGTAAAGTGTGAATAAGTACTTAAAAAGTAATTTACTAGACATCTTCTGAACATAGAGCCAATGATGTATGTAGCCATATCCCATATGATATATATCTATGCCAGAGGAGAAAAAAATTGAACTAAAACGTAGCATTTCATAAATGGTTTTAAAATAATATTTTGGTTAAACAGCTAGATCTATAAAGAGACAACAACTATCATACTAGGTGACTTCCTTCTGGTAGAGGAGTTACCAGGCAACCAGTTTATGCACACCGCAGAATTTCCTCTCCACTAGTGTCCTGAGGTGACCTATATCTTTTGGGCTTCTGGGGGTTACTTTGGTGTGAGAATTTTTTCTCATCCACCCTGAGAGCTATTTAGCAAATAAACTGTCCTGGCTTCTCACCTTTCACTGAGGCCTGTGTAACATGCTACATATTTTCTACCACAGTACATTATGTGAGGGACTAACAGTGGGTTGCAAAAGTATTCGGCCCCCTTGAAGTTTTCCACATTTTGTCATATTACTGCCACAAACATGAATCAATTTTATTGGAATTCCACATGAAAGACCAACACAAAGTGGTGTACACATGAGAAGTGGACCGAAAATCATACATGATTCCAAACACTTTTTACAAATAAATAACTGCAAAGTTGTGTGTGCATACTTTTTCGGCCCCCTTTGATCTGAGTGAAGTCAGTTGCCTATAGACATTGCCTGATGAGTGCTAATGACTAAATAGAGTGCACCTGTGTGTAATCTAATGTCAGTACATATACAGCAGCTCTGTGAGGGCCTCAGAGGTTGTCTAAGGGATTATTGGGAGCAACAACACCGTGAAGTCCAAAGAACACACAAGACCGGTCAGGGATCAAGTTATTGAGAAATTTAAAGCAGGCTTAGGCTACAAAAAGATTTCCAAAGCCTTGAACATCCCAAGGTGCACTGTTCAAGCGATCATTCAGAAATGGAAAGAGTATGGCACAACTGTAAACCTACCAAGACAAGGCCATCCACCTAAACTCACAGGCGGAACAAGGAGAGTGCTGGTCAGAAATGCAGTTAAGAGGCCCATGGTGACTCTGGACGAGCTGCAGATATCTACAGCTCAGGTGGGAGACTCTGGCCATAGGACAACTATTAGTCATGCACTGTACAAAGTTGGCCCTTATGGAAGAGTGGCAAGAAGAAAGGCATTGTTAACAGAAAGCATAAGAAGTCCCGTTTGCAGTTTGCCACAAGCTATGTGGGGGACACAGCAAACAGAAGGTGCTCTGGTCAGATGAGACCAAAATGGAACTTTTTGGCCAAAATGCAAAAAGCTATGTGTGGCGGAAAACTAACACTGCACATCACTCTGAACACACCATCCCAAATGTCAAATATGGTGGTGGCAGCATCATGCTCGGGGGGTGCATCTCTTCAGCAGGGACAGGGAAGCTAGTCAGAGTTGATGGGAAGATGGATGGAGCCAAATACAGGGCAAACTTGGAAGAAAACCCCTTGGAGACTGCAAAAGACTTGAGACTGGGGCGGAGGTTCACCTTCCAGCAGGACAACGACCCTAAACGTAAAGCCAGGGCAACAATAGAATGGTTTAAAACAAAACATATCCATGTGGCCCAGTCAAAGTCCTGATCTAAATCCAATCGAGAATCTGTGGCAAGATCTGAAAACTGCTGTTCACAAACGCTGTCCATCTAATCTGACTGAGCTGGAGCTGTTTTGCAAAGAAGAATGGGCAAGGATTTCAATCTCAAGATGTGCAAAGCTGGTAGAGACATACCCTAAAAGACTGGCAGCTGTAATTGCAGCAAAAGGTGGTTCTACAAAGTATTGACTCAGGGGACTGAATAATTACGCAAACCCCACTTTGCAGTTATTTATTTGTAAAAAAATGTTTGTAATCATGTATGATTTTCGATCCACTTCTCATATGTACACCACTTTGTATTGGTCTTTCACGTGGAATTCCAATAAAATTGATTCACGTTTGTGGCAGTAATGTGACAAAATGTGGAAAACTTTAAGGGGGCCGAATACTTTTGCAACCCACTGTATGGGTATCGGGTATCAGTTCTGTGTATTTTATTATCTTAGGTTTACTTTAAAGTGTACCTGAGATGAAAATGGTCTCAGGGGCCATACTTGCATGGGGCTTCCTTAAGCCCCCTTGAGGCTGCTCGTCCCTTGCCGTCCCCCTGGGTGGCTCCTGTCCCCCGAAATTCGGCCCGAAAGCTCGGCTGAGCCACACTTTGTCGCACATCCGCAGCTCGGTTGGGAATGTGTACCCGTTGCGCTCTAGTGGTCAGGAAGAGTTCTGACCCTCCGCAAGCACAGAACGCTCCCAGCCGTGGGAGCACAGATGGCCGAATTGTGGGGGTTCGCTGTAAAAGCTGATGTATACTCTCCTCTCTCCCTGCTGAAGCTGTACTAGAGATGCAGGCTGCTCAGCGAGTGCTGGGGAGGATTGTAGAACTGGCAGCAAAGGAACTGATCCCAGTGTAAAACGCAGTGTAAGCAAGTCATTTATCTTGCTTATTTGTTTATCTACGATCGTCCACAGCACTCGCTGACCCCTTGCATTTTAACGTCCCATACAGATTCAGCAGGAAGAAAGGAGAGCTGTTACAGTGCAGCCCGAGTCAGCAGAGGGGAGGACGGGCAGGATCTCTGCATATGCCATCTATAACACTTTCAAGCAGAAAAAAAATATCTATCTATCCTTATTATCTGATGCTCCTAATATTAAATTACATGCTATCAGGGTTATCCCAGTAGCCTAAATTTCCTTTAAGGGCCCGTTTCCACTTGCGTGGTGCGAATCGCTGCGGTAAAAATTCGCATGCGGATGTGAATTTCGCATGCGGGTGTATGCGAATTTTCATGCGAATTCGCATGGATGACGATGTATGCGAGTTTAACCATGGCAATGCTGGTGTGATTTTCCATTGTTTCTATGCGAATGAAAATTACAAACATACAATTCTTAATACAAAAAAAAATTACAATTAAAAAACACAAAAAACAAACAAACAACATAATTGGTTACCTAAGGGTCTGAACTTTTTAAATATTCATGTCAAAGGAGTATATTAATATAATTTGTTAAATTATGGGCTTGTAAATAGTGATGGACGCAAATTGAAAAATACACCTTTATTTCCAAATAAAATATCGGCGCCATACATTGTGATAGGGACATAATTTAAATGGTGTAATAAGCGGGACAAATGGGCAAATAAAATACATGGGTGTTAATTACGGTAGCATGTATTAATTTCAAACTATAATGGCCAAAATGATTTTTTTTCCATTTCTTTCTTAATATTCCTGTTAAAATGGATTTAGAATAAAATAATTATTAGCAAAATGTATCTCCCAAAGAAAGCCTAATTGGTGGCGGAAAAAACAAGATATAGACAAATTCATTGTGATGAGTAGTGATAAAGTTAAGTGAAAGTTGCTCAGATGCAAAAAATAAACAACCCTTCGGCTTAAGTGGTTAACTAGGCAAAAGGGACTTTCTAATGATTTACAGTGTTAGTAAAAAGAGAAAAATACAAAAAAAATCCCTCCTTTATCAGATGGTCTGGAGAGCCAGGGTGTGGGGTCTCCTGTGTCAGACTGCTATAAGACTGTGTAATGCTCTCTCATTCACTCAGCATAGTGTGTGCTTTGTTTATACAAGCAGGGCAGTGTGCAGACAGGAGTGTCTTGGGTGTGCAGATTTCATTCAGTGATCTTCCCTGCTACAACACACTCCTGTCAGCATAGCATGCTTTGTTTATACAAGCAGGACAGAGCAGAGGGAATGAGAGAGCATTATACATTGTTATAGCAGCTCCGCAGTCTGACACCCGAAACCCAACACCCTGTCTCTCCAGAGATCTGATAAGGGAGGGATGTTTTTTTCCCCTTTTACTAACACTGTAAATCATCAGAAAGGCCCTCCTGCCTATTTAAAGCGGTTTAACACCCAGCATTACAACTTTGCTTTAAAAGATTGCTTACAGCTTACAAACTATTATGCCAGATTTTTTTAAAGCAGAAATTCACTGAATGGGTTAAACATGACATTTTAGTGTTGGATTCAACTAGGAATCAGCATCGTTCTTATCTTTTAGTTACAAATGTATCTTTATTTGGAATACAAATAGACCTTTGAAAAGCCTGCCGGGGAAGCCCTCTTTGTTCTCTCAGAGAGGTGTTTGTTTGTTACATTGTAGATAGATACATTTGTAACTAAACAAGCAAGCACGGAGGAGGATTTCTAGCTAAATGCAGCACTAAAATGTCATGTTTAATCCATTCAGTGAATTTCTGCTAAAAAAAAATCTGGCATAATAGTTTATAAGCTGTAAGCAATCTTTTAAAGCAAAGTTGAAATGCTGGGTGTTAGACCACTTTTTAAGGCATTTATAAAAAACAAAGGTAAACTTTGATAGTGTTCCTTTAACTATGGTAAGCATGATGAACAGCGGTTCCAGTTATTGTCTCCATTTCATACACAGTTTAGGCCCCCTAATGGCCTTATGTATGGTAGAACAGCCCTTGTTTAAAATTCTTGACTTCATGTTTAAACTGTCACAGCAATAGCTTTAAAAACATATATGTAGGGTATTCAAAGAAAGCAGATATGTAGGGACAATTTTACCTTGGTTAAGTAGTCATGAATGTTTAACGTCGCCAGTTTGGTGAGGTGCCCATTGAGGCCCAGAGCCATGAGAAATCCAGCATACTCATTGGCCAGCTCAGCATTTTTTGGCTTGTTGTACACAATCCATGCAGAGTCTATCTGGGATGCTGGAGCAATTTTCAGGCCGGCAGCCACACCATTGTGGAAGCTGGCCCAACATGCCATGTTTGGGGGAACGTCAATGTTTCCACTGTTCAGATCCACAGTTGTGTTTCTGGGTGGAGCTCGCCCTGTTAATTATAATGACAGGTTATCTTTTAATGCCTATAGTTTACAAAGACAAACTCAGAAAGGAATTTTTCATAATTATAAATAATGTAACTTCAATGATATACATGTAATTACCAGAGTGCTCACAGCTGTTATAACATTTTAGATAGAAAACAGTTATCAGGATAGTGTTTTTTCTAGTGGAATTTGCTTGTTGCTGTGTATTTCCAGTGAAATTTGTTTGTTGCTATGTTGGTGTTTTTTTCCAGTGGAATTTGCTTGTTCTTAGGATAGTGTTGTGTTGCTCTATCTATCTATCTATCTATCTATCTATCTATCTATCTATCTTTTTTTTTTACTTTGCTGGGCTCATCTTCTTTCCTTGTACTTCTAATCAGCTGTGCACTTTCTTTGTTATGCATGGCACTTGTTCTGTTAGAAGCATATAAGCAAAGTCCTCCATAAAAGCTGAAATGAACTGATTCTGCCATCCAGACACTGCATGAAATGACAGAGCCATAAATATCCAACCACTTCAGCAAATAGTTTGCATAATGTACATAATCCTGCATGAACTGAGCAATATTTGCATCTCATTGATCATCCCTAATGCCCATACACAACAGGCCGCTTTCTGATCAATTTCAGTATGAAATCTTTTGGGAATCAGCCCTGTGATGTCGCATCCGCCATCTTGCCGCCCCGCTACCAATGTAAAATGTGCTCTCCTGGTGCAGTATACGTTACCTGTCCATGTCCGCTACGGGCTCCAGGCTCAGTCCGCATACACGCACCCCACATGATTGCCAGCGTATACATGGGCCCATGTGCGACGTCGCAAATGCGCCCATTTTACGCCGGCAACCACTTGGGGCGTGTGTATGAAGATGGAGCCCGGAGCCAGGGGCGGACACAAACAGGTCATGTTTACTGCAAGTAAAAATACTGTCAAGGATACTGCAAGTATAATGTCTGAGCCATACATATGACCAATTACGGGCCAAAATTGGTCGCATGTATCAATCGGCATACTGCAAGATGTAGGACCATCATGCAGTATACTTTACCAGTCCAATTAGGTAGGCTCTTGGACGCACCAATTTTAATCCGATTCGATAATTGAATCGGATGGTCAACTGACCACCATGTCGCCTGATGAATGGCCACCTTGAACGTGGCATATACACAAGATGCAGTATATTTTTGATAAATCAAGTTTTGAACTAGCAGCAGGCACTTATTGCTAAGTCTATTTCCAAGTGAAGTAGAACTAAGCCTCGGTATCTAGAGCCCTTGTTACAAACACAATTTTTCTATTCAAGAAAACATAAAAAACAGTGAAACTTGCAGTGGAGCAGTCAGCCATGCTATCTCAGAAAAAAAAACACATATGTGTAGATAAATACTTGCTCTACTTACATAACATATGTATTGCACTGTCCACATTTTGATTTTAGTGATTTTTCTATAGTAAAAAAAAAAAAAAGAGAACATCCTCAATATTTTCCTGTGTCTATATTGAAGCCAACACTGACATTTCCTCCCTTACTCTGTGTATCATTGCCCTCCTTCCTCTTTAGACACTCCCACCCAGCTCTGCAGTAGAAGGTGCATTGTAAAATATTGGCCAATCAGAGGGGAGCAGAGATGTGGGAGGGGAAAACAGGAGGGAAAGAGGTTTCAGCCAATCAGGCTGCATTAGTTAAGTCTGAGGGGAAAGTATAGAAGAAAAAAACAAAAAAAAAACCAGCATGCCCTGCAACTTCCTTTGTGCGGCAGATGTACCAAATAAAAGCCAGTGAAACTGGGGAATGATGTTTTATGGAGAAGAAAAATAAGAGTGCTTTTTAACTTTTGGATTGCCTGGGTAGCATCCTTATTACTTGTTTACCAGTTAAAAATAAGGAATTGATTTTTGATTTTATGCCTGACAGTTACTCTTTAACCTCCTTGGCGGTAATGACAAGCTCAGCTCGTCCATTACCGCCGGAGGGCGCCGCTCAGGCCCTGGTGGGCCGATTTTCTTCATTTTTTTTTTTAAAAACACGCAGCTAGCACTTTGCTAGCTGCGTGTTTAGGACGATCACCGCCGCTACCCGCCGATGCACCGCGTTACAAGCGCTAGGCTAGCTACATGATTTAAAAAAAATACTACTGTGCCGCCACCCTGGCGCATTTAATAGAACGCCAGGGTGGTTAATGAACTAGTTTGGTCTGGCCTGACATGACCTTAGATTGCACACACCTAAATCAGTACCAACTGAGTAAACAGAATGTCCACCAACAAACCTTATAACACTAGGTAACAGGTTAAACAGGAAAGAATTGATTTCTTTTTGAAAATTATCAATTCAGAAGGAAACTATTCCTACCATACACTGCATATCAATTTCCTATAGATTCCAGTAGGGAATCTATTAACAAAAAAAGCAATCAATGAAACTGCAGAACTGCACTGTTTGATGCAGTGCAAATCTATGGGACATGGATCTGTTAATGCTCTTGCTGAGCCCCCAATTGCTTTGAATTTTCCATCCTGTCTGATCAATACTTTTGATCGAATTTTAGCCAAAATTGATTCCCAGCAGATGAATCAAACCTGAAAGGAATCTAATGAGAAAATCACTGAGTGTATGGACCCTTAAAACAAGAGATCTGCTACGGTATATCAACAGAGTCAAGTGTAGAACAAAACTGACTGAGAAACGTAAGAGGATAACAATACTGGTTTATTAGAACAAGACTCTGTGACAAGGGAAATTACAAATATCCTGGCAAAAAAAATACATACAAAATCTTGGACAGCAGAATGCAGATTTTATCCATGAGTCCCAGATTTCCTTTGTTAGTTCAAATCTGTCTTCTTCCAATTTAGCTGCGTTACCACTTGCTTACACAAAAAAAGATTTCCTTTAGCCCAATTGTAAGGAATGGTTGGTGCCAGCCGAGCACGTCGATTAGAGCGCAGGAGATTTCGGAGCAGTCGGTGCCACCATAGACCATAAAAGGGATTGCGGCTTTAGCAGCGCACAGTGAGTAACTTCGGCACCGTCAGAAGATGGAGTAGAAGTTACTTTTAAAACACTAATTCAGCCGCCAGCAATAGCTGGAAGCTGAATTACATCTTTCCCCACCATCCACAAGGACCTAGAGGGGGAATAGTAATGAACGCCGCCGGTACTTGTGCAGGAGAAGGGTAAGCCGTATATCGGCTGTATCCTGCGTCCAAGTCTCCTGGTGGTGATTTCTCTCAGCTAGTTACTGGGCATTGTACATTTGTTTGCTAAGAGAATGGGAATAGCATTTTCTCTATCTTATTCAGTAATGTTATTGGTATACCTGTGATAAAAGAAGAACTCACCTGTGAGGTTCAGTTTAGGGATAGGAAGTGGTTCTGTAGGGACTGGATGATGAGAAAACAAAGTGAACATCCCTCTGCCAACAGGCAAGGCCATGGTCCTCTGACACAGCTGTAACAACCTGCAATACAATACTTGGCAATTCAGGCTCATGATTTTTCATGTTAGATTTAATAACATCCAAGTAAATGATTGCTAAAAAAAATGACCTGTAATCATAAAACCATTACAGGAGATTTCTAACTGTGGCTTAATATAGCAACATGAAGGCTTGGGGCCCTCTAGAGATCGCAAACCACTCACAATTTTGCTACTAAAAACAGAGCGTTTTCAGGGTATATCGGTTTTAGCAAAATCGCGATGGCTCCTAAGAAACCACTGCCATAGGCTTTCATTAGCCTAGTGCTTTTCAAAACACTGCTTATACAGCTCTAGAGGGCCCCAGGCTGAAAAGTTTCACTCAAAAGGGATCTCCAGGCTTTAAAAAAAACAAAAACCCTGTAAAGAGAAAACTTTACACTCCCATCTCCAGTAAGGCTCCTAATAGCTGAAAGTCCTCCTTTATCATATGAAGTCACAAAGAATATAGTGCACAATAAGTAAATGAGCCATTCAATGCTTCTTCCAGTGACTAACAATGGAAAATGTAATCCAAGCCCCTTTCCTTAACCTCCCCGGCGTTCTATTGAGATCGCCAGGGAGGCTGCGGGAGGGTTTTTTTTTTTATAAAAAAAAATCTATTTCATGCAGCCAACTGAAAGTTGGCTGCATGAAAGCACACTAGAGGGCGCTCCGGAGGCGTTCTTCTGATCGCCTCCGGCAAGCATAAGTAACAAGGAAGGCTGCAATGAGCAGCCTTCCTTGTTTGGCTTTCCTCGTCGCCATGGCGACGAGCGGAGTGACGTCCTGACGTCAGCCGCCTCCGATCCAGCCCTTAGCGCTGGCCGGAACTGATTGGTCCGGCTGCGCAGGGCTCGGGCGGCTGGGGGGACCCTCTTTCGCCGCTGCTCGCGGCGGATCGCCGCAGAGCGGCGGCGATCAGGCAGCACACGCGGCTGGCAAAGTGCCGGCTGCGTGTGCTGCTTTTTATTTGAGGAAAATCGGCCCAGCAGGGCCTGAGCGGCAGCCTCCGGCGGTGATGGACGAGCTGAGCTCGTCCATACCGCTCAGGAGGTTAAAGAGGAACTGTCGCGAAAATCTTAAAATTCAAAACACATACAAATAAGAAGTAAATTTCTCCCAGAGTAAAATGAGCCATACATAATTTTTCTTCTATGTTGCTGTCACTTACAGTAGGTAGTAGAAATCTGACATTTCCTACAGGTTTTGGGCTAATCCATCTCTTCATGGGGGATTCTCAGCATGGCCTTCATTCTTTATGAAGACATTCACTGAAAATGATTAATACAAAGATGCTGGCCAGCCTCAATGCTCACTGCACACTATTTTGGCAGTTGGACAGAGCAACTGCTATTCACTAAATGCTTTTAAAAATAAAGAAAACCCTGAGACCCCCCTTAAGAGAAGATGGGCTAGTCCAAAATCTGTCGATAATGTCAAATTTCTACTACCTACTGTAAGTGACAGCAACATAGGAGAAAAGTAATTTATGGCTCATTTTACTCTGGAAGAAACGTACTTCTTATTTGTATGTGTTTTAAATTTTAAGATTTTCGCGACAATTCTTCTTTAAGCAGTGGCTGGATAGTGTACCGGTTAGGGCTCTGCCTCTGACACAGGCGACCTGCATTCGAATCTTGGATCTTCCTGTTCAGTAAGCTAGCACCTATTCAGTAGGAGACCTTGGGCAAGACTCCGTAACAGTTCTTGCGGCTATAGAGCTCGCCCTAGTGGCTGCAGCTCTGGCGCTTTAGGTCCACCAGGAGAAAAGCACAATATAAATGTTCTGTGTCTTGTCTAACTAGGACAGCCTGGAAGATGATTTTTGTTACCATTATGAGTGCTAGTTAAAAAAAGAACTTCAGAGTAATGAAGAGGAGGATTAGGGATTATGGCAGATCTAACAGACAAGGTCAGTATGTGCTCCCGCTACAGGTTCTTTGTTGAATGTCTGGAATTTTCATACAGCCAAACAGTGCCAGAAAAACAAAAAAGTTTGCTTTCTTAAAACAGAAAGAATTTGCAATAATTCAGGTTGGAGTGAGCTTGAGATGTCTCCCAGTGCAACACTGCTGAATATATGCAAATTAACCATATGCCAGAAAGATTGCTATTCTGTAATCCACAACAATCAGCAACTGGCTTCTAGCACACAGTTGAAGTCAGGGAGCTAAAAACCAGCATGTCATCAATAATTAAAAAGTCAACCCATAGATACAGAAATATTGAATTGTCATTTCTATATTTGCTTTTAAAGGACATCCGAGGTGAAAATAAACTAATGAGAAGAACAATTGTATTCATCCTCCTCCTACTAAAAATGACTTTTTTAGATATCCCACTGTTTTATTTTATATTTAAGTCTAGTTTAAGTTTTTACCGTTCCATTGTCTCTGCTAAATGAGACCGTCATTGAAGTATGCTAGAGCACAAATCTATATATTATTGACCCCTTTTATCTCTTTCCTTCTCTCAGAAGCCATTTACTGACAGAATGGTATTTTGTGGCTGTAATTAGTAATCAGTGAGGGTTATGCTACAGTCTGACCCGGACAGAAACTGTCACTTGCATATATGATTTTTAACTCTTTCAGGCAGAGAAAGGGAAAAAAGGAACACAGCCTAGCTATTTGTGTGCTTAGCACTCACATACATATGTCTATCTCATCATGTCACCTTGGATGTTCTTTATCTATTCATCATTTCACAGATATAAACCTGTTTGCTTGTAGGTAGCATCTCTATACTGTATGTATTTTAGAATCTAAACTTACTACAGTAAAACCCCCATTATCTGGTACCAACAGGGATTGGTTGATGCCGGATAAGTGTAGTTTCTGGTTGCTTGAGAGTCAATGTTAAACATAGGCTTAGCTAAGAAACAGTCCTATGCTCCACACGTAAAGACTCCTATTAGACCTACCGGTAATGGAGTTTCTGATTGGCATCCGGGACAACATGAGATCCGGTCCCGCCCCGGATCTGGGGAAACATAACCCCAAGAAGATTAAAAGCCCCCGCCCTCCCTCCAACCTCAGTGCGTCTGAAAGTAACTATGTCAAAACACCAAGATGAAGGAAGGAAAAAAAGAGAATAAACAACCTTCGTGGATGCTTAATATACCCCCCCCCCCACCGTGCTCCTAATCGTCAAGGAAAGGTGCCTGACAGGAAAGGGAAGGGTTATAGCCGTTGTCCCGGATGCCAATCAGAAACTCCATTACCGGTAGGTCTAATAGGAGTCTTTCTCTAATTGCCATCCGGGACAACATGAGAGATAAGCGAGAAAGTCTTTAAAAAACTTAAAGACTCACCTAGGGAGGGACCACCGCCTGCAGCACCTTTCTGTTGACCTCTTTAAATAAACCAACAGTGACCTTCTTACATCTAAACAATGGAAACCTTCCTCTTTCTCCCCCGAAGGATTGGAACAAAAAGAGGGCAGAATAATCTCCTGAGCTCTATGGAATTCCGACGTGACCTTAGGTAAATAGGCCGGGTCTGTCCTCATCCTAACACTATCGGAACATATAATTAGGAAAGGGTCTTTAATAGATAAAGCGTGTAGATCACTTAGCCGTCTAGCCGACGTGACTGCAATCAAAAAGGCTAGTTTAAGAGTCAAAAATTTTATGTCAATTTTCTCGATCGGTTCAAAGGGGGTTCTTATGAGGCCATTAAGAACAAGGGATAGATCCCATTGCGGAAAGATTTTCTGCTTGACTGGTGTAGATCTCTGTAAGGCTTTAAATAAACTTTTAACCAACTCCTCCTGTGCCAGGTGTCTATCTAAAAGAATAGATAATGCTGAACACTGTACCTTTAGTGTACTGGGTGCTAGTCTCATATCAAATCCGTCCTGTAAGAATTCTAACACTGAAGGAGTCAAATTCTTATCCCTGGAACGAGATGAACACCACGCTAAATATACCTTCCATACTTTACGATAGATTTTCTGAGTCACCGGCTTTCTACACTTCAGGAGCGTCTCAATAACTTTCTCAGGAAGCCCTTTGTTCCTCAAAATCACCCTTTCAGGATCCATGCGGCCAGTTTGAACAAGTGGGGCCTGGGATGCAGTAGAGGACCCTGCATTAGTAAGTCTGGACGAACTGGTAGCAGAAAAGGTGGGCTCATTGCCATCCTTAGCAGGGCTGCATACCATGGCCTTTTCGGCCAAAAAGGAGCTACGAGAATCAGTTTCCCCGATTCTTCCTGAAGCTTCACCAAAACCTGCGGAAGCAGAGCTATAGGGGGAAAAGCATAACTCAGGTTGAACCCCCATGGTAAACTTAGGGCATCCAGCCCCAGAGACCCCTGGCCCTTGTGTAGGGAGAAAAATTGTTTTACTTTTGCGTTTGCTGGGGAAGCAAAAAGATCGATCTCCGGGGTCCCAAATTTCTCTATTATCATTTGGAATACCTCCGGATGTAACTCCCACTCTGCTTGACTGACCTGCTGGCGGCTCAAAAAGTCTGCTTCTATATTGAGAATTCCTTTCATGTGAACCGCCGTTAAGGATAGAACTCGCGATTCCACCCAATTGAAAATTTCCGACGCGAGAAACATCAGATCCCGAGATCTTGTGCCTCCCTGCTTTGATAGATATGCCACCGTGGTGACGTTGTCCGAGAAAATCAGCACATGATTTCCCTGTATTAGAGATTGAAAAGATTGAAGCGCTTTCTGAACCGCCAGCAACTCCCTGAAATTGGAAGATTTCTTTCTTATCAAGGGAAGCCAATCCCCCTGGGCATGAAAACCTTCTGTTGTTGCTCCCCAGCCCCAGGAACTTGCGTCCGTGAAAATTTTCACTGGACTGGCCTGTCTCCAGACTCTCCCACTGTTCAGGTTCTCGAGACTCAGCCACCAAACTAGACTGTTTCTGACTGTTTCTGGAATCGAGATTGATCCCTCTAGGGACTTTTGAGATTTGTCCCAGTTGTCTAGAAGAAGGGATTGTAGTTCCCTGCCATGGAACTGTGCCCAAGTCACTGCTGGCATTGAAGAGGAGAACAGACCTAGTATTCTCATGATCTGCCGAAGTGAACAAACCTCCTGGGTGAGAAGTTTCTCCACCTCGGATTGAACTCTCACAATCTTTTCCGATGGAAGATAAATCTTCATGTCTAAAGAGTTTATCCTGTACCCCAGAAAGGTGATCTCCTGGACAGGTGTCAGGTTGGACTTTTCATAATTTATAATCCAACCTACTTGAGTCAAGATCTTGATTACAATGTCCCTGTGACATAAAACCAAATCCTCTGTCTTTGCAAAAATTAGAAGATCGTCCAGAAACGGGACGATCGATATACCCTGTAATCTCAAATCCTTCATGACCTCTGCTAATACCTTTGTAAAAATTCGTGGGGCAGATGCTATCCCGAAGGGAAGCGCCTGGAACTGGAAATGACGCAATTGGGAGCCGACCCTGATTGCGAATCTCAAAAATCTCTGATGACCTGGAAAAATGGGTATGTGCAGGTAGGCATCCTGGAGATCTATTGAAACAAAGAACTCCTTGCCCTGTAATAGTGCTCTTACAGAATAGATGCTTTCCATCCTGAACTTTTTGTAAATCAAAAATGGATTGAGAGATTTGAGATTCAGAATAAATCTGAATTTCCCGTTGGCCTTCTTTACCAAAAAAACGTGGGAGTAATACCCCTGGAATACCTCTTCCTGGGGGACTGGCAAAATTACCCTTTTCTCTAATAACTTCTGAATCTCTGATTCCAGGCCCCATGCTTTCTCTGGGTCCTTTGGATAGGGATTCACAAACTTCCTGTGAGGGGGAGTCCTTGAAAACTGAAGCCGGTAACCCCGCCTTATAATTTGAAAAACAAAAGGATCTGGGTTTAACCTTTCCCATTCCGAACAAAAATAAATTAGTCTCCCCCCCACTGGTAATGAGTCATTTATTGGTTTTGGGGGGCTCAGTCTTCCCGAGAGTGAACCCACCTCTACCTTTCCCTCTAGGAAAGGACCATTTCTTCTGCACATTCCTATTTTTCGGTTGATCAGAAGACTGTTTATTAGGGACAAAAGGTTTCCTCCCTTTAAAATTTCTCTTTTTATTCGGGAACTGCTTGCCCTTTTCTGCTGAACGAGATAGAACCTCATCAAGTCCAGAACCGAATAAGAGATTCCCCTCCAACGGGATTGAGCATAATTTATTTTTAGACGTCTGGTCTCCTTCCCAGGTTTTTAGCCACACTGCTCTTCTAGCAGCATTAACGAGAGCTGTAGTACGCGCCGAAACCCGAATGAGCTCAGTAACCGAATCCGCTAAAAATGCCACTGCCCTCAATACTACTGGTAGTGAGGCTGCATAATCTTTCAGCGGAACTCCCTTAGCAATCTGTTCGAATAAATTATCCATCCAGATTCTAAGGTTACGTGCGATACAAGTGGCTGAGATTCCTGGGATAAAACCAAACGCCGCCGATTCCCATGCTTTTTTAAGTAGGGAATCAACTTTCTTGTCCATTACATCTTTGAGAACCCCCGTATCCTCAAAGGACAAATCAGCGTCCTTGGAATACCTCGACAAGGATGCGTCTAATTTTGGGCATTTTGTCCATTTTTCAATATCAGACTGTTCAAAGGGATACTTCCTTTTAGCTGATTTGGGGATGAACAAAGGCCTCTCCGGGTTTTGCCACTGCGAGGTGATAATATCCTGGAGGGTCTTATGGATAGGGAACACTCTACCCTTAGACTGACCTAAACCCAAATATACCTGGTCCTGCGGGGTTAATTCAGGAACTGGTTCCTTAATTTGCTCTGTGGTGTATACAGCCTTAAGTAACTCAGAAGATTCGTCCGGAGAAAATAAAAATCTCGGAGTCTTAACCCTCTCCTCCTTTTCTGAACCCTCTGAATGAGGCTGTTCCCCCTTCCTCGTGTGAGACGGACACCCCCTCCTCCTCCTCCTCTTCTTCTTCCTCTCCCTCCTCCTCCTCTGCACCTAAACCTTCAAAAAGGGTGGAAGGGGGGGGGGCAAAAAACCCTGAGGAGGGTCCTGGAAGGGGTTCAGGAGCTTGTGGTACAAAGGATTCTTTAAATTTGTCCAAAGTCTCCTGCATATTCCTGTTAACTACCTCCATTACCCCCTTTAAAATATCTGATGAATGGGAGGATACAATATCATCGGTACAGGACTGACACAAATTCTTTGGGGCTTCTAAAGCTATCTTGCTGTTACACAAGCCACATCTCTTATAAGTCTTAACTTGTCCAGCAGCCTTAGGATCAGTCTTTGTCTAAACACATAAAAAGATAGAAACAGACAAAAAGACCTGATAAGCCATCAATGCTGAGTAAGTAAGGTAACCAAACCTGTCCTCCACTGGAGGGCTTACCGTACTTGACCCTGATGGCTGGACTTGCCCGGAGGATTTTGCAGTCAGACCTGCCGCCTCAGAGTCCCGCTGCTGCGGCTGCTGTGGCTGCTCTCCCTTCTGCGACATCCTCCTCTCCGTAGCCCCACTGCGGAGATAGTGCAAGTGAGACGGAGACGCCAGGAACACGTTTCACTCTTCCTGGGTCTCCTCAGTCCGCCCCCTTCCGGCCGTCAGCCAGCTGACGTCATCACCATGCGCCGGACAGAGCGCGGATGCGCCTTGCAGAGCCGGCTCTGAAGGGGAACGCTCGGCATGTCGGCCATACGCTACATAGAGGCCGCATGCCGGATTAGCCGGAGGATCGTAGCCGGCGTTGCCTCCTGCGCTGCCCAGGCCACCACCTCCCAGAACGAACTCACACACTGGTGAGTAATATATAACAAAAAAAAATAAAAAGCTGGAGCTTCTCTTCTTAGGTGTTTCCGACACGGAAACACAGATGAACTGAGGTTGGAGGGAGGGCGGGGGCTTTTAATCTTCTTGGGGTTATGTTTCCCCAGATCTGGGGCGGGACCGGATCTCATGTTGTCCCGGATGGCAATTAGAGAAAAGTAGATTTATGCATCCTGCAAGTACAGGTTTTTTTTTCTGATTGCTTGGGACTTCTGGTTAACCGAGTTCGGGATAACGGGGGTTTAACTAACAACTGTAAAATAAATTGATGATAATATTCTATAAAGAGGCACTGTGGGGTGTATAGTAAAATGCAGTAAATTATTCATGATACCCACTTTTATGTTAAATATGCAGCATCAGAAACTCTTCCTATAGCTATATATTGCTGTATATTGGTATGTAACCCCACCCCACTAAGGCTAGCCCTAGGCTGTTTATCATGTGGAATTCGTGCACCCTGAGCATTCTAGGAGACCAGCTTTGTTTTGTACTGGCTTCAGAATACGCAGAACATTCTGCAGAGATCACTTGCCAGTACTAAAGATGTGGCAATGAGCAAACACTGACTAATTTATACATGAATATTGGAAAAAAATTATACAATTTTATGAATTATGTTATTTTGGTTACAGTCCCTCTAAGAGATTCTTAACCCACATGTTACATAAAACCTAGGAAATGAGTATTAGTGTAGCAGGCAGCAGGCAACACTGAAGGCATCTTACCTGTTCTCTTTCTCTTCTAAGTATTCATGGTCACTAACTTCAGGCATCTGTACGACATTCACTCGCACAGGATGGGAACTTTGTAAAAGCCTGCGTACTTCCTGCACCCGTAAATCTTCACTCCAAATCAATGACATCACCTCCTGGTTTAAGTCGTTCATCCCATCATCCTCCTCTTCTGCTTCTCCTGCAGGAGGAACCTCTGCTGAAGGCACCTGCACAGTAGACTGTAAAAGCAATAATAAAAGTAAGTGCAATGTAAACTTATCATTGAGTCATTCATAGCAACAGCTAGTGTGAAATGTACTGTACTGCATTCTGCCACTTAAAGTGAACCAGAGATGAAAATAAACTAATAAGATAAACAATTGGATCTGTCCTATTCCTAAAATGACTCTTTTAGAGATCTCAAGGTTTTATTTTATATATAAACATTTACAAAGCAGATTTAATGTTTCATAGTCTCTGCTCAGTTGCAGTGTCTCAAGAGTCCCAGAGTGAAACCAGTGTTAGTTACCTGGTAACATACTTTTTAGTAACCTCCAGGACAGGTCCACCATGAGACGACATAGGCTCCTCCCAGGAACAGGAAACGTTCCACTTGAGCACTCTATAAATTTTAAACCAACCCCTCTAACCTCAGTCAACCACAAGAACTGTTAACCAAAAAGAGGGTCCTTATACCATGTACCTATATACATAATTACATACATACATAAATACATTTCCATACACATATATCTATCTATCTATATATATATATATATATATATATATATATATATATATATATATATATATATATCTATCTATCTATATATATATATATATATATATATATATATATATATATATATATCCCGTTATCCGGGTGGGTTACGGACCTGTCCTGGAGGTTACTAAAAAGGATGTTACCAGGTAACTAACACTGGTTTTTCCAGTAACCTCCAGGACAGGTCCACCATGAGAAGATGAGCAAGAAGATCTTACCAATTCTAGGGTGGGCCGACTGCCTGTAGAACTTTCTCCCCAAAGGATTGTTGTCTTGCAGTCATCAGATTCACCCTGTAATGTCTTGAGAAGGTGCCCATACTTGACCACGTAGCGGCTCTACAAATTTCTTCTGGCGTAGCACCCGCTCTGTATGCCCATGATGTGGCAGCTGCCCTAGTTGAATGAGCCTTAACTGTACCTAGCAGTGTAGATCCTGCTAACCTATAGGCCTCTTCTATACATATCTTTATCCACTTGGCTATAGTTCTTTTAGACATCTTTTTACCCTTTGTAGCTCCTGTGGCATTGATAAATAGAGCTCTTGATTCTCTGAAATCTGCTACTCTATCCAAATAAGCTATCAGGGACCTTCTGACGTCCAAGGATGGTTCTTCATTAAATGATGGTAGTACAATTTCCTGTGACCTATGAAATCTTGTAGCTACCTTAGGAAGGAATTCCTCACATGTTTTTAATATCACCTTGTCCTTACACATTAGACAAAGGGGTTCGTCACAACATAAGGCTTCCAGCTCGCTAACTCTTCTGGCTGAAGTAATTGCTACTAAAAAAATTACTTTCATTGTTAATTGTCTTATCGGAATTTCCGTTATTGGTTCAAATTGATCTCCCTTTAAAACTCTTAATACTAAGGATAGATCCCAAGAAGGAACCTTCCTATTGATTATAGGCTTCTTTCTTTCTATAGACTTAAAGAACTGAATAATAAGGGGATCATTTGCTAACTTTATGTCCAGATAAGTAGATATTGCTGTCACCTGCACCTTCAATGTACTTAGCGCAATGTTCTTCTCTACTCCTTCCTGTAGAAATTCTAACACTGTGGGTATCACTCCTCCGGAAAAACCTGATTGTTCCTTCCACATGTTGAAAGTCTTCCAGTATTTTAAGTATATTTTCTTGGTTATCTTCTTTCTACAGTCCAGAAGTGTATTGATAACCCTTTCTGAAACCCCTCTCTTCCTTAAAGGAGACCTCTCAGAAGCCAGGCAGACAGGTTTAGATTTGGTATGTAACTTACACTTCCTCTCTGCACCTGAGACAGCACTTTCCCGTGAGGGAGTCTCACTGGTCCCTCCAGCCTCATCTTCAGGAGAATTGGATACCAGCTTCTCCCTGGCCAGTCTGGAGCTATAAAGATTAAAGTTGCTCTGGTTTGCATTAATTTCTGCAAAACTCGGGGTATCAGTTGAATTGGTGGGAACGCATATGCTTTCTTGAAGGTCCAACTTTGACTGAGCGCGTCCACTGCCTCCGCCCCTTCTCCTGGATTTAAGGAATAAAATCTTCTGCATTTTGTGTTTCTTTTGTTCGCAAAAATGTCCAGCTGGGGCCGACCCCATCTCCTGACTAAGGTTCTGAAGACTTTCCTGGATATCTCTATCTCGGAATTCGATAGTCTGTGTCGGCTTAGGAAATCCGCCATGCTGTTCAAGGAACCCTTTAGGTGGACTGCTGATAAGGATAGGAAATTGTCTTCCGCTATCGTTAGGATATCTATTGCCAGGTCTAGAAGTTTCTTTGACCTTGTCCCCCCTTGGCGGTTTATGTAGGCTACTGTTGTCGTATTGTCTGTCCTGATCTGCACATGTTGCCCTTTCAGTAACTGTACTGTCCGTACTAATGTCTCTTTTACTGCTCTTAGCTCTCTGTAATTTGACGACTGGTGCCTTATTAGTCTTGGCCAGAGACCCTGGAACATCTCTCCGTCTAGATAAGCTCCCCATCCTAGGAGACTTGCATCCGTGGTAATATATCTTTGTGTTGGGATTGTCCATAATCTTCCTTCGGTTAGAATCTTTTCTGACGTCCACCATTCTAATGACTTTAATACTGTCTCTGGACATGTTACCTCTGTTTCCAAATCCTCCTGCTTCTTGCTCCAGACTTCCATCATCCAATATTGGAGTTGTCTTGTGTGCAATAACGCCCACTGGATTGCAGGGGATGTTGATGTCAGAAATCCTAGTATTCGCATGACTTCTCTTATTGTTAGATTTGGATCTGTTATACAATCTTGTATTATCCTCTTTAACTTTGTCATTTTCTCTTCTGTTAAGTACAGCCTTTCTTTTTCCGAGTTTATGACTACTCCTAGAAACTGTATCTTTGATGTCGGTTCCAATGCCGACTTCTCCCAATTTATCAGCCAACCGAGAGCTTGAAGTTGATCCAGCACCTTCTTCGTGTCCTCCTTTGCCTGTTGATACGAGTCTGCCACTACTAGTAAGTCGTCTAGATAGGGAATTACCAGAATTCCCTTTACGTGAAAGTCCTTTATCACCTCCCCCATTACTTTCGTGAATATGCGGGGTGCTGATGAAATGCCGAAGGGCAGGACTCTGAACTGGAGGTGCTGGATTGAATCTTTCCGTTTTACCGCAAATCTGAGAAATTTTTGTGACGATTCTCTTATTGGGATATGCCAGTAGGCGTCCCTCAGATCTATATTCGTCATGACGCAGTTGGGGGTTAGCAAGTTTCTTACATAGAAGATCGATTCCATCCTGAATCTTTGATAAGTCACAAACGGGTTTAAAGGTTTTAGGTTCAAGATTAACCTGAATTTGCCCGTCGGTTTCTTTACTAGAAAAATCGTAGAGTAAAATCCCTTGCGATGTTGATCGCAAGGAACCGGAACTACCACTTTCTCCTCTATCATATCTTTTATGATGCCTTGTAAGGCCTGACGCTTTTGTTTGTCCCTTGGCAGAGGAGTGGAAACAAACCTGTTTCTTGGAAGTGATTGAAATTGGATCTTGTACCCTTGATTTACCAGACTGAGGATGAAATCGTTTCTGCTTACTTCCGTCCATTGAGAATAAAATTGTGTTAGACGACCCCCAACTCTCTCTTTGGCGTCACTTCTTCTCTTTGTTTTCTGGGTTCCGAAAAGGGAAATTCCTTTTCGTTCCCTCTCTATTGATAGCCCAGGGTTTCCTTCTCTGCTGAGGTTTATCCCTGCTTTCCTGTCTATTCCTTCTGAAGAACCTTTTATTTTGTATAAATTTCTTTTTCTTTGGGAATCCCTTCTTTCTATCTCCTGTTCTCTCCAGTATCTCACCCAGCTGGGCCCCAAACAACAGGTCTCCATCAAAGGGTATGTTACACACCCTTGCTTTTGAGGCCTGACTGCCTTCCCAATTCTTTATCCATAAATTACGTCTTGCGGAATTAATTAAAGCAGAAGTTCTTGCATTCACTCTTATGTTTTCTGCTGCTGCGTCTGTTATGTAATCCGTAGCCTTTGACACCACGTCTAATGACTCTAGGATCTCCTCCTTAGATGCTCCTCTCTCTACCTTTTCTTCAACATCCTTTACCCATAAGGCTAATACCCTGGATACACATGTTGTTGCAGCAGCTGGTCGAAAATTTGCTCCTGCTGACGTCCATGCCTTCTTAAGTGCAAACTCCACCTTCTTATCCTGTGGATCTTTAAGATATCCCAGATCTTCAAAAGCTAATTCGTTATCCTTATTAACTTGAGAGAATGCTGCATCAAGTCTAGGACATCAATCCCATACTTTGGCATCCGCTTCAGTGAATGGAAACCTCTTAATAAACCCCTTAGACATGAACAACTTTCTATCTGGGTATTTCCATTGACTAAGAATAGTATTCTTTGTAGACCTATGTACCGGAAATGTAAGTGGCTCATCCGGTTCCATTCCCTGGTACAATCTATCATGTAAAGATATCTCTTCAGATTTTTTTGGTTCAATTTTTAAAGTTTTATTGATCGCCAATATTAGCTGATCAGTCTCATCAGCCGGAAATCTGAATCTAGACACTTTCTTTATTTCTGATATACTCTCCATACTCTTGGCTGAAGATATTTCAGATTCATTATCATCCTCCTCCTCCCCTTCTTCAGCCTCTTCATCTTCAGAGGAAGAAATGATAGGTCTTTTGGTGGAGGATTTACTCTTACTCTTACTCTTTGCTGGCTGTTCAGACCCTGTTTCACCCGTACAAGGTACAGGAGTTGCCAGTGCAGCCGTACTAGCGCTAGCACTAGACGTATCTGTAGGTGGGGTCATAGCAGCAGAAAAAACTTCCTTTAAGGATTTAATTGTATCAGACATTTCTTGTTTAACTGCTGTCATAATCTCCTGTTTCAGACCCCCAGATTGCTCTTGAATTAATTTTACAAAACAGGGTTGGCAAAACTGTTTAGTGTACGTCTGGGCAAGCTTTGTGTCACAGAGCGGGCAACGCCTCCTAGGCCTTGAAGGGTCAGCAGACTCTGTGCCCTATAATAAAACACAATAAAAACCAAATGTCAATCCTCTGCCTACAACTGTAGCTATAATGACACCCAGGTGCATAAATTCTCAGAGCGTGGTTAGAGTAATCATCCGTTCACCAGAATGAAAAATAAAAGGTACATGTATATCAATAAACTATACATAAACCTTAACTGAGGTACTCTGGGGAAAAAAATGTATACAATATATGCAGAGACAACAGGCTTTCTAAATTCGCAATAAGACATCTAGATGGATTAGCAACAAAGTGACTACCAGATGTCCCAAAATATATGCATGGATATACATACTAAGCCCTGCATAAATTCAAACCTCAGACAGACGTAATATATATATGAATAAATATCCTCTGTCAAAGTAAGAGACCTCAGATCAGACGCATAAGCAGTATCATATGCTATGTGTCTTAATATTTATAATCAGATCAGACCTCAGCATAGACGCGGTATAGGGCTCCTCGGCTCATACCATGAAGGTCACCAAGCCTTCCGCCCATCTTACCTTTCCCGGCTCCTGCTTAGCGTCCATCCTGCTCCGCTCGCACAACGAAATGCCGAGCCATGCAGATATCCGGCGTCTCTTCACTCACGCGACCGGAAGTGACGTCGCGTAAGGGCGGAAGTCCGCTCTACGAGCGCCGCCATTGAGGGCAATCCGATTGCCAATCCCTCCGGACGCCCAGGATTGCCCCACGTCACTTCCGGCGCGCCACAGCCTCCGCCAAGAGAGAATCATGGACGCCGCTCGCGTCCTCGGAACCACCACCACCCGGGCAGCCAAGACGCATCCTAAGAAGGTAAAACAGCCGACCTTCTTACATCGGACCCCCATCCTCTCCAGGCAGGTCCACCATGCGTCGCCAACCAAAGGTCCCCAGCACACCTGGCTAGACGGACCGGCGAGCGACATAGAGTACTCTTTCCTGGAACAGGAAACGTCAACTGAGGTTAGAGGGGTTGGTTTAAAATTTATAGAGTGCTCAAGTGGAACGTTTCCTGTTCCTGGGAGGAGCCTATGTCGTCTCATGGTGGACCTGTCCTGGAGGTTACTGGAAAAAATACATGAACTATTGACCTTTTTATCATCTTTTCCTCTCACAGTAAAAAGCCCAGGTATCTGCTTAGGAAAGTGATTTATAGCTGTAATTTGTTATGAGTGAGCCAACTGAGCCCTGACTGGAGAAAAACTGTCAGTTCCATAGGTAATTATTAACTCTTTTAGGCAGGGAAAAAAATAAAAGGAGCACAGCATAAGAGTCTGTATGCTTGCCACTGTATATGCACATGTCTATTTCATCATGTCACATGTCATCTCTGGTACACTTTAAGCACCCTTGGATATATGTAATATCTACAACTGGAAGGCAGTGAGACATTGACTAATAAACTGAAGTGGTAATGATGTATATCCATGGCGAAGAAATCATTGTTTTTTAGGGAATCAGACAATTTGGGAAATTTCTGTTTTTTGCAGACAGTGGCGAGGGGGGGGGGGGGGGGGGGGGGTAAGGTTAGGCATAGGTGGTGGGGGGGTTAGGTTTAGGCTGCGGGTTGAGTGGTTAAAGTAAGGCATGGGGAGTGAGTGGTTAAGGTTGTGCGTGGGTGTTGAGTGGTTGAGGTTGTGTGGGGCTGGTGGTTAAGGTTAAGCATGTGGAGGGAGTGGTTAAGGTTAGATGTCGGTTGTGGGAGGGCTCAGTGTGAGAAGAGGGTTGTTTATAGCTGCTGTACAACACCATTGTTTTTTACCGATATTTTACGATTGGTCTTTTAAGGCTTATTTTAAATAAAAATAAAGGGTGGCCAGTACTAGTCAGCTATATTATCGTTTCCCCAAAATAAAATTGGGCATACAATGCACAAGCTTATTTCGAGACTATGCAGTAATACCGCAATTCCACATCACTAAATATTGGTTCTTAGTTTTATAACACTTAAGAAGGGAATTAAAATATAAAACTCTCCGTGCTAGTTTAAAGAGGAGCTGTTAGGTATAAGGTCTCAGAGAAAATAAACACATATATCAGTAGCTAAAGATTGGCTGTACTTACATTACATATGCATTTCACTGTCCACGTTTGGATTTCACAGAATTTGTATATAGTATATGCAGAGATAGATGCTCCTGACAGCTCATGGCAGGCTCCATGTTTTTCTGTCAAATGTGTCGTCATGTCCTGCCTGCTTCCTGATCACAGAGAAGCTCGTACTGAATAACACAGTGTGCAGTGAATATTAATGAGCCATGTGGCTAGGAACAATAGCTGACTCCTGCAGTGTACTCTGCCCGGAGATTTATCAGTGCTACGCGCTGGACTGATTACAAGCTGCTGTAACGTCTCATTAGCAGCCGAGGGGAGGGTCCCAGAATGCTTTGCAGTATAGTATGCGGCTTGCGTCCTCTTGGGTCTAATTAGCTTTGCTGATAAGCACACATCAAAGGTAAGAGAGATTTTTATCTTCACTAATGCCTTTCTGGCTTCCTTCTAAACTGTTTAACACAGGAGAAGAGGTTTAAATTAGCTTCTGCAGCCTGACAGTTACTCTTTAAAGGAAACCTAAAGTGGGGAATATGGAAGATGCCATAGCTGATGCCCATGTCAAATATGCAGCTTCCCTGGTTGTAGTGATGGCTTTCTGCCTTGAAAGGCTTGTGTACATGTGAAGACATGCTGTATATACAGTACTCGAGTATAAGTCTAGAAATTTAGGTTTGATTCACTTCATAAAAGTATAGGGGTCGACTTATACACGAGTCACGGGCAACACTGAAGACACTGAGTTATGTGAGTACTAATAGTGACATTCCCATTTGCAGCAATTTACCCTGTGGTAAGTGATACTTTGAGGAAAGGAAATGCCAAGAAAACACAGGTCTAAATGTCCTGGCCATAACAATTAACAAGGAATGGGGGAAATACTGGGATGCATAAAAGGGAGTGAATAATTGCAGCACTTGGGGGCCTGGAGGAGGTATTGGCTGCACTTAAGGGAAAGGAGGGGTTAATGGCTGCAATATTGTATGCAGTGCAGTCTTTAACCCCTCCTGAGCCCAAAGTGCAGCCATTAACTTTGCTGGGTAAACTTATACTTGAGTCAATAAAAAATTCCAACTTAAGAGGGTTTAATATTGGAGTCAACTTATACACGAGCTCGACTTGTATTCGAGTATATACGGTAGGTTCCTATATCATGCTTACATCATGCTCACACTGTGTTCTCTCTGCCCAAACTCTAGTGCCTTCTGAACCATGCAGTGCAGGAGCTCCAACTCCATCAGCTGCACACTCATTGCAGGTGTCTGATGTTTACGTATTGAAATATTAGACTGCTATTTGAAAACTAAAAAGAGGAAAATACTAAAAACACCATCTATGGTGGAATCTAGATACAAAGAAAAAGCTACAACAATGTTATAATTTAGTGGTTGACGGAAACCAGCTGTTATCACTTACTGATTTAGCTTGTGGAAGGTTTCCTTCACATGCTTGCTTGGAGAGATCTTGACGTCCAATAAGAAGGCAGACTGATTCTGGCCAATCAGAAGCAGGCTGCTGTCGACACTGGTATATGGCATGCCTTATAGGAAGGGCAACCCCAAAAGGCAGAGATTCCAAATCCCTGAGAGAAAACCCTAAAGCAGAAGATAAGCTAAAATTAATGAACTCCCGGAGGGATTAGAAAACAATGGAACGGCCTTCGGTACTATGGCCAAACAACTATCTCTAATTCTTTGGTCCAGAGTATGTTGTTTCAGAAAATCTTCTTTTGCCCAGGGAGTCACGAGCAAACAGCCTTATCCTTATGAACAGAGGATTCCTTTTGGCATACCTCATGTGCAGATCTAAAATGTGCAACTTCTAATTTCTGATGCTTTAAAGTGAATGGGAACCGCATTTAAAAAAATGAGACAGATACTTACCCAAGGAGAGGAAAGGCTCTGGGTCATATAGAGCCGTCCCGCTCCTCTCCTGGTCCCCTCGTTCCGGGGCTGGCTCGCACAGTAGCAGTATTTGACTAAATTAGTCAAATACTGCTTTACTCCGCGAAGAAGGCTTCAAAAGTCTTCAGGGAGCCCAAGTGCTCCTGAAGAAGGGCGGACCTGTACTGCACCTGCGCAAGCACGCTCTCTTGCACGTTCACGCCTGTGCAGTATGGAGCCGCATGTCTTCAGGAGGACACGGCTCCCGAAGACTTCCAAATACCCTTTCGGTGGGGGATTGAAACGGGGGGGGGGGGGGGGGGAGCCAGCACAGGATAGAGAGCACCGAAAGAGGAGACGGAAGGCTCTATACAACCCAGAGTCTTCCCTCTCCTTAGGTAAGTATTTGCTTCATTTTTTTTTAAAATGCGGTTCCCATTCACTTTAACATAAACAGTAATTACATCTACCTGTAGAACAAGCAATGAAGTTCTGGGGCTCTTAAATACCTCTTTCTTGGACTGCACTTGCTGAGATGGCTGGATCAAGTCGACAATTTGAAATCATTTCTACAATTACTGTAGATTATCTTCTGAACGGTGGAATAATTGATACCTAACGGTTTAGTGAGCTTTTTATTCCATTTCCTTACTCAAACATCTACAGCCTACCTTTGGGAAGGTCTGAGAGATCTCGTTTGACATATGCATAATTATACCAGACTTCTTAACATCAAAAGAGCAAAGGAAATGTTTGACGCTAAGAACCCTAGTTCAAGCTCATAGAAATAAATATAAAATGTCATAAATGCTATTTAAATTGCAGTGCAAATTGTCAATTGCATTGCAAGTTAATAGATTTAGCACAACATAAATTTGTTATACCTGAAGGTCTGGCTCAACATTCCAACTGACAAGCCCACTGCACACAGTATTTTGATGTGGCCACATAGTATTAGGAAAGGGGGTGCCAGTGAGTACATAACCTAACCAAATCCTCCTAGCTAAGACCCGGTTCCCACTGGCACAGATGGAAAACTGATCCGTGAAACAACTGTTCCTTAGAACACCTTCATTTTTAGGAATCAGTTTTCCATCCGTTACCCACCATTCCATTTCGTTAGTGTGCGGTCAATGCGACGCATCCGTAGATCCTGAAAAAAATGCTGCAGACCCAAACTTGCGGTGGAACGGACCAATGTGAATGGATCCATTGGTTAACGACGGATCTCTTCACATCGTTCTTGTTCATTCCATTACGTTCCGCTAAAGCATCAATTTTTTAGGCCAGAACCTGGCCTAAAGCTGACCAGGCTATGACCATTGCTGTGACATTACACAGATGTACAGCAGTAGGAGCACCGTGCTGAATAGTAGAAGCTGGTGACTAAGGTAATATACCACATCTCTAGCTTTTAGAGTTCCTTTCCTTCTTCAACCATTCTGATAAACTCAATGACCCAAAGACATTATTTCCACAACACGGCTCATTTCTACCTGTAGTTCTCTTTGCTTGCTGGACAATTTGTGGCTAATATTTTACAAACTCAACTTCCCCTGTTGCAGAATACATTACAGAAACTCACCTATATTACTCATCCAAACAACCAGCTTTTCAGACAGGTTAGATACTGAAGGGTTAATTTTTAGGCTGTATCTGTGAAAGGAAGTTAAAAGGTAAATTACAAACTCAAACACAAATCCACAACATAAGGATGATGTGTTCTATGATAAGTTCACACCTTCTGTCATCTTCCTGCTGCTGCTTTCTTTGGCCTGAAAACAAACCAAGAAAATGTTTTAAACATATTATAGACATCATAAGGCTGATTTATCAAGTAAGCAATGAGATTTGTTTTAATTACCGTAAACAGAGGTAGTAGCAGTGGAATATTGTACTGTGTTAGCCATCAGTAAAAGCAAGACGTTTTCAATCAAGTGATACCATTTATTGGCTAACTTAGAAGAAAAGGAGTAAGCTTTTGGCCATGAAGCCTTCCTCAGACTCGATTCCTGTATACTCAATATACACAGAATCGAGTCTGTGGCAAAGAGTCCCACTTTAATAGAAAATATATTTGCTTTTTGGTAGCTGTTCCTCTTAAGATTTTTGGGCCTGAGTTGAAAAATCCCCCCCAATGATTTTACCATGAGTAGGATAATACCTGCAGTTATTTTGGTGAGGTATTTTGAAGTCTCACTTGCTACAGCATTTTCATCACCGCGTAGGTACAAAGCAATACTCTGCAACAAAGAATGTAAAAATAGGTCTACAAGCACAGCTGACGGTTCACAAAAGTATATTATGCAAAAGCAGGAGTCACAATAATTCACAATTTAATTTGAAAATAAAATGTAAACTGGAAGTTCCTTGGAGGCTATGTGGTGAAACAAGCAGTTCCTTTCAATTTATTTAAGCACCATTAATATGGTTTATTTAATTGGTCTATAGTGCATGCCAAAATCCTGTGTAAATATATCACGTGTCTTGTATGAAATCATCTGAAAGAATTCTCAGCCTGTTCCTGCTGTTCAAGAATGGCAAATACATTCTTGCTTTATGTAAAGAAAAAATACACTAAAAAGGAATATACAGTAATAGGCTGCAATAAGGCAGCACACATTTTAGACATTTCCTCCCTGTCCTATCCTATAGTGTTAAATATTGTTTAAAGAGTAAAGCAAATGTAAACATTCTTTAGAAACTGGCCTTTATATTCGATGCTATACCAAATATTCCATATTAGCTTTTTTAATTACTTAAAGTGTACCAGAGAAGGAAAAAAGTTTTATACATACCTGGGGCTTCCTCCAGCCCCATGCGCTCCGATCTCTACCACACCGCCGTCCTCAGCCTTCTCTATCGCCGGTACGGGGGCCCGTAACTTCCTCCAGTCGCGGCCAGTCTGCGCAAGAGGAAATGCGCTCTCTATGTATCTCTCCGGTGACCGCTGTAGAGATACGTAGAGGGCGCACTTCTCTTGCACAGAATGCCCACGACTGGCAGAACTAACGGGATCTGATACCGGAGCTGCAGGCAGTGGAGGACGGTGGCGTGGGAGCGATGCGTGCGCATGGGGCTGGAGGAAGCTCCAGGCAGGTATAAAACTTTTTTGTGGTCTCTGGTTTCCTTTATTTTTATTTTTTTATCCAATATTAGTCTGTAGCCAGCAATGCTTTTTTGCAACCATGGCAAGTGTACACTACATGGTGCACAGGAATTTAAAAGTTCTAGATCTAGGTTGGCCCACGACTAGGTCCCAGTGCACAATTTGGGCCCACTTTGTATTTGAGTTCGACACCCCTGCTCTAACTGCAAGATGGGAGGCACAGATGGGATTTTTCAAAGAAGACTGCAGCCTAGAGAACATAAACAGGGAACTTGTACACAGAAATAATAAGCTCTGTAATGGAGTGTCTACACAGGTCTAGGAAAATATGTGTCTGACTTGGAGCTTTTAGTTAGTAAACATCTAATCATTGAGTTACAGATACTTTAAAACAAAACACATCTCACCAGCACAACAAGCTTGCTTCTCTCGCAGATCCCAGGTAAGTATGGGTAAGCAGAAACAGCTTCTCCTTTCAGACAGGAACTCAGCCAGTGATAGATGCTTGGTGGCTCAGCAGCAAAAAAAGAGGGATAATTCATGAATCCAATTTGACCTGCACGATAAACATTTTGAATAACATTTAGAATGGTAAAAATACATGAATGTTTATATGCATACATACACAATGAATACATAGTTAAATAAACGATATTCTTACAATTTTAGGTTTTAAAAGTATTCTAGTGTGAATAGCCCAAAAAACCCAAACAAAAAAATAAAACCCCATGCATGCTGTGCTCTTGCACTTCATGTTGGTTTGATTTGCATATGTTTAAAGTACAACTGTAACAAAAGGGATATAGAAGCTGCCATATTTATTTCCTTTTAAGCAATACCAGTTGCCTGGCTATTCTGCGGATCCTCTGTCTCTAATGCTTTTAGCCATAGACCCTTAACAAGCATGCAGCAGAACAGGTGCTTCTAACACTATTGTCAAGATTAACTGCATGCTTGTTCCTGGTGTTATTAAGACACTACTGCATCCAAATAGCTCAGTGTGGCTGCCAGGGAACTGGTATTGTTTAAAAGGAAATAAATATGGCAGCCTCAATGTCCCCCTCACTTCAGTTCTCCTTTAAAGAGACTCTGAAGTCTCCTGAAAATGAGGTTTTTACTTTAAAAACCTCTTTAACATAATTGCCCCTCCTAAAACGCAGTATCCCCGCGGCTGAAGACTCCATAAATCACCCAAATTACCTGGGGCACATCGCGGGGCTCCTTCCACATTGAGGCAGAGCTTTTTGCTGCAGCTCTGCCTCTACATACGTCCATCAGCGCAGATCGCTGCCTCTCTCCGCCCCTCTCAGTCTTCCTTCACTGAGAGGGGCGGGGGAGAGGCGGCGATCAGCGATTATTGACGCGCATGGAGGCAGAGCTTTGGGCTGTAGCTCTGGGCTTAGGGCAGCAAAATCCACAACCAAGAAAGTCGTGGATTTAGCCATGGGAATTAGGGGTGATTTATGGAGCTTTCAGCCGCAGGGATGCGGCGTTTTAGGAGGAGTCTCTTTATATGCTATACTAGTAGCACTGAACACGTGAGGTTTTACACACTTAAGCAAAGCAAACGTGAACTGAAAATTGTTAAAAGTATTGCAAAGCACTTTTTATTAAAAAGAATACTTTCAGATTACCCTATGGAAGGACCCTTGGATAGCCCCTTTTCATGGTCGAATAGATGGTTTATGCGAAAATCAGAATATGCTAGCCTCCTACCTATTTCAATCTGCCGAAATGACTATTGCAAAGAACTGGAAAGAGACACCTTCAATTTTTTGTGAAGTTAAAACCTGCATGTCGGAGTTTATGGTCAATGAGAAGCTAACTAGTATCCTACGTGATTCACACAGAAAGTTCCTTCAGATTTGGCAGCCTTGGATACAAGTTGAACTCCCAGGCCTAGGCACAGAATTACAGTAGTCACCACATACTGAGTATGCTCTTTTGGACTCCCTTTCCTCCTCTGCTCTCTCTTCTCTTTTCTTCTTACTCTTTCTTCCATTCCTCTACCCCCCCCCCCCCCCCACACACACTTTTATTTCTCTTGAACTGCTATTCACTCCTTTCTCTCCTACCCCTGTGGGTGACGGGTGGGCACACCGAGAGGACGGGATGATTTTTTCCCTTTCCCCTCATCTTTAATCCCTCTCAGGACTACAGGTGGCCCTGCTTGCTGCTGAAACTCCAAGACCAGGGGCTTGTTTGTTTTGTTGTGCTGTTTGTAACGTACATGACTGTCATTCTGACCTACAGTAGTCTCCCCTGTATATAATGCCTCGTGCTGCTGGAGTGCTTTACGTGTCACAATTTTCTGTTTCCATTAGCTGCCCTGCGTGGGATGCATTTCCTGCTCTCATGTACACTTGGTGATATTTGTTTTGTTAAATATTAAATAAAAATATTTAAATCAAAAATAAATCTTTTCATTTCGATTTGCACATGGCTATGATTTTCTAAAACTACAGCTGAAAAAGCTACGTCTGGAATCTGTATTCAGTATAATACAGACTGCATAGAAACTTTTAATCTAGCTGCAGGAGGAATGTGTTGCCAAGAGTGAGAGCCCGTTACGAATGTTCAACTCCTGGACCAATCCACTGAGAGGCAGCAAATTTAGATTGTCCTATATCCAAGTCTTAAGGTGGCCACACACACCATACAATTTTTTAAATATCTGTTCAATTTAAGAATTGCAATCAATTTTTATGACTGATTGTAACATTTCAAAAATCTGACCAATGTACCACACACCTATGTTCAATTTTACCCCAATTATGATAAAAATGACTGGAAACTCAGAGAAAATTGCTAGGGTGTGTATATTAATAAATTGACAATCTAACACACACCATACAATCTTTAGAGAAATTGAAGAAAAATATGTGGCATTCGGGATAGATAAAAATGGAAAAAAAAAAAAACGGGAAATCCGATCGGGTTTTTCAGTCGAATAAAAAAAAAAAAAGCTTTCAATTTTTTCGGGAGATCCGATCGTTTTTATCGAATTGCCGTAAAATCGGATCATTTTATTGTATCGTGTGTGGCCACCTTTAGGTAGGAACCCTGTAAACCAACTTTATCAACCAATATGCTTTCCTTTCTTATACATAAGCAAGCTAAAAAGGGTTGCAATTAAAGCACACCAGAACTGAGAAGAATATGAAGATCATATGTATTTCTTTTTAAACAATGCATATTTCCAGGTTTACCTGCTGAACTACTGTCTCCGATACTCTTGACCATACACCCTGAACAAGCATGCAGTGTAGATAGTTCTGACTTAAAGTGTACCACAGACGATGTAAATTAAACGTTTTTTACATACCTGGAGGGTTCCTCCAGCCCCATCTGCACGGATCACTCCCACGCCGCCGTCCTCAGCCTTCTCTATCTTCTGTACCAGGTCTCGTAACTTCGGCCAGTCGGCACATGCGTAGTGCGCTTTTTCGTATCTCTGCGGCACCTGGGAGCATTCTGCGTCTACTACTGAGAACGGCGGCGTGGGAGCGATCCGTGCAGACGGGGCTGGAGGAGGCCACAGGTATGTATAAAACTTTTACTTTATATCACCTCTGGTTTCCTTTAAGTCGGACTGGATTAGCCACATGCTTGTTCCAGATGCACAGAGCTGAACTGGCTGTCTTTTTCTAAAGAAGAGTGGCTTTTCACTCTGAACTGTAGTTCTATTATGAGTGCACAGCTGTTCGTCCTCTCTTGGGACAGATAGTGCATCAAACTAGTCCCACAAGAGAGCCATGAAACCACAGAACTTACTTGGTTCAATATGACAAGTCTGGTTGGAGTTCCTAAGAAAAGGTGGGAAATCTCTAAAGTAAAAATCTATGTAGGAGTGCAAATTCAAATCCCTGCAAAAGAAACAATAGGCGATTACAAATAAATATGAAAACAGCAAGCACACACATGGCTCTGTAACAAAACAGCACAAGCAAAGTCATGGGAGGACATTGACTGAAATGTCTGCATTTTTTTTCTATACCATTTTAACATGAAGCAAAACAGCTGGAGCGGTTATTCACCTTGCAAGCTGCAGGAGCAAAATGACCAGTGAGCGGACGGCCTCCCTCATTAATGTATTCAATTTAAGCTCTTCATAAGTGAGATGAAGGACATAAAAAATGGCGGGAATGTGGCTGAACAGAAGTGCTGTTGAGTCCAGATTCAAGACTTGATGCTCCTCATCTTTAGGTGGCGGTACATCAAGAGCATCCAACTGCAGAGCTTTGGCCAAGACGTGCAGCTCAACCGTCCGATGGTAATCTGAATGTATCAAATATTCCCAGTCCTAATAAAAACAAATGAACAGATTCATTATATTTTATTACAGCACCTTGTTTAAGTATTCACCTTGTTGGACCCGTGTTGAACTTTGGAAGTTTTAAGAAAACAAAAAGCCTGCAGGGCCCGGCTGGGAAAATTTGGCATAAACTTGCAGCTGTGATTATAGCAAGTACTTAGTAAGCAGGGTGACTATGCACATACATTTAATTTATGGTATGGACTACACAAAGTTTTCTATACCCAGTACCAGTCCTAATCTCAGGACTGTGTGTAATCGGGAGCCAGAAGAATTTTGGGTACCTTCAATCGGAGGCTTCATAAAACCGAGGAGTTGGAGTCGGATGATTTTTGTACCAACTCCACAGTCCTGGTAAGTATTAGACTAAAGGGTCGGAGCAAATTTGGGTACCTGGAGTCGGTGGTTTCATACTGAGGAGTCAGATAATTTTTGTACAGACTCCACCGCCCTGCCCTGCCTAATCTACCCCCTTCCCAATGCTTTACCCTAAAGTCTTCCAATTGCTTGGCCCCAATATCACATTTCAATGTTTTGGTGTGTAATCTTGACCTTCTTACAAGTACCTAACCACTCTGATCCTGAGCCCATGTAGGGATATCCACTACAGAACCATGTTTGTTTTAATGTAGTGCTACCTTAGGGTTTGAAGATCACAGTCATCCATTATTGGCTTTCTCCATTGCATATAGATATTTCTTTAGATGCACTGAATCTTTTAATGATATCATGCATTGTAGACGAAGAAATCATCAATGTCTTTGTATTTTGCACTGAGGAATTAAATACTACACTCTTTGCACATGTTTCAGAGTGGTATACCCCTCCCTACCTTTACTTCTAAGAGACTTAGGTCCGGAACCCACTAACAGCGCTCTTCAAAGCCTTTTGTAAGCACTTGTGATTTGAAAAGCTCTTTATAATGTAATGCTATGGGTGTGATCCCACTTGAGGGATGCGATTTTTAAAAAATTCCCCATAGCATTACATTAGCAAGAACTTTACAAATCAAGCAAGCACCAAGCCTTATGCTTCATACACACTTGAGATAAAAGTCTTTGGAAAAGGCAAGATCACAGGCCAATTTTACCTCATTCCATGTAGTATGAGAGCCATACTCTACACAGTCTATTCTATGGAGCTGAACTCCCCATCAGATAAAATCTTTGCAAGACGCTGCACACAAAGATGCCCGTACACACTCAAAAGATCATTATCTGCAAAAGATCTGTTCCTACAAAATATCCATTCCTGCAAAATGCATTCATACCTATGAGATCTGCAGATCCTCATACACACTTGGTTTAACAGACTTCATCTGCATATCTGGCAATCATCTGCAGATCTGAAAATCCATCCTGGTGGATCTGATCTGCAGATGATCTGCAGATGATTGTCTGTTAAACCAAGTGTGTATGAGGATCTGCAGATATCATAGACTATGAATGCATTTTGCAGGAATGGATCTTTTGCAGGAACAGATCTTTTGCAGATAATGATCTTTTGAGTGTGTACGGGCATCTTTGTGTGCAGCATCCTGCAAAGATTTTTTTCTGATGGGGAGTGCAGCTCCATAGAATAGACTGTGTAGAGTATGGCTCTCATACTACATGGAAGGGGGTAAAATTGGTCTGTGATCTTGCCTTTTCCAAAGACTTTTATCTCAAGTGTGTATGAAGCATTAGTCTATCCGGAATGTTCTTTTTAACCCCAATCAGGTTACTGACCTGTTGCCAATCATCTTAACTAGTTGTGAGAGGTTTTTTTTCCAGCATTATACAAACTCTAATGCTAGGTACACACAAGAAAAAAAGTCTTTGGAAATTCTCAAGCTGAGTACACCCATCAGATAAAACGGTTTGCAAACGAAGGAATTTATCTGTCGCATACGTTTGTCAGGGAGGTTTAAAAGACTGATCTTTCTAAGGGCCCTTTTCCACTACCCTGCGTTTTGCGATCTGATTCTGATTGCTAATAGATCGCAAAAAGCAAGGTATATTAAAACTAATGGAAACGGCAGCAGTGATTTCCATTTGTGTGATCCGATAGCGTTGCTATTTTGGTCCAAGCGTAATCATCGTTCTGCCACGTTTTGGATGCGATTGAGTTCCACTATACTGAGTATAGTAGCTCAATCGCAATGTGGAAATTGAAATGCGACTGCAATCACATTTCATAGTGGAAAAGAGCCCTAAAGATGCTGCACACATACAAAAGATCAGTATCTGCAAAAGATCAGTTCCTGCAAAATACTTTCATAGTCTATTTACTTCCTTCTTTTTCACACATGCCTGTGCACACAAAAAGTAAAAGAGTAACGGTTAGGCATGGAAACCAAATAAAATTCTTTATTTCTATCTGTTGAACATATAAAATGAATGTTGAAAAGGCAATGCCTAATTTCAAAATCAAACTTACTTTTTATTGCAGCTATTAATCCTCACGTCCCCAGCTCTTCTAGTACGCAGAATTCAGCTGCAAAAGAGAAGTAGCAGTGCAGGCTGGGGCGGGGAGTTCTCCTTTATTTTCCTCCCCTTCTCCACAGACACAGCCAGTTCAGCCTGATTGGCTGCAGTCTGTGTCACTCTCCCGCCTACACCTCTCATTGACTGCCTCTCAGTCTGCCACCATCCACCCCCTCCATGCACTCCAGCCAACAGGCATGATCTCCACCGCATTAAGTGGGCACCTCTGTATACAAGGGGACCTCCCGGCCCTGCTACCATTTCCACAGGGATTCCCTGCATGTAAACTCAACCCTATAGCATCCCCGCTCAGCGCGGTCCCGCAGCATTGTAGAGCATAGCGGGGAAGAATATATGCAGCGCACACAGACTCACCTCAACATGGTTCCAGGAGATGGAGCTGCATTTATTCTTCCCCACTAAGCGCTGTAATGCTGCAGGACGAGCGGAGATGCTGCAGGGTTGAGAGTCAATGCAGGGGGAATCCCTATGGATACGGCAGCAGGGCTGGGGGGGTTCCTATGGATGCAAATGCTATTGCTGTGAGAAGGAGGGGGGGGGGGGGGAGTAAGGGAGAGATGGCCCCTGCCAGCAAACAGAATTCTCTCAATTTACCTTTTTCTATTTTATAAAATTCACTGAAATCAACATGTGGACAGTGCAATACATCAATCATGTAAGTAGAGCCTGTATTTATCTATTTATATATGTAGTTTTTTTATCTGGCATAGTATGGCTGACAGCTCCTCTTTAAGAGATATCTGCAGATCACATACACACCTTGTTTAATGAACAATCATCTGCAGATCAGATCCACCGTGATGGATCTGAAAGATTGAGAGACAAATATCTTTTGTTGCTATCTTTGGAGGTCGTTTGTGAAATTTTTTACAAAGATTATCTGCAGATTATCTTTGATCTTTCAGTTTTCATAGACTTATCTTGTGTGTACCCAGCTTCAGTATTCGAAATCTGCTGGCCCACATACAACATGGAGGTGATAAAATTGGTCAGTGATTGGCCAATTATAATTGAAAGTGTGTGCTTAGCTTAGGGCCCATTTTCTACAGGTAGCTGGACTGCGCACTCAGCAAGCTGTTACCAAGCAGCAGTGAGAAGTTACCAGGCAGCAGCAAGCAGTTCTGAGCAGTTGTCAGCTGCTTGTGTGAAAGGGCTCTTAGTCTTCTGACCCAACTTTTTTGAAACATGGTGCTGCCATCAAATTCACAATAAGCATTTATTTGTCATAAAACAAACTTTTCGAAAGTTCTCTTTTGACCTACTTTCAATAATAAATCACTTTCTTTTTTAGGTCCATTTTACACAGCACCCCGAGTTTCTTGTTAAGGAAGTTGTAGGAAAAAAATAAAAATTTAAGGTACAGGAGGAAAATTCTAAATAAAAAAATGTCACATTCATCAGTAAATGATTTTGCCTTTTACCTCATCAGAGCCAGTTTCTGATGGCCGAGCCTTCTTAGGAGCAATCACAGGTGACAGTGAGCCTTCAAAATCAAGCTATTGAAAAGTAAGAGAGAGATGATATAACAACAAACAATACATTGCACAAAAATATCAGCAGAACAAAGAAAAACCTGCTGCAGCTAACCGTAAATAGTATAATGGTGTACTTGTAGACAAACCAGGCAGGCACAGGATTGATCACTTTTACTATACAATCCATATACAGGACATCAGTTCCATACGGACACAGCAATTTAGGAATTCTCTCAGTCAAGATGGCATGAAGCAGCAATTCCACAGTTTTGAAGATCCCAGGCAGATAGCTATTGCATGCAGAAAGCAGAGTATAATGTAGGTTTTGTGTTTCTAGTTATGCAGCAGTCACTGAGGGCTATCAACTCATTGCACTGACAATGCAAAAGGATTTACAAGGAAAAGTGAATGTGTTGCTGATGAATATTTGTGATGACTTCTACTGCTATACACCTTTCTTACATTTTTTATATGTCCCATATGCATCTCATGGCAGATAAATCATTCAGGTATAGGTTCACCCCACACTGAAGCTATATCCCCCTCTTTGTGCCTGTAATGAGTGTTGGTGTGTACTTTAGTCCAGTAGTTATTGGAGCTCTGCACATCTATGCAAAAAAAAAAATCATTCAGGTATGAGTTGAAAGCGCTGCCATTCCTCCTGCTGTGTGAATTGAATGTAAGTATACTAGTGGCCAGCTGCATTAACGGTTTCAAAATCACTTCAAAAAGCTTTAGATTAGAATTAGTACACAATTTACATCTGCTTTGCATTCACGGCGTGTATTTAGTTCCAGAGCGGCTCTGCATTGCCTTTGTAGGCTTGCAATCAGATACATCCATGAGCGCTGTCACCAGTCTGTATGTTTGTCCCATATGCGAGCTTACAAAAAGTGACTGGTGATCTTCTGGTAGATGGGCGACGGCAAACTAGTCTGGTGAAGTTATTTCTTGACACTTGCAGAAATGAAAACCAGTTTATGCACTCTGGTTGGATTGGTTAAATTACCTGGAGCTACCACCAGCTCATCGCTTGGATACTGTGCCTCCACAGACTAGATAAGAGGTAAATGCCATGTAACATCAAGAGAACATGTAGGCACCAGTAAAATGCAAAACCACTGTTTATTCTTAGCATCCAGTAAAAACAGACAGTACAGTGTTTATTCTTCACCCTCCCCGGTGAAGTATACAAGGCCTTTATCCCCGCTGCAGCGTCACTGAGCGGTCCGCGATGATGCATCCTTAATGCGATATAAGGTCGACCGGATGATCCCTTTGCTGGGTGTACCAGGCAAGGGTGAGGTATAAACACGGTACAGTACTGTGTGTTTTTACTGGATGCTAAAAATAAACACAGCGGTTTCGCATTTTACAGGTGCCCACATGTTCTTGATGTTAAATGGAATAGTTCTTTATATTGTCCCTACACTTGCAGGTCTCCAAAAGAGATGTAGTCTCACAAGTTTTCTTGACATGTGCCAGTGGGATACTAAAGGTAGCCACTAACGGTCCAATTTCTAGCGAAAAACCGTTCGAGCGATCAGAAATTCTGATGGGAATTGAAATATTGTAATAAATCATTCACTACACCATCAACGAACCAATCTTTACTTCCTATCTATCACAACCAACAAGAAAACCCAAATTTTGGTTGGACGAAAATTCATTCGGGCAACATTTTTTTCCACTCGTTCATAATCGATTGTGTCCACCAATGGAGATTATTTACAACGAATCCGATCAGAATTTCTGATCACTTGAACGATTTTTCGCTAGAAATTGGACCGATAGTGGCCACTTTAAGAATCACCAAGCCCGATCTTATGGAACTGATATATAGCAGTCTGCATCATAGGAAAGGGCTGGAAGCTGAAATTGTGGTTTGTATAAAAGCTTATTCAAAGGTTAGAAAAGCCACAATTTGTTTTCAGTGAGGTCAAAGCATGAAGCAGGAATACTTCCAGAGAATTTAAAACACTTTATATAAATAAATAAATAAAGCAGCAGTCCTGTTGTGTAAGGGAGTGCGGATGCATCATCATGAAATGCTAGAAAATCTACATTGATTAAACATTAGAAAATCTACATTGATTAAACATAACTGGCCCCAGACACAACATTGAGTGATCGTATATGGCTAAAACAGTGACAACAGATATTTGCACCCTCTAGTGGCTACACAACTGGATGGAATACTCTGAAACAATCCCTACAAAAAGCATGTAAAAAAAATAAATTCTAAAATATTTTCAGGCAAAAGAGGTTACTTAATTCAAAACTGCAAACCTACCCTATTAAAAAGGTAAAGAGAGTGACAATTGCACTATGTTTTTAGAAATGCATGCAAGATCTACAAATGAATCTACAAGAATCCCACATCTTTCTTTGTTGCAAAGTGATCTAATCCTGTGAACAACAGTTGTACAGCACTTACATTGTGAGTCCAGGACAGCTTATCTGTGTTATAACCCATCATGTTCAGGAGGCAAGTGACAAACAGATTCCACTCCGAGTGATTACTGGGTCCTCCAGGGGCATTGTGGCAGTTATACCACTTTACCAGCATCTGAACAGCTATTTCTTTCGGTAGAATGTATTTAATGGCTTGAAGACACTTCTTAACTGAAAAGGAAAAAAAAATATATTCCTGTATTTTTCAGACCATAAGACGCACAAACTGGGGTGAAAGAGTCAGTGACTTATGGTATAAATATACATAATCGGACTAGTAACTACAGAGTGATGCCCTCACCTCCGTCCTGTGTCAGATGCTGTGTCTGATTGCACCTACACCAGCACGTATTGTTCAAGACGCTCCTTCTCCGTGACCCCAGCACGTGTGTGCCGAAAGGTCAGAGTGCTGTGGTTTCCTTGTGTGGCTGACGCAGCTCTGTGACAGCTGTAGCGGACATGAGTGCCACAGTCTTAGTGTGAGCAGAGTCCCTCCCATCTTCAAGCTGCTCCACACTCTGCTGCTTCGGCTCTCCACACAGCCTCACACCCAGGGCTCCCTGCTGACACACCTGACTCAGCATGAGGCAGCTAAACTACTGTTACGAGCGCTATTGTCTCAACCATCTTGCTCAACCTAGGTGTGTGCCTGGTACACTAGTAGTCCCCATCCCACACCACTGTGATTGCTGGCACTAACGAAGAGCTATACTGTTTAATCTAATCCAGTCTGCAAAGTTCCCTCCACCAGCCAAAACATACACGTGCAGACACGACAGCTGGATCTATTCCTACAGCACAGTTGACCAGCTGTCCAGTACTCTGATCAGCTGTACCAGCCACTTACCACCTTGGATGGACTTCTATAGATGTCGGCACTCCAACTACAAAGTATGGTAACTGTCTAAACTGAACACCACTCCTGTCAGTGTAACTGTCGGGCATAAAATCAAAAATCAATTCTTTATTTTTATCTGGTAAACAAGTAATAAGGATGCTAACCAGGCAATCCAAAAGTTAAAATCACTATTAACTTTTCTTGTTTATAAATGATCATTCCCCAGTGCACCTGACTCTTATTTGTTACGTTGCCGCAAAATGGAAGTTGCAGGGCATGCTGGGTTGTCTTTTTTTGCTTCTTTATTTCCCCTCAGACTTAACTAATGTGCAGAAGCAAAAATGGACAACCCAGCATGCCCTGCAACTTCCTTTGTGCGGCAACGTACCAAATAAAAGTCAGGTAAACTGGGGAATGATCATTTATAAACAAGAACAGTAAACTTTTGGATTGCCTGATTAGCATCCTTATTACTTGTTTACCAGATAAAAATAAAGAATTGATTTTTGATTTTATGCCCGCAGTTACACTTAAAAGCTAAAACTCTAATAAGCTCAACTGTGCACCACTTATCAGTTGGAACATGAAGACTGCCCCTATCTAACCAGTGAAACTCATTTTAGATTGGGATTGGGGCGGGGGGAGGAGAGAGAGCACGCCGGCTGTCCCAAAATCTACTGCCGCAACTGCCGACACCCAACTGTCCCCTTTTGAGCGAAATCTTTACAGCCTACACGATCAATAAATTTCATCTAGAAATCAAAATTACGATATGGTGGGCATGAGGAAGCATTGATCTCTGGCAGGATCACTTAAAATGATCTAATCTGCTAAGCATATCGATTTTTTTTCTTTCTGCAGGGGTCAAACTAGTTAAAGGAAGCTTCAGTCCACAGAAATGGAGCCAGTCAGTTTAAAACAAATACCAAATTGAACCAAGTTATTCATCCCATGGATAATGCATGAAAGTGATAAAGGCACAATTGTAAAACTCCACTGATGAAGAGCAAGAGATTACTGGAAAGCCGAGGAGTAGCCTCCTACTAATAAATCCTCCTACTGCAGTAATGCAGTATTTCAGAGCAGTCATTGGTGCAATCCTACTAGAAATGAGTGGCAATCAATAACCAGGGTCTTTATTAAACAGAATCCCAAGTATAAACTCATTACCAGGGCCACAGGGAAAGCTGCAGGAGGAGGGGCTAAAACAATTTCAGGTTCAAGAGCCCATTTAAGATATAAACTATAGTCTATATAGGAAACTTACCTAATTCAGAGGTAGCAATGTCTGGAATGGTTATTCTAGCCATAGATGCATTTGTCATTTCCTGAGCAAAAAAACACAAATGTTAAGAAATCTCATTCAGGCAACGGCACTTTCCTATTACAAAAATGTAAAACATTCCTACAAAAAGTTCTAAGCATCTACACCAAATTACAGAGACTTGTCAGTCACATTTTCATATGAAGTATTATTGGCGAAGACACTGAACAGGATCATTATTTATAACTTATAACAATAGCAGCAGCAATCAAATAGCACCAAAAGAAAGCTGCATTAGTGACAAGAAAAGGAGGTAAAACTCATTTTGGTGGTAAGTTGTATGACCGAGTAATAAACCATTAAAGCTGCACAGTGCAGCGGGGGGGGGGGGGGGGTGTTAAAGGGGAACTGAAGTAAGAGGTATACGGAGGATGCCATATTTATTTCCTTTTAGTCAATACCAGTTGCCTGGCAGGCCTGCTGGTCTATTTCGCTGCAGTAGTGTCTGAATAACACCAGAAACTAGCATGCAGCTAGTCTTGTCAGATCTGACTTTAAAGTCTGAAACACCTGATCTGCTGCATGCTTGTTCAGGGGATATGGCTAATAGTATTAGATGCAGAGGATCAGCAGGGCTGCCAAGCAACTGGTATTGATTAAAAGGAAATAAATATGGCAGCCTCTGTATACCTCTTACTTTAGTTCCCCTTTAAAGGGGATTGGGGAATTTGATAGAATCGATTTCTGATCGATTCTATAGAATTAATCGATCGATGGCTCAAATCGACCAGTGTATGGGCCCCTTTAGCCTGCTTTAAATTTCTTAATAACTTTATCCCTGAATGTCTGGTGTGTTCTTTGGACTTCGTGGTGTTGTTGCTCCCAATATTCTAGAGGTCGTCACAGAGCAGCTGTATTTATACTGACATTAGATTACACACAGATGCACTTTATTTAGTCATTAGCACTTATCAGGCAATGTCTATGGGCAAATGACTGCACTCAGACCATAGGGGGCTGAATAATTACGCACACGCCACTTTGCAGTTATTTATTTGTAAAAAATGTTTGGAATCATGTATGATTTTCGTTCCACTTCTCACGTATACACCACTTTGTATTAGTCTTTCACGTGGAATTCCAATAAAATTGATTTAGGTTTGTGGCAGTAATGTGACAAAATGTGGAAAACTTCAAGGGGGCCGAATACTTTTGCAAACCACTGTATGTAAACATATACAATTAAGAAGTACGTTTCTTCCTGAGTAAAATGAGCCATGAATTGCTTTTGTCCTATATTGCTGTCACTTATAGTAGGTAGTAGAAATCTGACTAACCCATCTCCTCATGGGGGTTCACAGGGATTTCTTTATCTTAAAAATTCACTTAGTGAATGGCAGTTGCTCCGTCCAACTTCCAAAACAGTGTACGGTGAGCAGGGAGGCTGTTTAGAATCTTAAATTTTAAAGAGAACCTGTACTGAGTAAAAATATTTAAAATGAACACGAGGTAACTTCAAATGAACGTTACATAGTTACCTTGCCATCAGTTCCTTTCAGAAGCTCACCATTTTCTTCTGACAATGATCCCTTCCAGTTCTGACAACATTTTGTCAGAACTAAAATATATCAGTTGCTGTCAGTAAAATATCAGTTTCTGTCAGTTATAGCTGAGAGGAAAACTGATGTACCAGGTAAATGTTAATGTTTCCCTATGGCTCAAGTGGGCGATGTTACATGTTGTTTAACAGTGTATTGACCAGAAAGCTGTTATGGGTAATGGCCATTTCCAAAATGGAGGAAGGAAAATTCCCTTGATCACAGTGAACAAAGAGGACGCGGGACAGGAGAAAGACACTGAGGAGTAGACTACATGGAAGGTAAGTATGACTTGTGTATGCTTATTTTGACTTTTAATTTTCAGTTCAGGTTTTCTTTAAGATTTTCGCGACAATTCCTCTTTAAGTGGTTAGGTAGAAACAAGGACAGTGGAAACACAGAAATGCCGATAGAAGTCAGTGGCAATATTTAAAGGGAAGGTCCAAGCAAAAAAAAAAATGAGTTTCACTTACCTGGGGCTTCTACCAGCCCCATGTAGCCATCCTGTGCCCTCGTGGTCACTCACTGCTGCTCCAGTCCTCCGCTGGCAGCTTTCTGACCTCGGAGGTCAGGGCCGCATTGCATACATTTTTACGCATTCCAGCTAGTGCAGGAACAAAAATGTATGCGTTGCACCACTAACGCGTAAAAATGTATATGTTAATGTTCCTGCACTAGCGGGAATGCGTAAAAATGTACGCAATGCGGCCCTGACCTCCGAGGTCGGCAAGCTGCCAGCGGGGGACTGGAGCAGCAGTGAGTGACTATGAGGGCACAGGATGGCTACATGGGGCTGGTAGAAGCCCCAGGTAAGTGAAACTCATTTTTTTTTTTTTGCTTGGACCTTCCCTTTAAAGGGTTAAATAGATTTTTTTTTTAAATTCTGTAACCACAGATAACAGGTCACAAGTCATTTTTTCAGAAATCTGGGGAGTCGTATAAATCTCTGTTCCAAGTGTACCACTACAAGGAAAGAACATCCCCGATCACATAATTGGAAGAAAATAAGCCATTTCTTTTCATATCCTATTATTTGTCAATCCTGATGGTACCATTCTGTGTGTTTACCTTGACAAAGGGGACCCCTCGGGGCCACGAAACGAATCGTTGGTTATGGAATGGAATTGTGTCACGTTTTTTGAATAAAACAGCAGACTTGGTCTACATATGAGTGAGCGGACCTTCTGGATTTATCATTTTCTGATATGAGGTGTAGCCAGGATTACCGTTCTCATGGCCTCTCATACTCTATTCACCAGCTATGACTAATACCCCCCCACTCACATGGACCCCCCCACCCCGCTCCCCCCCCAACTTATAAGGCCTTTACCACCTGTGCTTCCTGATTTCTTTCACTACTCCACTGTTAAATAGTCATGTGGCACAGGTCTGCTTTCTTCCAGTGCTCAAACTGCAGCCCTCTCTGTACAGGACAGCTGGAGACTGCACACGATTAGTTTCCTCAACAAAAGAGAAATTTAGTTTCCAGAACATTAGGATGGCTGGGTTGTCCTAATAAAAAAAAATATACTAACACAGCAAGACATATAAAAGAGCATTCTAAAGTTTATTTATACTCAAGCCGAATTCCAAAAATTCTGTTTCAGCAAATAATTAACGTGTACCCAAGGCGGTGCAGCCGGTGGACAGATGGGACACAGAGGAATGTTCTCTGCCTCATGTCATGCCTCTGTGTGTCCCCCACCGCCGCGCTATAACCCCCTGAAATTGCCGACATTGATTGTCACTAATCTCAAGGGGAAAGGAGGAGAGTGATTCCCTGCTGAAAACGCCCACTGGGGGTGTTCTTGCAGCTGTCTCTTCCTGCACGCTATGAGAGACAACACAGTCTCTCAGAGCGTTGTTGTGACCCAGGGGTCACACAAGTGAAAGTGGGCCATTGCGGCCCACAGGAGCGGCGTTTTTTTGCGGCTACCTGATCTGCTCAGCCCTGCGGATCAGGTAGCCATTTTTTTTTTTTTTTGAGCCCACTTCGGGCTCTCTTTAAAGCAAGAAAAAATATGTTTTATAACAAGTTGAAATATCCATTTAACTTGTGGGATACATGTATTTTCTTTTCCGTAGAGTTCCCCTTTTAGCTCATAATGGAGTACCTTTACCTAATATAACAATGAATAAAATTGCTTATGTTTGCTCATAGTAAAAGCTTATGTTATCCTGATGTATACTCTTACATTTATCAGTGATGCCAGTGTCTTTCCTACTGGCAGGGAGGTGAATCACCATGGATTGAAGCAGCTCTTACACCAGGCCTGGGCAAACTACAGCCCGTGGGCCGGATTCAAATGTGCATTCTGATCCTTTTTACTTTTCCATAGCAATGTAGGCGTCATGTGACCTGCCATCATTATGCACCAGCATGTCACATGACTCCCCGTCACCATGGAGAGCGCCGCTGGAATAAGCGATTGGATGAGTTACACCCAATCATTCCTAGCCGCAGAAGTCTGAAGGGAGGAAGAAAAGGAGGGAGACACAGACTACATCGGGCCGCATTCAAGTGGAATGTAGGCCAATTTAAAAAAAAAATACAACTTTGCCCACCCATGTTTTACACAGACAAATACAAGCTCTACAATGAGTGCCTACACACAACTAGGATATTATCAGTGACTAGCATGGCATTTAACATAGCAACATCAGAGAAATTCTGAAATGTGTTTACAAGCTAGACTGGTTTAAAGTGAAATTTCATTTACACGAAAAAAAAAAATTTCACAAGTGTTCTAAACTCGGCAGCAACACTAAGGTTTGAACCAGTCCTCTGAGCGATGCGCTCCGATTTGCACTCCTGTCTACCGATGGGATCTAATAAAAAATCAACTGGCATAAAGAACACACTACAATAACTTACCAGTGTCAGTCTGTTGTACACAGGATCTCGAACAGAGTGGATATATGTTCCAAACTGGAGAAAAGTGCAGTCATCTAAATAATTAGACTCATGAAGCCTAGTGGAATCCCGCAGCTCGGGAACTGGAGATGGTAAAGCCCCCTGTGAAGAACAAAAGCCCATTACTAAAGAACAAAGACATAAAAATGTCAGAAAACTACAGCCTGGATGTGACCCACCACCACCCAGTCCATACAGCTGAGGTGTTGGTTCCATAAATGTATAATGCTGACAGCTACTTTCATTGTAACGCTTGTTCAAAACCTAAGCAACGGGAATAAAAGATTTCTTGTGGGGTTCATATTCAATACAAATGAAAACAGATTTCAAGCTATTCCCTTTAGACCCCCCCCCCCTCAATTTGTATCATGCTGTATAGAAAATGTCTACAAGATATTTTCAGGTCTCTCCAGAGGTGTTTGGAAGAGTTTAAGGCCAAGCTCTGACTGTTGCTCAAGGACATTCAGAGTTGTACCTAAGCAACTCCAGTGCTGCCTGTGCTAAGTGGCAATGTGGATGCAATGCTGTTTAGCATTGAGAGAGATGTATTCATTACCTTTTGTCAGTCATAAAAGCATTAAAAAATTGTGATTTCTGTTCAAATCTAAGGCTACGTTCAAATTTGATACTTTATGTGCTTAACAACATTGCTTTCTGGAAGGAAGAGCGCATAGACTAACCTTTAGCTACTGCATGCTTACTTTCTACCTACTATTTTTTGCCTCACCTGGTGTATCAAGACTGAGACTCCTTTTACAAGCATGTCCACTGTCGCTTATGCTCAGTAGTTGCCGACGTGTGAATGGTGTGCTAGCGTGTTTGCGGTTGTGTTGTGGCGGGGTGGCCATCCCATGTGTTTTTTATATGTTTTATAATCCTTCTACTGTTTCTACAATCAATAAAATTAGATATATTTCGAGATATTGATCTTTATGTTTTGTACTGAATCGGGAGTACATGCTCCACCATATGTTTACACGGCCCCCTTTGTGATTATTTTTACTCTGGGTGGTGCAGTACTCTCTATATATTGGATGTAATTTGTACATAATTATAGGTCCAGGTGTTAATCATCCCCTGGCTAGTGAAGACCCTGTTAAGGAGGGGTTAAAAGGAGTTATTTCAATAGACTCTGGGGTGACTCTTGGGCCTATATAGGTGGACCTTTCAAGTGTATTGAAGGATTTTACAGTGGGACTCACTCGTCACACAGGTAGAGAGTGATTGTGCGCAGTCCGTGGGGGCTAGGGACGCACATCAGGCAATCAATACGGGCTTTAGAAAGTTGGAACGGCTATATGAAAAGAAATCACGAGCATGGTGGAATATCAAATATAACAAAGAATACATTAATGACCATTTTTCTCCTTTATGGTTAAGAATTCAGGTCTTTCCACATCGGAGGAATCTGAGTGTAGAGTTCAAAAGGAAGTGGGAGGCCAATTTTGAAAATTGTGCACATGTCTGCCTGTCATTGATGAACGATCTCGATGAAGCAGAGTTAATAGTCCTGGACAGAGAAATTGAAAAAATTACAGCGGAGCTTGGTGCTCACTCTAGTGGGGAGTTATACAAAAAAGGCAACGATCAGCTGGAAAAACATATTAAAAAATATAACAAAGATATAGTCATTACACGCGACAAAAAGATCTTTAATGACCGTCTAGCCTATAAAACGGGACAAGCATATAGATGGGATAACAGACCCATCCCCCCCAAACCACGGGGACAATTACCGAAACCTAAACCAAAACCTAAACCTAAACCAGCTGATCAAGGTGCGGAAGAGTCTGACTCCTCGATAGTGAGTGGCAGCTCAGTTACATCCGAATCTAGTCAGGGATCTGAGTCAAAGGGGAAAAGATACCCTACACGGCTCCAGGATAAGATAAAGAAATCAATTCAAAAGACACAGGCAACATGTGGAGAAAATGCAGCAGCGTCTGGCACAGGCTCTCTGTCTCAGTCGCTTTCATCTTCATCCTCGGTTCCTTTTTTAGAATAAAAGGTGAATCACTAAGTATGTCACCCGGTAATGACAAAGAGACACCCCTAAACAGATCAGATAAATTGCAGGTCATAAACCTCACTGGAGAAAATCTGCCTCAATGTGTAGAACAGTTGCTTAGTAAAGGTTTGGGTTTTTGTCCCATTCAGCAGCTAAATAAATTTGATTTTGTGGTTGACCTGCATCTGTTCTGCAGAAAGTTGTTTCTGCGATCCACGGCCAAAAAGAAGGTTATAGAAACACCTCAAGCTATGACATCACCCTTATGTTTAACTCAGGGTGATAATGAGGCACTTGAAGATTTGAATTTATTACATAAAGAGAGTAGTGGGGGAGCCGGGGATGTTCTGGAACCGACTGGGGCATGGGGTGGCTGCAGGTTTACCACTCCACGCTATATAAATATCAATCAACAATTTAAGAGTAAATCTACACGGTTCCCACCCCTCACAGGGAATGTGGGTATCAAATGCTTTATTCAGGCAGTGGAGAGAGATCTAGCCAGTTTGGAGGTGACCAATGATGGGGGGTCTGAGCTCACTGGTAGTGACTGTGAGGCCTATGACCTGCTACTGACCCGGACGGATTGGACCATCAAACCCTCCGATAAGGGGGGGAATGTGGTGCTGATGACAACTAGTGATTATAGGGACATGTGCCTGGACCTCTTGGGCCAGCGGGGGTGCTATAGGAGGGTCTCGATGTCGGGTCTTGAGTCCTGCCAGCAGAGACTCTTTGCCCTAATTGATGAAGCCAGAATTACGGGAGTTATCGATGAGGAGGTGGCTGCCTATTTGAAAGTTGTGGATCCAATCCTGCCCACTTTCTATGCCCTGCCAAAGGTGCATAAACGCATGCAGAAACCACCTGGGCGCCCCATCGTGTCGAGCAGAGGCTCGCTAACTGAAAAAATAAGTGTCTACATAGATAGGCACCTCCAGCCGCATGTGCAGGGGCTGCCGTCTTTTGTTAAGGACACTACTCACCTTTTGCGTATCCTGGATGACATGAGTGTACCTCTGGGAACCCTGTTGGTATCCCTTGACGTCGAGTCCCTCTATTCTTGCATCCCCCATGGCCCGGGGGTTCAGGCGGTGTCCAACTTCCTGGGGGAGCTGGGGGTGCAGGATGCTGCGCACAATGACTTCATCTTAGTGTTGCTAAATTTTTTGTTGACCAACAACATCTTTGCCTTCGATGGAGATAGATACCTCCAGGTGCAGGGTGCGGCGATGGGGACAACTTGTGCCCCGTCGTACGCAAACCTGTACCTGGGGGACTGGGAGAGATCCCTCTTTGCGAACGACGATTTGTCCGAGTACCTGTGCCACGTGTTATCATGGCACAGGTACATTGACGATATTCTGATTTTCTGGACTGGTACATCTGCACAGATGTCGGATTTTGTTGCATGTTTGAACCAGAATGATCGTAATTTAAGATTTACTTTGGAAGTGCAGCCTGTGACCATTGCCTTTCTAGATATTAGGATATCAGTTGCGGCTAATGGTCGTTTAAACACTACCTTGTACCGTAAGGCTACAGCGAGTAATGCTTTACTCTGCGCCGACAGTTTTCACCCCCCCCCCCCATACTATTAGAGGGATACCGATCGGACAATATCTTAGAGTCAGACGGAATTGCTCCGATGACCAATCGTTTTTACGGAAGGCGAGAGATCTACAAACTAGATTCAAGATGAGGGGGTATGGTGATGGTTGCCTGCGCAGAGCATTTAATCGGGCATGGAATAGCAAGAGGAGTGATCTTCTCCGGCCACGAAGAAGCAGAGATGAGATAGGGAGGGCTGATACCCAGCCTTTACGTTTTCTTACGAGGTATTGTGCGCAGCATCCGCCATTAAGAAACATCCTTGACAGACACTGGTATTTGCTACAGAGCGATCCGGTGGTTGGACCTGTGGTGACAACTCGTCCCGAACTGACTTTCAGGAGAGCGAGATCATTGAAAGATGGATTAGTACGTAGTCATTTCCCTGGTCTGGGTCCCAGGAAACATTGCTCCACCTTGGGTACTTATACATGTGGAGGTTGTGACTATTGTCAATATGTTCGGGTGGGTAAGGCTTTTTGCATACCTGGTGGCAGGAGAGTCTGCTTGTCCCATTTTGGTAATTGTAAGACAACTTTGGTAGTATATATTCTGTTGTGCCATTGTGGCGCGTTCTATATAGGCAAAACAAAGCGAACCCTAAGAGAACGCATGTCAGAACATGTAAAAAGTATTGAGAAGGGTGATGCGGGCTCTCCTGTAGCCAGGCACTTCTCCCTCGAACATGACAATAGCACTAGAGGAGTCAAATTCATGGTTCTGGATCGTATTCATCCAACAATCAGAGGGGGCAATCTAGATAGATTGCTCCTAAGATGTGAATCCCGATGGATCTATAAGTTACAGGCCTTGGAACCACCAGGTCTGAATGAATATATGAGCTATTCCCATTTTCTGCCCACTTGATTGCCTGGGTGTGTTTTGGCGCTACGGGGGGCATTGTTGCTGTCCTTGTGCCTGGTGGGGTTCTCATGGACATTCTTTTTTACAAATGCCCTGGGTTTCAAATCTCCCCACCTATGGATTTGGGTTGGGATTGCTGATAGCCCTATAGTTTTTTCCGAAATTGTTGCTGGGGTAGTATCCCTTTAGTTTCCTCCCTGTTTTAATAACAGGGAGGAACAATATTTTTGAGCGCCAGGAGTGCGGTGTTTTTTGGGCAGTTATTTTTACCACCTATTGTTATTGGGATGTCATAAGGGTTTATATAGTAAACCATAATGTCGTTTATCTATTCTACTGGGATAGGATATTTATGCATGGGGTTTGGGGCCAGTTTTATCACGGACCGGGTTGGATTAATGGTAGGTGGGAAGATCGATTACCTATTCATCATTATTTTTTACATCGAGTTAATCAATTCCTGTTTTCCGTTTTTGCGCGACAGACGCTACCTTTTGGTGGCGTTATTCAGGCGCTTTTGCATCGGTGGGGCTAGCCCTGCCTTCAGCTTCTATCCACCTGCCGCTTGTCCACTGGGTTCCGCTGTGTTGTCTGTCTGGACCCCTCCCCTATGCATCTATGTGCGTGATGACGTGCGGATGTGAGACGTTTGAAGCTGTGATTGGTGTTAGTTAGTTTAAAGGCTGGAGAATATGACGTTGACAGCTACACCCCTTGAGAAAGCCGGAAGCCGGCGAAACGTCGGGGAGAGCTGTCAATCTCCTGCATGGGACGCCACGCCGCCCCAACCTCCGCCATCACCTACGGAGACTCATCCAACGACCTCCATCCACCGGCTCACACGGATACACTGATGGACATTGGTGAACCACCTGGAAGCCGGTGCCACTTTGGGTAAATTGCGGATTGCCTGACATCATTGGGAGATGCTTATACCGGTGGAAAGCCCTCTTCCGGATTGGTGAGACAAGCTGCACACATATGCTATGTAGTTGAACTATGCAGTTGAAGGCATGTATGGAGGCCACAATTGATTTATCATTGTGATACGTTGGAGTTGTCTGCTGCCGGTTGTCGTAAACTGTTGCTGGACACTCTTTGAAGGCTGATGCTGCTTCATGTATCCTGCTTGATACTTTATGTGCTTAACAACATTGCTTTCTGGAAGGAAGAGCGCATAGACTAACCTTTAGCTACTGCATGCTTACTTTCTACCTACTATTTTTTGCCTCACCTGGTGTATCAAGACTGAGACTCCTTTTACAAGCATGTCCACTGTCGCTTATGCTCAGTAGTTGCCGGCGTGTGAATGGTGTGCTAGCGTGTTTGCGGTTGTGCTGTGGCGGGGTGGCCATCCCATGTGTTTTTTATATGTTTTATAATCCTTCTACTGTTTCTACAATCAATAAAATTAGATATATTTTGAGATATTGAGCTTTATGTTTTGTACTGAATCGGGAGTACATGCTCCACCATATGTTTACACGGCCCCCTTTGTGATTATTTCTACGTTCAAATTTGGTTTCCCACATCACTCCACCGTGATTTGAAGTCACTATTAAAGCAAACCTGAAGCGAAAATACACATAGGAGAAATAATTGTATGTACAGCTAAGAAATAGAACACAAGTAGCAAAGGAAACCGTATCATATTGTTTTCCAGTACAGGAAGCCTTACATAAAACGTCAGTTATCTATGCAAAAGAGCTTCTCTGAGCTATTCGACCCACTGGGTCCAATACAGTCCTGTTTTCTGAAGCACTTATGCTGGGTACACACTATGAGATTTTATGGTCGATTTACTGTCAGATCAATTATTTCCAACATGTTCAATTTGCTTTCCGATCAATTTCCGAGCATTTTCCGATCGACAGCTTTGGTTATAGTTTGCATTACCTTTCACCGCAGTACTTTTGAGTGAATTTAAATCACAGAAAGATGCAGTAATGAGGTTAACAATGGTTATCCAAAGCTTCATAACTGTAGATCTAGGTTGGAGCAGATATTGCAATTTGCTACATTTGCATGACTTTGAGTTTAATAAACCTAATTTGCTTTACCTAAAAAACTTTATCTGTGCGACTTTTGAACTTATGATCCTTTTATGCCAGCTCAGACTTTAGAAGTCATGTGAGAACTTCCTAACAGTACTTTGATTAATATTAGGAAAACAATTTCTGTGCCACCTTCAGAAAGAAGATCTATATAGGCTAACGGTCCAGTACGCACGATAAGACTGGGTTCACACTGTAAGGATGAAAAACTGCTCTGTTTAAAATTGAAAAATGATCATTGTGCCATGTTGGACATCAGTTTTTCATTTGTGTTTTCTGTTCCATTTTGCGTCGCCAACTGTCCAATATACCCGTCAGCATCCACTTACTCCGTCCGACCCAGAGAATTCGTGCAGGACCCAAACTTGTGTTCCGCTCCTTGGAACAGACTGAATGGACTAATGGGAACAGCTCCTATTGCTTTGCATAAGATTTGTTCACATCCGTACCGATCCGTTCCATTGTGTGGAGTGTGCAGTATGAACACAGCCTTTGAGTCTGAAAAAGCTGTAATACTTCATATAAACAGGTTTTATCATAGGTGAAATGTACAAACATATCACTGATGATCAATACAATGAGATGTGCCAGATCTAAATTGTACATGACATAGTAACGGACTTGAATGTATGTGTGTGTGTATAAGTTTATTATTATTTTGCTATGTTATAAAAAGTGACTACACCTGAATACTTTCTGGATGCACTGTATACCCGGATGCAGCCTGGCTATCTGAGAAATCCACATTATGGGATGCATGTGGGGAAATGACATTTCTCAACTGAGGATCTGTTTATGATGTATACCATAATTTTAACAGGAAGGTGTGATACGTGCAGGCACATGCAGGGGTTGGTACCAAAACAGCATTTAGTTGGTGGGCAAATTCATTTGAGAGGGTATAAGAATGAGTACTGTGCTGCTTGCTGAGGACCAGTGGTATGGATAATGTACCACACAATATAATTACCATGAACTGCATACATACCATATCTTCCATAGGCACCAAATGTTTGTTCAATGACTTAGTAGGTGTGCCAATATTCTCCAGTGGGGTGCTCGGGCGTGGCATTGAATTAGACATGCCAAGCGAAAGTGTAGTTAATCCTTGGATGAAGATCTTGCCAACCTGCAATAAAATGAATTTACTGTCTCAAAGTGTAATTTCTGCACAACAAACGCGCAGCATTAAAGTAATCACAAGCCGAAGCTTGGGTTCAAAATAAGACATTACCCTGAAGAGAAGGAAGCCTCAGGATCCTATCAGGCTTCCTTTGGTGGTCGGCAGCCCCCCATTGCTAAGTGCGGCTCTACTCCCCATCGAGGCCGCGTAGCTCCTCTTGCTGCATCCTGGCCGCACAGTAGCAGCGCGAGCCCTACCCGCATGCACAGTAGCACGGAGCCCTCGGCTCTGGCTTACTACACATGGGCGGGCTTGCACGGTCACGATGCAGGAAGAGGAGCTGCGTGGCCCGATATGATTAGGGACAATGCCTTGTCACTAATATTCAGGGTGGCCATGCTAAGTGACGAGGGACATCAAAGCAGCGATTGAAGCGTCAATAGGATACTTAGAAGTACCTCATTTTGCACCCAAGCTATGGATACACTTTAAGGCAAGTAACTGACAACTATTGGACTTCAGCTAAAGAGATCTCCAGTTCACAGTTTGCGAACACTTACCTTAACCACTCCAGTGTATAAAACTAAGCTTCCACTGGTTTCAAGTACCACCATGGTGTCAATGCTCTGGTAATATGGAAATTAGAAAGATTAGAAGACAAAAAAACATGGTTTAATGTAACCAGTAAGAAGTTATGGCAAACCACCTGCATAGGAGCAGCATCCTTTGCAGTGATATTCGTGATGGAGCCAAAGATCAGCTGTGACTTATCATTGCTTTCTTCGAACTTCACCATACTGGATATGAAAGATTTAAAAAAAAAAAAAATCTGGTTATACAAAATGTATTCAGACTGTTAACAACATACTCCCCTCTTCTAAATTTCGGACCCCCAAATGTATTAAAATATCCACAACAAAACAACTAATGTGCAATCAATTGCCAAGAAACATTTCCAAAAATGTCAATTTCAATGCAAAAATAACTTTAAACTTTATCTCATGCCTTTAAACCCACGAGAGAGTGAGTCTCGTCTTGGAATTTGTTATACATTTTATTCATCATGTTACTTTTGTCACTGTCATTACCAATTCTGTATTTTGTATATTGATGTATATCATTGTCTGTATGATTTTGTACCCCATGTTTGTTTCTTACTTTGTACAGCGCCACAGAATATGTTGACAATTTTATAAATTAAATACTAATCCCTAGTCAATAACCTATTTTGCATTGGTGTATGTAAGATAAAAACTAGAACAATGTTTGTGAAGATCACCACAATTATTAAAGTGAACCAGGAATGAAAATAATGAACGTATTTACTGCCATATAAGACCCTCCAGAATATAAAACGCACCCAGATTTACAGGGCAAGAATCAGGGAAGAAAAAATATACAGTACACTAAACCTGGTGCACCCATGTTCCAGGAGCGTCTTATATACATGTTCTCCCCCAAATGGTGTTCTCCATGTCTCTCTCCCCCCCCCCCCCCCATGTGTCCTCCTGTCCACGGCTCCCTCTAGTGTTTGGCTTGTATAGATCGCGTCATCAATACAAGCAGTTTACGAGAGTGAGCTGCACAGAGAAGGAGGATGTCTGCAATCCCCACGGGCATGGCGGATTAGGTAAGCAAGCTGCTGCTACTGCCGCTACACACACACACACACACGAGGGGCCAGGAGGCAAGGGGAGGGAGCGGAGGCACGCAGGGGGAGCCAGACCGAGTCACAACCAAATAACACAAGGAAATGGACATACCTATTGAAAAGCGAATCATGTCATATTCTGTTAAAAAGTTAAGTTCAGTAGATCACATAAACAAGGCTTACCGGAGCTGGTGTTGGGACTCTATAAGAAAGCACAGAAACTTCTGTCCACACAGGTCCCTAGTGATGAATACTTTTGTGGCTTGGGAGTTCTTTTCCCTGTGAATGTGAAGACTGGACATGGTTACTCATTCACTGAGCAATTCTTTTCAATATGTTTGAGTAGTCTGCACAGAGTATAATCATAGTTAATCAACTTCTTATTTTAAAGCCGTGGTGGGGTACTATGCCATTACTTTCACAATTTTCACATTTGATGCAGCTTTTTCAGAGAAATTCCCTTTGGAAGTGTCAGTCATGTGACTTAGAGATCTGTGCACAAAGTACAGAGCTGCCGGTGGAGTGGTAGAGTACAAGAAGTGTGCATAGAGATGACCTAAGCGATGTGGTATAGCTGATTTATTAACCAAGCAACAAGCTGGAAATAGGAAGGTTACATATAAAGCTGTACAGCTGAAATATCAGAATCAGATTTATTTCGCCAAGTGTGGCGGATGCCTCACCCAGAATTATTTGTGGTACACACCGGCACTGGACATAGTGCAAATTTACAAACATAATATATTGGATGGTTGTTCCTCTCTTTAGCTGTTTAATATGAATAAGGCACATGAAATGCTGGACCTTTTAGAGAACAAAATATTAATGTATTAATTTGTAATGTGTAGCAGTGTATACCTTATATTGGATACGGTCTCTGTCCACAGGTGGTCAATGCAGAGTTCAGGAACAATGGGCTCAGTTTCTGGGGTGAAGAACTCACTGGACATGCTGTTAGGAGAATGGGAGGCTCCGTACCTCTTTGGGGATGGGGTATAGCTGGAGAAATTAAACCTCTGTACACCTGAAAAGGACTGCACGCCTAGAGCTGGAGAATGGGAGCGGCTGTAAGGAAAACAAAAAGGTTGCTATGCAAAAACATCTATACCAAACCTTTAAATGAGGCTTTAAAGAATACATAAAACTTTGAAGAATATCTAAAACACAATTTTCTTTTGATACATGCATTTGGAATGTAAAGTATACAAAAGTAATGAAATATTTAAAAGAAATGACCAAACCACTCCTCCCGATGCCTAACACCAAACCTACCTCATTTATAAAAAAAAAAAAAAAAAAAAAAACTCCCTTAATGAATCTCATCCTCTCAAAAAATCCCCCTCCCCGATACCCAATTCTAACCAATGTACAAATAGATAGGAGATGATTATATCATGCACATTGGGGAGAGCAACTGGTTTAGCTGAGTCGCTGCAAGCATGACATCGTCATCTCATGTTTCTGAGCTGTGTTTTATTCAACTATATTTTCTCTTGACTGCATTCATTTGGCATACTATAATGTTTTTTGTTTTGTTTATTTTTTTTAGACTGGGCTTTGACCTATTTTGCCTAGCTAAAGATACTCCTTGTGGCGTCAAAATGAAATGTTGGCTTCTTGGTGTTGGTCCAAATAAATACATGTTCACTAATTGGATGTGTTGTTCATACTTCTGATACCGTGTCGCCTCTGACTGTCTGGTTGCACATATGTGATCGTATCTCACTCCATGCTTCACGTGTAGGACAAAGCAAAAAGCAGATGTGAGGCAGGATTGCAAAAAGCTAGTCACAGACTTATGCTGGGGATACACGGTACGTTTCTGTACCGTGTATTGACCAGCTGATCCGGCCAGCTGATAATATTCAGCTGGCCCGATCAAGCCGCTCGACTCCCGCCCGCTCGATCCCTGCCGGCGGACAATGGCAGGGAATCGTGCGCTGATAAAGAAACGCCGGCGGGGACGAGCGGCAATCGATCCTCGCGGGGACGCGGCTGAGGTTAATCCGGCGGCTAATCGGCCGCCGGATCGACCCGTGTATTCCCAGCATTAGAAATTGATAAACAGATCAATTAGATACATTTCTATGTACTCTTTTAGGAGAGAATTTGTGTATGATTAAAGCAATACTGAAGCCACATGGGGAAGAAAAAGGCAGATACTCATCTATGGAAATGAAAGGCTCTGGATCCTATAGAGACGTCCTGGTCCTGTCTCAGTGTCAGCCCTGTTTTCTGTTCAAATTTGCTTCTGAAGACTGGCAGCTCCATACTGAGCATACGTACATGCTCAGTACAGATCCACCTGTCTTCGGAAACACGAGTGCTTTTAATGCCTTCCGAGAATCTTCAAAGGTGCATTCGACCAGTTGGTTGAATACCTGCAACAAGGGTGACAGCGCTGAAACTAGGACACCGAGAGAGGATCGGGAAGGCTCTATAGGATCCAGGGCCTTCCCTCTCCATAGACTAGTATCTGTCTTTTTCCCCCCATGTCGCTTCTGTATCACTTTAACTAATCATCTTAACCATACGTTTGAAATGTAACATACATTGTGGACTACACTCAGCCCAGGGCTCCAGCTTTTAATAGTGCTTTTAACAGTAAAAACAGAGGTTGGTGGAGAACCACAGATTTGTGCACATTTTGTGTGCTTACTATATTTGTACATAGACAAATCATGGAAGCCACCACTGAAAATAACACTGAGTGTTATTATGCGTCATGAAGAGGGAAAAAATGTAAGATGTCCATTAATAAACTGCGACATTACTGAGTTCAGCAAATGTGTAAATAAAAGATAAAACTGTATATGCTGGCCTATAAGACTACTTTTTAACCCTTGAAAATCTTCTGAGAAGTCAGGGATCTTATACGCCGGATTTCATTGAAGCCGGGTGATACGCCCTATCCTGTACCAACTCTCAGATCTCCCTGCTGAGGACTGTAGTGAAGCGGCACAAGCGCACGTGTGAGATCTGAGAGGCAGAGAAGGAGGTAAATATGATACAGAATTGGGCCAGAAGGGTGAAAGAGGCGTTTTATGGGCACAGCGCAATCTATTCTTCCATACCACTCTGATAAGCATGTAGACAAGGAGAGCTGACCAATCCACTTAGTGAGAGGGAGACTTACCAATCCAACCAGTCCATCGCCTATATACTGTTATATACTGGGTACCACATACAGTACAACACCAGTATCAGTTCATACGTAGCACCAGTATATGATGATTTTTTAATTTTTATTTGGTGTGCGTTGGAAGAGGGGTAGTCTTATACAGTGAGTATATCCCAAACTATATTTTGACTGGAAAAGTTGGGGGGGGGGGGGGGGGGGGGGGAGAGACATCTTATACGCCGGAATATACGGTATGTACTAGGAGAAATATGGAGAACAGCATTGCTGACCCACATAAAATACTAGCTACCTGTTAGGGTTAGTCAGTGGGATGCTTATAATTCCAAACTGATGCAGATTTTATGCTTGTGCATGCAGCCTAGAAACTGACCAATCAAATGCAGCATCAGGTGCACTTGATTGGTCCATCCCAAGCTGCATAAAATTAGCTTTTACTCAAGACAATTATCATCTTATTGACCACCATTGTGATCTTCGGGGTTATATAACAGACCTGCGTTATTGATTTGAAACAAGCCTGCAGACAATGAATTAGAGCACAAGATTCTACAATTCTTTTCAAAGCCAGAAAGAAGGGCAGAAAATGAGCATGATGGTCAAGCGACTTACATTTCCTAAAGTTGACCTAAACTCTTGCACAGGACAGAAGGAAAACAGAGAAACGCACCCTGTATGTATTTAGAGTTTAGCCTGTCTGATTCCCCCCTCCCCCCTTTTCATCTGTGACTAATCACAACTGTAAATTGATCTCTCAGCTGCGTCAGCTCAGGAATCTCTGCTGCCTCAGAGCACCTAAGTTATAAGCACAGGATGTTAACCCTATGTCTGCTTCCATGAAAGCAGGAAGAATACACAGTGCAGATTAATTGTAGGATTTGTATCAAATACATGTTTTTCTTCAAAGGTTATTATACTGTTGCTGAGTTCGGAGTCCACTTTAAAAAGAAGAAAGCAATGGCAGCCTACCAAGTTTAGTCAAAGTTTCTTTTCAAACATGATTATGAAAAAAAAACAAAAAACGGGTTCGTTACTCAACAACAAAAGAGAAATACATTATTTGCTTCTGTACCTGAGAGCAGCCATGTTGGAAATAGAAGGAGAATGGGAGCGAGAGTGGATGCTTGGGGAGGACACTGAACGGCTCTGGCCATGGATAGGTGAATAGTTCTGGAAAGGAGAGGCTGTCGGAGAATCTACTTTAGACACACTATGCAGATGAGCCGTCAGAGAGCTGTTTATTGTCCCATGCTGTGGTGTGCCCAACAGATCTGGATATTTCAGCACTGCATTTTGTTCCTGTTCCAACAACACAAATTATTACTCGTTTTGTCAAAAGCAATAAGATTATTTAAATCACAAAAGTATAAACTATTTTATAAGAAATGTAAAAGGTCAAAAACAGCACTGCAACCATTTAGCCCTATGCAGGCCATCCACAGTGCACATTGAATTCAATGTTTTCAATAAACAATAAATCTGATGGGGTGTCCCAAGCAGTTCAACGATTGCATAAAAAGTTACGAATGATTATCTGAAGAAGGAGAATGTTCAATTATATTGCGTTACCACACATGCTCATATCTTTGAAGTATTTAGAGAGAAAAAACAGTGCACAGGGCCGTGACGAGACGCCTTCGGAGTGCTGTAGCCCAAGTTGAATGTCCATGCATGTATCAAAAAGTGAAAGTGGGCACGCACATCCAATGCAAAAAGGTTATTTATTATCACCATTAAAAAAGAACAAAATGGCTACAGTACCACTGACATGAGAGGAGTACAAGTCAGTTAGGGGGTCGACAGCCCTCACGGAATCACTACCCTTTGGATCTTTACCATCCGGTTTGCTGATTTGCTGCTGGGTCCTACAGACAACAATAGTGCTGTCACTTCCTGCCTATATTGAGGCAGTGACGCTCTTTCAAGTTGCCTAGCAACGGGGGCTCCCCTCGCGCTAGGAATGCCCAATAGTAGGCCTGAACGATTTTAGGAAAAAAATTGAATTGAGCGATTTCTGTCTGAAAATGCGATTTTGATTCGATGCACGGTTTCCTTCCAATCAAGCTTTGTTCCCCCTCTTTGCCTAGTTGTTCCCTCCTCTGTCTCTCTTTGTGCCCCCTTTGCCTCTTTATGCCTCCTCTGGGTCTCTCTCTTGCCCCCTTTGTGTCTCTGTGCCTGCTCTTTCTCTCTGTGTCTCTCTGTGCCTCCTCTGTCCCCCAAGCTGCATCAGTTCTGGACATAGCTTCTAATGCACAGAATACTTCCTGTATGTCATGTGACATACAGGAACCCGGAGTTTTGCCAAGCACACTTCTTCAAACTTCCCCCATGTGAAAATGACGTGATCGCGATAATTGCCGCTTTGACGATTCCGAAATTGTGATCTTGGTGATCACGATTTCGATTTATCTTTCAGGCCTACCCAAAAGGCGA